>NC_134712.1:155256147-155568079 GCF_049634645.1 Pelodiscus sinensis
TCCTGAGTTGATTGTGTCAAACTTGAAGATGAACTGTAGCTCAGCAGTTTCTCTTTGAAGTCTGGTCCTGAAGTTTTTTTGCTGCAGGATGGCTACTTTTAGATCTGCAATTGTGTGTCCAGGGAGATTGAAGTGTTCCCCTACAGGTTTTTGTATGTTGCCATTCGTAATATCTGATTTGTGTCCATTGATTCTTTTACGCAGGGACTGTCCAGTTTGGCCAATGTATATAGCAGTGGGCCATTGTCAGCACATGATGGCATATATTACGTTAGTAGATGTGCAGGAGAATGAACCAGTGACAGTATGGCTGATCTGGTAAGGTCTTGTGATGGTGTATATATGTGGGCAGAGTTGGCACCGAGGTTTGTTGGATGGATTGGATACTGTTTTTTGCATACTGTCACTGGTTCACTAACATTTCAAGAATAAGAGATCCTCCGGAAAAGGGCTTTATTCCGGAGGATCGCGCCAGTCTAGATGCTTTTTTTCCAGCTTTTCCCCAAGCCGAAAAAAAAGCGGCGGACATGTTTATTTAAATCCACGGGGGATATTTAAATCCCCCGCGGATTTCCCTATGCAGACTTACCTGCTTTGCATCCCTTTTCTGGAATTTGGGGCCAGTCTAGACGTAGCCATAATGTTTGCGTAAATGTCTGAAAGTATTTTTCCATTCCCTTTGCCCAGATTTAACTCCAATGACAAGAAACCCCATGGATAAGTAAGTTCTCCACTACATTTGGAATGGATAGACAATTTTTCTGCTGAGATACCTGAATTCCTTACTAAATTCATCGACTCCAAGACTAATCCGAGAAAGAAAGAAAATTATGTGACATCATCCTGTCTCAGAATGTGTTTCAGATGTTAATGTTTCGTGAAAATACACTTTACTTTGCAAGATTAATTATAGTACTATAAACTTACTAATTAAGACTTTTAGCTAAAATATAAAATGTTTTAACTAGAAGCTTTAGTATCTATAACAAAATAATTTAAAACCCACTTCAATTCTTCACTGTTCAATAGTAAGGCATTAAATAATCTATGAAATGAAACAGATTTTAAAATAGACTCTAATCATCATAACCATGAACGACAATGTCCTCTCTCCCCTCCCCCAAAATGTAATTTGCATAGGAAATTGATCCTTTTTACAATAAAAGAAGCATACAGAGTTATTTGAAAAGGTAGATCATTTATGCAAGGACACAAACCATGAATATAAAACCTTTCTGGCTTACTCTTTAGTGGCCAGTCCACATGAAGAGAGCAAAATTGTGCGTATAGACCTGATCCTAACAAAACTATAGCACATACTTAAACATTAGTATAAGTGTTTGAGGGATCGAAGCTATAATGCATGAAGACCCTTACAGCCACACAGTATCAAACTGAAGACAGTGGAGTATTGTGTGAGTACAGGAGTCTCCCTATTTGGATTGGATTTCATGATTAGGGACTGCAAAAGTTAATGGACTTCCCAAAGGGTGAAAAACTAAGCTCACTGAGGTCAGTGCCATAACTCCCAATTTTCTGTGGGCCAGGATTTCCCCTTGGATGTGTGAAAGTAAACACATGCTATATCCTTTGCAGGATCAAGGCCTCTGTGTATATGGGGGAGGACAGGGAATGGCCGTGAAGTCAGATTTAAACAACTTTTATCCAAAGCTGTGAACAGAACCTGAGCCCATTTTTATGTACAGTTCATTCTCTTCTGACTTCACCAGAACAAATCTAGGTTCACTGTAACTATACTAGGCCTATACTAATTTAACAGAAAGAGATGCAGGCCAAGAATCTTTGGTGCATTTGTTGCCAGTCCAACCAGTTGGGTCATAATATGTTACTCATAATTAGGACTCATGGAATTATTTGTTATTGATAAATGCCAAAATGACAGGTAAGTAGGGTTGTCAACCTTCCTGATTTCACTGGGAGTCTCCCAGAATTGGGCTCTATCTCCTAGAAGCTATGGAAGTCAATCCAGGAGCTTGTAAACAGCTAAAGATCCACCAGTGCAGCTGGGCTAAGGCAATTTCCTGCTCCTCCATAGCCCTGTACAACTCTCAGAAGCAGTCAGCACACTCCTGAGGTCCTGAAGCGGGGGAAGGGGACAGGGAGTGTCTCCATGTGCTGCACCTGCTCCAGGCACTGATTTCACAACTCCTATTGGTGTGCAGCCAGTGGGACCTGTGGGCATGGCATCTGTAGGCAGGGGCTGCAGGGATGTGCTAACCACCTCCAGGAGTGCAATGGATCCAGGGCAGGTGAAGAGCCCACCTTAGTTCCATTGCATCACTGCCGGGCTGCTGTCTGAGATAAGTACTTCCTGGCCATAGCCTACAACCTGCATCTGCTCCGGCACCCTAGCCCCCTACCCTAGGCTCAGCCCGGAGCCTCTTCTCACAACCTCTTGTCCCATCCCAGTGAAAGTGAGTGACTGTGGAGGAAGGTGAATAAAGGAGGGATGGAGAGAGCAGGGGCAAGGTCTTGGAGAAGGTTATAGGACAGGGCATGGCTTCAGGAAAGATATTAGGGATGAGTGAAGGGCATTTGGATTTATGAGATTAAAATAATTGACAACCCTACAGATAAGTTACCTTTGAATAAATTTCCATTTATATAAATATTTATTCAGCTCTATAGATTGTCAAATAATTGTTTACAATTAATGTATCAGATTTTTTTCTGTCTAATAAAATATTCACAGTTTATTTCTTTCCATGATGAGAGTTTGGATAGTTAGACAACTTAAACCAACAGCTGTCCTGGAGACTAATGAAGGAAGATGTTAGGGTACCAACACTTTCAGTTTTTGTAACCAGTGTGTCAGAATATATTTCCATTAGCTTAATTTAACAGGCCTAAAAAAGACAAAAAAGGAAGAGACTTTTAAATCTTAAAACCAAATAGCACCCAAATTATTGGCTCCCATTCTTTGCTGATCCCTTCCTGCCAAATCCTTCAACCCTGATGTAGCAAATAACAGTGGAAGAAAAAATACCCTACTCTTCTAAAATTTCTTTATAAAGAAAAGGGTGCAGGTTTTCCACTGCATGCCATATTGTGAAAACTGGTCATCCAAGAATTACCAGTAAAACTAAATTTGAAAATACAAAATGTTGGTCACAGGTTTTTTTATATACCTTGCAGTTTATCAGATATTTATTTGTGAAAACTATGTAAGGCAAATTATTTCTCTTGCTGAATATAACATTAAATATATTGGATAGATAAAGCAGCTCTTCTCTGTTTTACATTTTATTAATCAGTATTTCTAACATGATTTCATATTTTAAATATACCCTAAAGCCATCATAAAGTAATAATTCCAGATTACTATATATTTAATGCATTGAAACAAAGATATTGTTTTAAATTAATCACAGTGGTTTAGTGTGTTCATAACAAAGTTCATCGCTTTTTAAAAAGGGGAACACTAATTTATTTTGTATGATCTCCATAAGAATAGACATATTTTGAAATTTCATCATATGTTTATATTAAAAAAACATGTTTCCAATTATATTAAGTATGACATAGGATTTTCTATCATACTAAAGTACTAATTTTGGAGAAGGGTTCTCTTAAAACTAATTCATCCAATAGAAGCAAAAAAGGGGAAACACATTTGTCTAGCTATCTGGAAGAAAAGGGACGTCGTCCATTTAAGGGCTCTCTTCAATAGGGAGTGTGTGTGAAAGGAGAGCAGGGATGAATAGGAAGACTAGGGAAGCAAGGTTTTGTATTATAGTAATTAAAATCTTTTGAAGAATGTATTTTTAAAAAAAACCCTGTATGTCTGGAGATCTAAGCATTTAAGGCTTAAGATGAGTACTCAGATTGTGCCTCTAACATTGCATGCAAGGATTTCAAGGACTTTATAGAGCTATGATTTTTATAATCTTCAGCAACAAACTACTGCAATATTTACAGCACATTTTTAAGTATTATTGTATTACACAACTGTTTTTGTCAGTAAGTTCAGAAATTGACAGTATATACCACCCAATAGGCACATGCTTGTTACATGGCTTGATTACGACTGAATGGCTCTTTCACTGGTTTAGTGTCATGCTAATATGTCTGACAAGCCAGAAGACTTTTCAATTAATAGATCCACCCTGGGGGAAGACTCACAAATTTGCAAGAGCCTGATGTGGGAGACTGCAAGAGAGGGGTGGGCAAATGCCAGCCCAAGGGCTGGATCAAGAGGCCAGGGTTAGCTCCTGGTGTGACCCACATATTTATCTGCACAGCTGCAGGTACCAGTGACCACAGCTCCCGTTAGGTGTGAATTGCCATTCCTAGCCAATGAGAGCTGTGGGAGTGGCGTCCTGATGCAGATAAATATAGCAGCAGTGGCCTGTCAGTGGCTAAACCTGTTGAACCACCACCATGTTATGGCTCCCCCCTGCTGCAGGAATGATCAGAAAAAGGTTAGGAAAAAGGGAGTGGTTGTGCACTAAGACCCAGGAAAAGCATCATCTTTCCTTACCTGTCACCCATGGTTTCAAGCCAACATTGGGCAAACTAGACTTGATTTATAGTTGTGGGTGGACACTATGCAAAAATCATTTTCTGAACTACAAGAAGATCCCCCAGGGGCAAGAAGATTTCCTCAGTTGTTCATAAGCCAATACAATACATGCTTTCAATCAAATAAATTAATAGGAAAAACTATTTTAAAAAAAATTTGTTTTACATATATTTTTTAACAACACCAGCTTACAGTTCTGATTCTAATTCACACTAAAGTGCATTACACTTTAAAGGGGCCTGAAGTGAATATAAGCGTAGTTTACATACCAGTTGTGGCCCCTCTACACTGTCACTCTGCGTACGTTAATGTTAACGGGGCTCTGACCATGTAAGCCTATAAATCACATAATATAATCTCCAAAACAACAAGAGTTATGTCTTTTGTTCAGATATCCATATGGAACCCTGTTGACATCAAATAGGGATTCACATGGGCACATGTTTCCAACTGTGTAAAGCTCATTGCAGGACTGGGGCTTATTTCAGCACCTCAAACCCAGATTTTTCTTCAGTAACTTGTACCCCAATTCTGAAAACACTTATGCATGTGCATTAAGCACATGAATAAGCTTATTAAATTTCATTGGGACTATTTACTCACTTAAAGTTAAGCACATGAGCAAGTATGTGCCGAAAAAGGGTTTAAATGGTGTGAGCATCCCCTGGAGGTGCCTTTTCTATGGACTAGGTCTTTAGTTTCTGTATCTTTCTCCAGACTTGTGGCAGAGTCATGTTAGGAAAGAACCAAATTCCATTTGTTTCTTCCTGCTTATTTGGAAAGACTCTTTATTCTTCCCATTGTTTTACAACTTCACTCAGACCTTTTTCTGCTGGCCACTTTCTTCATTTGTGATTTTTTGCTCTTGCTTTTTCTATTCAATTGTTTCTTTCTTGATGTCTGTCAAGAGCCTTTCAACTCTTTCAGCATCTCAGACTTTTGAGATGATCCCCTCACTAGTTTTACTGTTATTTTTTCAGTAAATGTATCAGTGCCAACTGATAAAAGCCTGCATAATCTGTGAATATGTGTATTCTGAGAGGATGAACTCGAAGGTTGAGGGTGAGTAGGGAGCAAAATCTTTCTTGTTTTAAATTGTAATAAGGTCTTCAATGATTCAATCCCCATTTGCATTCTGGGGCATCACATGACAGAGTGTTCTAAAAAAAATGTAGATTGAGGCTCATGCACATTCATCACTTGGGATCTGACATTTTATTGCAGGCTTTTTTTTTTAACTGTTTCTCATAGGAGCCTAACATAATATGGTTAGTCACAATAATCACTGCTACATGTACATGTGGGAGATTTCTGAATCTAAAAAGTGTGAAGAAAAATGTGAACTTTTAAAACAATGATTTTTATTTTTGCTGAAAATAATTACTGCACTGTAGCCTTCTAACCTGCATTGTAGCCTTCTTTGCCACTTATGCAGAATTGAATGGCTAGCTCCCTCTTAGATGAGGACTTCAGGAGGAGATAGGGTCTGATATAATGAGCACTGTGTTGAAAATCAGGATGAGGTCCTGCTAATCCTGTCTCTACAATTTATTTTCTATGTTGTCCTGGGTAAATAATTTCTGCCTTAATCTTGCCCTATATAAAAAGGTGATAATACCTACTTATTTCACAGAGGGATGTGTGAATTAATTAGTTAAGGCCAGGTCTTCATCTGATTTAAACTGGCCAAGCTCTGTTTAAGTTAATGGGCCATGGACAATTTGCACTAATTAAGGATCTGACCCATTATTCTGTTAGGCTAGGTCTACATTAGGAGATAAGTTTGAATAAAGATATGCAACTCCAGCTATGATAATTATGTAACTGAAGTCAAAGTATCTTAAATTGCATTTTGGTGCCATCCACATAGCAGAAGGTCAACAGGAGCATACTCTCCCTTCAACTTCCCTTATTCCTCGTAGGAGCAGGGCTACAGGTGCCTATGGGAGCACCCTCTCACTTTGAATTATCGTGTTTTCACTAAATCCGATCATTCGAACCCCAGGGGAGTGACTGCGGCAGCTTCGATCTTCTCTGTAGTGTAGACAAGCCCTGAAAGCCTGGAGGATATAAAGAACTGTGTAAATAATACATGTTATTTAGGGTTAGGACAGAATAGATCATGCAGGTGGCGGAGTGGCACTATATGTGAAAGATAATGTAGAATCAAATGAAGTAAAAGTCTTAAATGAATCAACATGTTTTATAGAATCAGTATGGATAGTAATTCCATGCTCTAATAAGAATATAGCAGTAGAGATATATTATCGACCACCTGACCAGAACAGTGATAGTGACGTTGAAATGCTAAGGGAGATTAAAGAGGCTATCAAAATAAAAGACTTAATAATAATGTGGGATTTCAATTATCCCCATATTGACTGGGTACATGTCACCTCAGGACTGGATGCAGAGATAAAATTTCTCAATGCCTTAAATGACTGCTTCTAGGACCAACTGGCACAGGACCCCACAAGGGGAGAGGCAATTCTCGATTTAGTCCTGAGTGGAGTGCAGGATCTGGTCCAAGAGGTAACTATTACAGGATCGCTTGGGAATAGTGACCATAATATAACAACATTGAACATTCCTGTGGTGGGAAGAACACCTCAGCAGTCTAACCCTCTGACATTTAATTTCAAAAAGGGGAATTACGCAAAAATGAGGAGGTTAGTTAAACAGAAATTAAAAAGTACAGTGATTAGAGTAAAATCCCTACAAGCTGCATGGAAACTTTTTAAAGACACCATAATAAAGGCCCAACTTAAACGTATACCCCAAATTAAAAAACATAGTAAGAGACCTAAAAAAGAACCACTGTGGCTTAACAACCAAGTAAAAGAAGCAGTGGGAGAAAAAAAGGCATCTTTTAAAAATGGAAGTCCAATCCTAGTGAGGTAAATAGAAAGGAACATAAACACTGCCAAATTAAATGTAAAAATGTAATAAGAAAAGCCAAAAAAGGTTTTGAGGAACAGCTAGCCAAAAACTCAAATAATAGCAAAACGTTTTTTAAGTACATTAGAAGCAGGAAGCTTGCTAAAAAAACAGTGGGGCCCCTGGACAATCGAGATACAAAAGGCTCAATCAAGGTCGATAAAGCCACTGCAGAGAGACTAAATGATTTCTTTCCTTCAGTCTTCACAGCTGAGGATGTTAGGGAGATTCCCAAACCTGCACGGTCCTTTGTGGGTGATGAATCTGAGGAACTGTCCCAGATTGAACTGTCATTAGAGAAGGTTTTGGAACAAATTGAAAAACAGTATCAAATCACCAGGACCGGATGGCATTCACCCAAGGGTTCTGGACACCAGAACTAGAAGACACCAAATGAAATTAATGGGTAGCAGGTTTAAAACTAATAAAAGAAAGTTCTTCTTCACACAGCGCACAGTCAACCTGTGGAACTCCTTGCCACAGAAGGCTATAAAGGCTAGGACTATAATAGAGTTTTAAAAAGAGCTAGATAAATTCATGGAGGTTAGGTCCATAAAAGGCTATTAGCCAAGGGGTAAGGAATGGTGCCCCTGACCTCTGTTTGTCAAAGGCTGGAGAGGGATGGCAGGAGACAAACTACTTGATCATTGTCTTTGGTACACCCCCTCTGGGGCTGCTGGCACTGGCCGCTGTCAGCAGACAGAATACTGGGCTAGATAGACCTTTGGTCTGACCCAGCATGGCCATTCTTACGTTCTTATGGTTTACATATTTTGAATTAGGAAAGGCAAAATCTGCATTTGCGCCTGCCTTGAATAACAGCTTTCAGGTATAGCTCTCCTTCCCATTGATTTGCTGTCACTTTTCAACTGTCATCTGAAAATATTTCCTTTATCCCTTGCTCATACATTTTAATCTCTCTTCCTCTGCTATTATGCACCTTTCAACTCTGTGCTTATGTTATTAAACTCTATAAAGCATTTGAGAGATAGCACGCATGGAAAACTATACAGAGAAAGTTTGTTACTCTGTGATCTTTAGGTGCAAGAAAACAGCAGTCATAGTTATTAATTGTATTAGAGTAGGGCCTAGAGGCTGCTAATGAGGAGACATGGAATCAGGTCTGCCTACATGGGGCAGTTGCCCTGGCAATTTGGCCACTGTGGTTACTAAGGCAGCAGCAGTGGCCAAAGTTCTGGGCCCTTTAAATTGCTGCTGGAGTGTTGCTCTGCATGCTCTGGACAGCACTAAGGTCTGGGTGGTGAGAGGATGTGCCATGCTCTGGGCAGCACTGAAGGCTGTCTAGGGGCCAACACAATGTATTCTGGGTGGCACTCATGGCTGGTTGCCCCTGACTCTACCCCTTCTGCCTGAAGCCCTGCTCCTTCTGGGAATGTGGAAGGCATTCAACGTCCCTGTATGGAAGATAACATTTAAAGGACTTCCTATAAGTTTTGTTTCTGTCTTTGCTATTAATAAGGGTTAAAATCCTTACCCCATGATATCTGCTGCCCGTGGAAGATTTATACTTGTCAGGATGAATTTCCATTTCTTATGCTTGTCACATGAATGTTGTTATGGTTCTCCTTCTTGTGTGTTCCCATACTGCATCATAAACCAGGCACAAATTTAACTTTTGGGGGGTCGCAGCTTCAGTTTTATTTGGGGTCTTTGATTGAAATGTATAAATTCATGAGTCCTAATCTAAACTGGATATGCAAAACACAAAACTTGCAATTAGACAATGACTGAACACGTATGAAATCTTCTGCATGATAACTGTCTCAAAATAAATCAAAAGTTGTCCAGTCTGTTCCTATACTCACACATTCATTAATCAGTTGCTCATTTGATTTTGGAATAAATAATGGCTTTAGCAGCTTTGTAATAAGAGAAAACACTGGAAGCAGTACGTTTTTACTCCTGACATCAGACCTGGGTTGATAACGTGCTTACACATTTTAAAAGTCTATTTTATCTGGATACCTACAGGGATTAATAATGATTTTGACTGGAGGGAATAACCACCTAATGTTCATTCAATGCTTTGTGTGCAATGAGTCCACAGTGCCAGTCCAGATTGGAGGATACAGATGTCTACAGAATCTAACCTTTTCCCATAGAAGGAATAGGAGCTTTAGTATTATTGTCAAGTGCATAAACTTTGCTTATAGGGGTACCAATTGTGGTGGAAGTCAATCTCAAGAAACAGATCAATGAATGAATGGTTAGGAGATTGAGCTATCTTGTTGCTACACAGATGGTCTAACTAGGAGCAGAATGGACCTTACAGTAAAGCAGCTGGTCTGCACCTGTTACATGGATTTTGAGTACCATTTTCTTCTTGATAAGCCTTTAACCAGGTTAAGTCAATTCATCTCAGTACAAAAGTTTTGGGAATAGACACTTTGTGAACGATGCTAGCTATCACACGCTACAGACACCAATTTGTTGCTAGTAAAGGTAAAGGATGCCCACTATTCACGAAGGATATTGATAAATGGGAAAGTTGATAGACGAGAGAGACACGAGAATGATTAAAGGATTAGAAAAAATGACTTTTAGAAACAGACTCAAGGAGCTCAAAATATTTAACTTAACAAAGAAAGGGTTAATGGGTGGCTTGATTACAATCTATAACCACCTACATGGAGAACATATATTTAATGACATGCTCTTCAATCTTGTAGAAAAAGTATAACAACATGATTCAATAGATTGAAGTTCAAGCTAGACAGACAAATTCAAACTGGTAATAAGCCATACATTTTTAAACAGTGACTAATTAATCATGGGAGCAATATAATGGATGGATACTCCATCACTGACACATTTTAAATATAGTTCTAAAAGTTAAGTTCTAGCAATTGTTCTGGTGAAGTTCTGTGGCTTGTGCTATCCAGGAGGTCAAACTAGTGTATCACAGTTACCGCTTCTGGCCCTAGTATTTCTGAACTGCTGAGTCCCAGGTGGTTCTGTGCCAGGGCTGGGCAAAATGCAACCCGGAGGCCAGATCCAGCCCAGCAAATACTTTGATCTGGCCCACGGATGGCATCTGGCCACTTTCAGTTTACATCCTGCTGTCTGTGCCAACAAATTTCCAGGCAATGGCTCAGGCAGCAGGATCCTATTTAAATACCCCATGGCTCCTCATCACAGCACTACCATGGCAGGACTGGAGCTACGAGCCATTTAAATAGCCTCAGCAATCCCAGGCAGCTGCCAAGAAATGCATTAGCAATGAGGCCGGGAGTTGTGAGCCTTTTGTTATGTTTTTAATTCAAAGCCTCCAGCCCCAGACAACTTGCGGGGGGGGACGGGGGCCAGAGGGGGAGGAGGAAGAGACTAGTCCCCAGCCCCTCCCCTTCCACTCCAGGCCCCATGCCTTTCAGGGGGTGGAGCTGGCCCTTGACCACGGACCAAAATTCATTCAGTGCTCCGCTGTGAAAATTATTGCCTACCACTGTTCTGGGTCAAGGGTGCACAACGTATGGTCTACAGGCCAGATCCAGCCCATCTAACATTTCTATCGGGCCTGTGGTACAGTGGGGCATGCAGGCAGACTGCCTGCTAGCCGTGGCCCAACACTGCTCCTGGAAGCAGCCAGCTACTACTGGCATGCCTCTGCATGCCTATGGTGGGGACTGGGCAGAACTGTCTGTGTGCTGCCTCAGCCCTCAGCACCATCCTCCTAGCTCCCCCTGCCCATTCTTGCAGGTGCAGGAAGCACACAGAGACCCGCTGTCCCCCTCCAGCCTACCCCCTCCGCCCAGAGTGATGCTAGCAACTTCCATGCCTGACCATCTTGTGAGCCAGGAGCCCTTGTGGTAAGTGCCTCCCATCCAGAGCCTGCACTTCGCACCACATCACCCTTCTCCAGATCAGAACTCTCTCCTGCATCCCAACTACCTCCCAGACTCCACACCTCCTCCGTGAATACAGTAGAAATGTGTAGCCTATGACAACTTAAAATTCATAGTGTGGCCCTCCACTGTGAAAATTATAGCCGTCACCCCATTCCAAGCTCATTAGAGCTCTAGTGCTCAGACTCTTTGTCTAAGTCCTTCCTTTAAATGTCTTCAGTCCCTCTGCCCCAGATTCCAAAACTAGTGCCTCCTATTGCCCCAGCTCTTCCAGTCACTTACACACACTCCTTCAGAATTCCACTTAGCTGTGGGCTCTTTGGCTGCAGTTCCACCTGTTTGGGGACACCGTGGCAGGACGGCAAGGAACACAGGATTAGCAAAGGAGAGTTTTATCCTCTTTACTTCTGGGCTACAGATTGATGAAAATAACAGAAGTCATGAAATTTACTCTCTCCATGCTTAATTACACCTCTTCTGAGAGTCAGAGATCTGTGAGCATTTCAAGAAAGGCAGAGTCCTTACTGCCCTGCCATTCTTGAAAACTCTTTGGGTATTGAAGAGATGGGTGCCCCATGCTGCCATTCAGAGAAGCATTAGCTTAAATACAGTCTCTTTCTATCAGTTATGATCACAGGCTAAGAGGCTGCAGCTCCATCAGCCATGTTGGTGCCCTTGTTTAGGAAATCCATGAGTTTAGGCAAATACAACAGATTTCTCTGTAATGGTTTCTAACTGACAGTCATTTAATGGAGTGTCAAGTACTTTTCCTAGCCAGAACACCTATCTGGAATACATTACAATAACCTGCCTTGGGTGAAGTTAGAAAGTCAGAACATGATACAAAATGGAGGTCACAATTTGATATCAACATATTCCATGCTGGTCTGTAAATACCCCATAATTCATTTCAAAATTGTGTGTGACAGTCTAATGCTATTCTGTTTATCTTTCAATTATTAATGAGTCAGCATTAGATAACTTCCCATTGTGGATACCTTACCGAAGAAAAACAATCTCATAAACACCATGAAAAATGGCTTAGGGACTGGTTTGAACCACACAACTTGTGTTATTTTTATTCAGCCTTATCATTAGCTTTTTCACTACTCTATTTTAGATATTTAGAGCTAAATGTTAGGTCTTTTGATTATATGTTTGCTCTGTTGATCTTAAGTACCTGATAGGTAACTATATACAAATAGGCCTACAATACTGAGAGCATAAAAGAATGGTGGACTGCATTTCACTTCAAAATAACCTCATTAACATAACCATTGTTTTTAGATACATTGCAATCAGAACTCCACTGTCATCTCCTGAAAAACTCGTACTCCCAGCTTTGCCATTGAAGACTCATATTTCAGTAGTACAAACTGATGTCTGTTAAGTCATGGCTTTAATATAATAAAGGGACAGGGAAATTTAAGCCTACTTATTCACATTTAAGTTTTGTCTTTTAAGAGACTCTTTTTTGTTTCCAGAAGTGAAGAAGTCCAGGTTTCTACACAATTGTAAGCCAAACTTAATGCATACTCCTCTTATAATGACTGTGTGCACAAGTACCCACATTGCATGAAGAAACAGCAAATTACAGCATTTGTTAAACCCAGAGAAAGTACTCAGCTATGTATAAGACATAAGTATAAAAAATCTGCCCCTGCTTCAAATGCTTACAGACATCTAATTAGGTATTTGCATATGCAAACATAATTACAGTAATTGCATGCTTAAATTAGTCATGTAATTGTGTGCATATCTTAAGTTCTTGCCCTTTTGAAAATCAGGACCTACACGTCTGGCAGACCTGAAGCTCTTGCACACCATGCAGGGTGGTTATCTTGGTTGTTCAGAAGGAGTCTGCTTTAAAAGCTTTGGTTTTGCTCAGATTTGTTTTACACCACTGAGTAGGAAGCTTCTAGAACAGCAGAGGTTTTTTTTCTTTTTCTAAAGAAGGCAGCAAAGATGACCACTGCTTTCAGTCTGGGGTTTTTTGTTGTTGTTTTTTGTTTTTTAATGTAGGAATCCCCACTGTTATATTTCATCTGATCCCCTGAAAGCACCTACTCCTCTCTCATGCAGACTCCACTGTAGCACCTTCACCAGGCAGGTCCTGTTTAGCCACTTTCCTTCATTACTGTGCTATTTCTCTAACATTGCTTTAGCTATAAAGGTTGTAGAAGGCTGATACTACCTCAGTCACACTCATCTTCCATCTCTGGGAGTCACCGTTTCCCCATTACAGCCTTCCAGAATACAGACATAGGAAACGAGAGTGAATTACCACATCCTTCCCTCCGTGAAGAAAAATTGCAATCTCTGACTGCTATGCAGTCAATCATCGTTTTTCTGCTCTGTTCACTGACTATGCTGGACTCAGGCCCACTGACAGGCAAGGGTGCCATTTTGGCAGAGCGGTGAGGCAGCAGCCTTGCGTACCAGGACGTGGCTTGCTTTTCTTCCTGCTCCCCTGACAAGAAGGGAGCGAGAGGAGCATACCTCTCGCTCCTGGCTGGTGAGGGGAGGGAGCAGAGGAGTAATTCATGGAAACCCAAGTTCTTTCCCCTGGCTCCCTTATTGTCAGGGGAATGGGAAGAAAAGCAAGCTGCATTCCGGTACGCATGGCTGCTGCCCTTCCCCCCGCTCTCCCAAAATGGCACCCCTGCTCACTGGGTTGGGGAAGGAGGAATATGGGCAGTTGCTCTGGGACCCAGTAATTTAAAAAGGCCTGAGGCTCCCAGCTGCTGCCACTACTACTTCAGGAGTGGCAGTGGCCATAGCCAGAGCCCTTTGCATTGCTGTCAGAGTGCCAGATGCTATGCTCTCAGCAGCTCTGAGAGCTACCTGGAGACAGAGAGGCCATGGCACTGCATGCTTTAGGTGGTGCTGAGGGCTGCTCCCAGCCCCAGCTTTCTTTCTGAGGGCTCATCTCTCTTGGGAGGATGGAGTCAGTCCACACACACACACACACACACACACACACACACACACACACACACACACACACACACACACACACATTCTCTCTCTCTCTCTCTCTCTCTCTCTCTCTGCCCAAGGGCCTTGAGAATCTGTCAGCTCCCCTGGCTGGGAAGTATTTAAAAGAGCTGATACTATAAATCTCACTATTCTTGGAAATACTGCTGACCCATTTGTGCTACTTCCTGAGCATTCACTGTAAAACATTCCCTAAGTGAACATATTTGCTCCATTACATCCCTTTTCACACTGCCCAGTCTTAGCAGGCTCTAGAGACAGTCACAATAAAAGAACCAAACCCCATTTTGCTAGGGATTCTATATACACACTGAAGAGATGGTCTTTTGTTCCAAAGGTCTTATAGTTTAAACAGAAGACAGGATGAACACAAAAAACAGATTAGTGTAAGACAAAGAAAAGTGAGAGAATTGTGCCCAGTATGAAAAGCAGCAACTGTAGAAAACTAACTGCCTACACACTGTTAAGAATTTGACAGACCTCACAGCACAACATGTCAGAACTGGCTGAAGTTTTCTTCACTTAAAAACAAAAAAAATCAAACAAAAAGTAAGTGAGCTCTCCTTCAGTGTAGGGTGATTTCCATTCTTCACACCCATGTGCAGAAACATCTCTTACGTCAGGCTTTACTAGCCATGCTGACCCGAAAGTTAATATTACAGGTAGAGTGGAAGAAAAGCATATGTAGCACAAATATTGAAGAATGGAAAGAAGAATGATTCAAGAACTTCTTGCCTCCCCCTAAATGAATTAAAAAAAACCATTAGTTCATAATGCCACTCTAAGCAATAATCAACATTGATTCATCAAGAATAATCTCTTTCCAGGCACATTTATTGTTTTTTTCTGAGCATGTCCAAAATTAGTAGATGAAAGAAAAATGATTAATGTAATATTGGAATATCAGTACAAGAGCTGATTATATCATGAACATCTTACCCATCATTAATCAGAATTATCGTAGATATCAACACTGCTCCTAAAATGGTCTGAAAGAACAGAAATACAGATGTCTGATAGTTAACAATATATCAACTTGGATATTGGCATAAACAAGGCACTTTGTTTATGTTTGGTCTCCCTAAATATGTACATTTATGATCTAGAACTGAGATATTAAAATTTGGAATGGCTTGTAAGGGTGGAAAGAAAAAACACAGTAATACCAGGAGCCTCTGTGTGGTTGTTGGGAAAATAACACAGCAGGGAATCGATTATCCCACAAATTCTTGGAATGTAGGAGGGAGAACAGCAAAATAAAGACAATGGATTTCAAGAAGGCAGACTTAAGCAAACTTGGTAATTGGTAGGTAAGATCCCAGGGGAAGTAAGTCTAAGAGGAAAAACAATTGAAGACAGTTGGCAATTTTTCAAAGTGACATTATTAAGAGCACAAAAGAAAACTCTGTTACTGCATAGGAAAGATAGCAAATAAGGAAAGAGGTCACTGTGGCTTAACTAGGAAATTTTGAATGTTCTAAAAATAAAAAAGGAGTCTTACAAAAAGTGTAAACTAGGGGCATGTCTACACTACACTGCCTTTATTGACAATTCCTTCTCCAGCATTAGGCTTTAGCTTGTCTGTTAGCATTATGGTAGTAACCCAAATGTCAGTACTGTCTCTTCTGAAAATTAATGAGCCTCGGTTGAGGACAAATCCTAAGGCCTGTGAATTTCTCTTGCCAGGAAGAATAAAAAAAAGTCACAAAGTCTCAGGATTCAGAATCATTAGGCCTACTGCCTAATTCAATTCCCATTGATAAAAAACTCCCATGGATTTTGATGGGGACTGGATCAGGACCCTAGACATTTCAAGTATGAAGTTCACTGTTCTAGAGAGGCAGCAATTTCTAGTGCAGTGAGCAAAAGATGTGATATAGCCATCATTTTTTATGTGGCCCTTTGTCTGTGATATTAACTGGTGTGGATAAATAATGGGTTTCAGCTATGAGATGGAGGGCATTTCTCCAACAGTGAAAAATATAGTGATTTCCAATACACTTTCAGCATATGCCCAGAGTTACCACACAATGGTTTCTGAATTACAATAGTTTAACTACACTCAAACATAACTGAGGTATGTCAGAGAACACGGCAAGGTAATTGGAGGGAAATATTGCCTTTTAATGGCATCCAATGAAATCTGATTTGTGGAGTGCCTGCTACCTCTGCAGTGTGCAATTGTATAATTTCCCTTTGGCAGATACACGAATTGCTTACATGGAAAAACAAAGTTATGTTTTGCTGCTATCTATAATGTGGTTCAGCAGCTGGACACTAGTGGAGGTTGGGATACTGTCAAATCACATGCCGGCTAATGCCCAGGCCTCATCGAACACAGACAAAGCTCCACTTATATTCAGCTGCTGGAAATCAGTTTGGATTGCCTGTGTGTTAGTACATTAATATGTGATTCCTGTCTAGAAAAAGGACTAGTGTAGGATGGTGCACGCATTAATCTCACTTAACCTTGATAGCCCATGGGATAAACTTATATTGAATGTTTACAGGGGTAGGGAACAGGAGAATGTTGAATACAGCAGAGCACTCATCCTACATACAAGATGGTCGGTTGAAGGCAAATGAAGCATTGTCTAGAATCCAAGAACAGATCTCGCTGATTGTATTCTTCACTCCCTCCAGGAAGGGGAGATCTGTATATGCATGTATCCCACCAGCTTGGATTCTGGGGTTAAGGAGATAAAAATCCTTCATAAGGAGAAACTTGGCTCTTCATGCTGTCAAGACTCAAAGATTTCTAAACATAAATAAGAGATCTCAGTGCTGCTTGGCATGGCCTGCTAAAAGGATATACAGCAGTGCTTATATTACTTTCTTTTAAATCGAAGTCTCTGTTGTATATCTTGACCTTGTAAGTAATTCATTTCTTTTTCCTAGTTAATAAATCTTTAGTAACAAGATTGGATATGGGATTGGGTACAGGATTTGTCTTTGGTTTGAGATCGACATGCATCTGATGAAGTGGGTCTTTGCCCATGAAAGCTTATGCTCCAACACTTCAGTTTGTCTGTAAGGTGCCACAGGACTCCTTGCCGCTTTTGCAGATTCAGACTAACACGGCTACCCCTCTGATACTGAATATTGTTGTGATTTTTGCTGTAAGTGACCATCTATCACATAGTTCAGCTTGCCTTGGTGATAAGATAGACTGAAGTGCCCAAGGGGACTGTCTGCAATTCAATGGAAAGACAGTTATAGGTCTTTAGGTGTTCATACTTGTTACTGGGTTAGTGAAATCTAATTATAGAACATGCAACCAGTATGGGAGGAGAGGTTGCCCCGCTTCAGCCTAGTCTGGCTCAAGGTTGGCACTGAAGCCTCTTTCAGACAGTTTGACAAAAGGTCATGTGATATGCCAGCTTTCTGATGACCAAGAGCTAATGGTCTGTGAGTCACCCATGGTTCACTTGCTATAATTTGGGAAGCATTGCTATTTAATGTAATTCTAACTACTGAAAAAAGCAAAGCACCTTTGCAAGATAATCAAAAGAAACTCAAACTTTACTTAAACTCATACATATTCAAAGGCCCCAATTCAGGCAAGCATCTGCTTGGAACATAAGAACGTACCTAATTTTAAATGTGCTTCCCTGACTTAGGGCCTAATGCAGTAGAAATATCTATCGTATAGGCCAGATTTTATGAATAATTACATGTCAGCACGCAACTGTAAATTTTAAAAATTACTATCACTTTAAATTTGTTCTTAGTTACAACTATCTGTTTTGATGGCTCTAAGTTTATTCCAAGGCACATAAGCAATTATATCACACATGATAATACTTCACTGCTGCATCTATCAGCATCTATCAGCTAGCAGCTGGATCTCTTACAGACATAAGAGTGTGAATATGGAAGGTATTAGAACTAACCATCTGCTGAAAAAGACTGTTGCAAATTAAAAAAAACTTAATTTCAAAATGTAATTTGTCACCATATTAAACTGTTGACACATGAGTGAAATATACATGGAGTGGATGACTGATTACCCAAAGTTATCTAACTTGCATGATGATGTGTGAAAAAGGTTTGACTTGTGATTGGTTTTAACTTAAAGCCCTTGCTTTGTCAAACCTAAATACCACACAAGTCTCACTTAACCCTTTAGATAGATACTGTTGCCAATGTTTGAGCTGAACAGCAGGTCAGAGTGCTGGAGATATTCCAGTTGGAAGTCAAAACTGATAGAACCTGGTGTTTTCTGTGATGCAATCTTGCTTATTTACAAAGCATTGCCCTGCTTTTTCCTAACATAAGAGGAACCAGCAAAATTTCTTTAGTCAACAGATCCCAAAATTCTTTAGCTTTTCCAAAGTCATATAGTGATCACAGGCTGCTATGTAGCTTTGTTTTTCTGTCATCTCGATTTTTGTGTTTACCCTTCTTCTTTTTCCCCACCCCAAAACACACACAAAACAATACTCGGCAAAAGCTCTTCTACCCATTCACTCCAGAACTCTTGGGCAACCTGTTATACTTCCATGGGGCTTTTTCACTATCTCAGAATCATCTTAAGTGAAGGGTGTGTTCACTCATCAATTTCAATGAGGTTTTTTTATTCAACCAAAACCAAAATCTAATCAGCTCATAATAATATTTTCTTATGTGTAGTTCCCATTGATCTCATTATGGTCCATTCATATCTAAAGACAGATTTTTGCCATTGTTTTTGTTCCCTACATTTACACTTAAAAATAACAAAATACAGTGTCATCTCTCAATGTCCTTTGAGGTAGAATGCAGAACCCCATAAGGTTCCTCAGAGGGAAGAAATCCCATTGGCACTTGATTCAGTCAATCACTCTGAATGATCCAGTGTGTGCACTCTTTAGAATTCAATGAAATTTACAATTGTGAGATGAGATTTTATGTTTTCCGAGATGTGGCATGTTGACCCAGAAAGCTTTTAAAGTGATAACACTATCTTGGGCACTCAGCATAACATTGAGTGTGGTAGAAATGTCTACACAGAGAAATATCTAGATAAATGAAAAGACATCTGATAAAAGTATCAGCTTAAGAAAAAAATATACATTTTTGATAGCCAGTGTATTAAATACTACCTAAAGGCCTATGTCTATACCAACATTTTTATTGGTAAAACTTGCCTCACTCAGAGGTATATAAAAAACTACAGCTGACAGAAATAAGTTACACCAACAGAAGCGCCATGGTGGACTTTACTCTGTTGCCAGGAGAGCTCTGTCATGTCAGCACAGAGCAGCTGCATAGTTCAGCTGTGCTTCTGTAAGGTCTCTAGTGTAGACATAGCCTTAAAGTCACTTGAAAATAGCATAAACAAGTAACACCACTTCAGTGACTGTTTCCAAATGCCAAGAGGAGTACAAAGCCTTGACTTAAAAGTTTCCCATAGGCTGTATTCCTGGCTTTTACATTTGATGTTAAAATGCAGCTTTATAAATGCTTAGAAAAAGGGGGCTGATATTTCTGCTAAATAGAACTTCTCCATTTTTCCTTAGGTCAATTTGTAGAGAGAGTTCATGAAAATGACTCATAGTTAAACAACATTTTAAAAGTCTGACTGAACATGAAAGTTCATCTTTCAAGGTCACTGCATTTGTATTGTACATGATATAACACTTTTCTCCCTTTTACTCAAGTAAAGCACTTTTAAAAATTGTATAGAATACTAGGCTTTCAATTCATAGCAAAGTGGCTTTTATGTAATTATACAATAAATTTCCTCTGGTTTGTTAAACTGTTTTGAATATCTTTTAACCAAATCTCAAAATGATGGAAAGGAAGATAAGAGCATTCATTTTGATATAGTCATATAATAGACTCATTCCACCACTAGGAGATTTCTGAGAGGGGATTCAGGAAGAGGGCTTTATTAAAATACAGAGCCAAATTTTCAAATGTCCAGTGATTTTGTGCCTTGGTAGTTTCCATGCCTGGAGAGCTACGGCTACGAGGTTCATGCTCATAGGGCCCTACCAAATTCATGGTCCATTATGGCCAATAGGTAAATTTCAGCTGTTTAAACCTGAAATTTCATAGCATTGTTTCCATGGTATCCCAACCCAAAAGGAGATAAGGGGTCAGAAACCTGCTGACCCTTACTTCTGTATAGCCTTGAGAGCTGGACTCTGAAGGCAGCAACTGCAGACCTTCATGTAGCCACAGGAGGGTCCAAGAGCGAGAGGTGAGTCTTGCCTGGTCCCCCCTCACACCACTAGAGCAATTTGCAGGGGAGGGACAAGTTCTGTCCTTCTCCTGCCCAGTCGGAGTAGGAAGCCCCCTTTGATGGAGCACTTCTAGGAACAAGGACACATCAGATTTCATGGAGGAAAGGGCTTATTTCATGGTCCATGCCATGTTTTTCACATCTGTGAACAATCATATGTTGATAATTGGAGCCCTAGATGAATGGGACACATGAGACCCCAGTAATAAGCACCTGTCGAGAGAATTATGGAATCAGTCAATGCTGTATTTGGTTGATGAGGCAACTTATGGTGTGAGAGGCCATCATACAGCTGAGGGACATCTACCTAGAAATTGACAATATCAGGAGGGATGAGCTGGAGTTCCAATGAAAAGTGCAATCAGGAAAATAATTGGGGGAGCTGTCCTCTATTTTCTGATGGACAACCTGACCTAAATTCTCAATCACTGAAGGACAATCTCCACTCTTTGATGTATTTGCTTTCCATAACTGACTCTCTATGTAACTTTTCATGAGTGATGTTCCCAAAAACTTGGATGTGAATATCTAAATTGGGTTGTTGCTTGTTATGAACTAAAAGTCAAAGATGCATATAAAACACATTTTGTATTTGTGGATTATCTCTAAGCATTATACCCAGATGTACAGACACTCTTTTCTTAACCTGTGTTAATCTTAGCTTTATTATTTTTAAAAAGTCTGATCATACCATCCAGCAATGTTAGCACAGCACACCAAGCAACATAAAATATGTACGGGAAGGAAGGGCAAATATCTGGCCATGAGTGGGCAGGATGATTAGCAAAAGCCATGTTGAGTTGTTTTCTCAGGTCTCTGTTGTCTGAAGTCTCGCAGTTCTTATTTCTTTCACATACTTCTAGAAATGTTATAATTGCTACTTGCTTCTACCTCCAAAAGCCCCTATTACAGGTAACTTGGAAATGTTACTGTTATTTGAGAAAGTGCTGTAGATGTGAGGGGATTCAGAAAGAGGGCTTTATTAAAATACAGAGCCAAATTTTCACATGTCCAGTGATTTTGGTGCCTTGGTAGTTTCCATGCCTTGAGAGCAATGTACAGTATTACTTGTATGAAAGGCAAATGATTTAATATTCAGAGTGTCAGAGATATTCTCAAAGTTGTTTTTCTGCCACACATGGCTATCTACATTCTTTTTTATGCATCCACAGAAAGTATCTTCGAGCACACAGTCTACTTATCAGTCCACTATTCAGTGGCACCAGCAGGATATAAAGGTTTCCATGGCTTTCATTATTGCTCAGCCAAATCTTAGTGGAATGATATTCAAAACTTTTGAACTGCAAATATTGGCTAGAATGACCTGGTGCTTTCTTCTTCTGGGTGGATTCTTGTAGTATCAAATTTTGTTGTGTTGCAACACTTCAACAAAGTGCAGAAGACCAGAAAAAGAAAGTTGATTGGGAGTGGAAGGTGAGGAAAAGAATCAAAGAAGGGGGGAGTGCAAGTATAACACATTTTAAAAAACAGGGGTGGAGGGTGGGGAATATAGCTGACAATGCCCTTCAAACAATTGTATCAGCATAGACATTCAACCTTCAAAAGGATTATTTTAAAAATTGTGATCTGCATAATTAAAGAAAATAAATAGTTACACAAAAACACACACTAAAAATGAGCCAGGACAGGAGGAAGAAGAATTATAAAATTAGACTTGGTATGGCCTGCTTAAAGTTTCTACCTTGAAGTACTACTATTAATCAGAACCTAAGAGAGAGATAAAAGATGTATTCAGGACTGTCTGACATTTTATGATAATGTATTTCCTTTTAAAACCACAAATCTTACTCCTTTTCTTAGGACTTACTATCCAATAAACACACAGATGTTGGTACAGGCAAAGCATGTTTAATGAACCTATCATGCCTTATAATTAAATTGTGTAACAAATGCACTTGGAATCCTGCCGAGGTGATCTCTGGTATATCTTGCATGGGAGAGCAGAACAAAAATGCAAATGCAAAGTGACCTTTCTTGCTGACAGCTTTATTCTAGCACAGTAAACTCTGGTGTGGATCTCTCCCTTCTGGCTGCACCAAATTCCTGCCAATTTTTTCTGCTGTTGTCCAGGAAAGAATGAATATTACCTTTTCTACTCCTGACCAAAGGAAGAGACTTTCCCTCATCCCCTCACCACAAAAGGGCTGAATAGATAGGGCAGCTGAGGCTTGTGCTTTGATGGTAGCTGATTCCCTGCTTTCCATAGGCAGAGATGAATAGGGTGTTCTGTACCATTATAATTGCAAGAAGAAATTGGATCAAATATAAGGATTATGCTGATGGTCATCTCCACTTACATTTTCCTCTTTTTTTAATGTATTTTAAGTTTGGATTTAGGTAACCATAGAGGGATGTAGGGAAATATGGATGCTTTGATTTGAAGAGGGAGTGAGAGACAGAGAGAGATGAAGCTAAGTTTACTGACATCACAGAGACAGAACATTTATCCTGAAAACCTTTTGTATCTGGAAAGAAGAGTCCAAATGCTCAAAAAGATTTTTTAAAAGACTGAAATAAAACAAAACATGTTTCCCCTCTGAATGTACCGGAGACCTTAATTAAGTTTCCAAAAATCTCAATTTCCTTGTGCAAGAAAGAGTTCTTCTTGACAACCAGACAAGTTAGTTTTTATTAAGCTGTTCTGCATGAAGATAGGAAATATTTTATGCACAGTCTCTAGCATTAGCATTACTAATTAGGTCTTACATTCTATTTAAGAGCTTTTAACAGAAAATGAATCTAACAGCCTTAGAAGTTATCAAACCTATGTGCTTCAAGAGTGAAATTAGTCATCACAATTACTCAGAAGAGCCACAGTACTGTGAATTCATTGTTTCATTTACTATAGTACTAGATATTCATATTAAACAATAAGACAGGGGAAATATTTATTTTTATTACTTATTCCAGGCTATGTCTAGACTGACACTTTTTCCCGATTGTTTTTGCGATTGTCTTTTCGGAAGAAGCTTTTCTACACTGAGCCACATTTTGGAAAATCCTCCCCTTCCGGAAGATCCCTTATTCTTCATATAGTGAGGAATTCAAGGCTTCCAAAAGAGCATGTCTGCTCTTCCACAAAAAATGTTGCATTCCCTGGATGTGGCGGAGGTTTTCCGGGATACCAGAGGTATCCCAGAAAAACTCCACAGTCTAGACATAGCCTCAGTTGTATTATTCTTACAGCAAAATGTCTGACCAAGTATTATTTTTAACAATATAGTGGAAGCATCTTGATTGGCTAATTATTAACTCACAAAATGTTTAATAGAGCCATAAAAAACATGTTAAATAGCTACTTGTGGTTCATGAGCTCAGTCTGAGTATTATTGCTCTAGATCCTAAACTGCAGATGAAAAAGTTTGGAAGTTTATTTTGTGAGAGTCATTTACTTAATGCTGCATTATGACACTATTCATATGATTAAGCAGAAGAGTATGGTTGATTCAAAACCTGCTAATGTGTTGTAACTAAAGTTGGGTGAAGTTCTCTGGCTGAAATATTTTTTACTAAAAATGCTTGTTTGGTGGCATAGAAATTGTTCACAAATTCATGTTGGTTTCACCTTTTTTTTTATACAAAAAAAGAAAAAAGTTGACATTTTTAAATGAAACTTTCGGGGTTAAAATATGTTTTTCCTTTCCAAGTGATTTAATTTTCTTCTAAAAAAATAAAAACTGTACAAACATAGTCAAAATCAAAATGACAGATGAAACAAATCCAAAATATTTTGTTTAAAAAATGTTTCAATTAAGTGAATTATTTTCCCCAAATTGAATTTTTCAAATCATAGAAAATTCTTCACTTTTCTTTCTTTATCATCTTATTGTTAGTGAAGCAACAACAATTATTCATCCTACTCTACATATAGCCAGGTTGTATAACTATGTGTTCCTATCATTTTTTCCCTCCTATCTTTTCCACCAGTTCTGTCTGTTTTTTTGGTACACTTCTTGTTGTGGCTTGTATTGTATTCAATAGCAAGATCTTTGGGACAGATACTCTCTGGCTACGTCTAGACTGGCATGATTTTCTGCAAATGCTTTTAACGGAAAAGTTTTTCCGTTAAAAGCATTTGCGGAAAAGAGCGTCTAGATTGGCACGGATGCTTTTCCGCAAAAGCAGTTTTTGCGGAAAAGCGTCCATGCCAGTATAGATGCAGTTTTGCGCAAGAAAGCCCTGGTCGCCATTTTCGCCATCGGGACTTTTTTGTGCAAAACCATTTTTAGCTGCCTACACTGGCCCTCTTGCACAAAAACATTTCCGGAAAAGAGCTTTTGCCCTAACGGGAACGTCAAAGCATTTGTGCAAGAAGTACTGATTTTGGACAGTAGAATGTCAGTGCTTTTGCACAAAATCAAGCGGCCAGTGTAGACAGCTGGCAAGTTTTTGTGCAAAAGTGGCTGCTTTTGCGGAAAAACTTGCCAGTCTATATGCAGCCTCTTTGTCTATGTGGTTGTACAGTGCATACCAACAAAGAGCTCCTCTCATAGACTGAGGTCTCTGGCTTTACGGTAAACTTATTTATTAATAAAAATACAAATTGACATTTTTGTAATCCTCCACACTCCTGGTCAGATTGCTGCATGCAAAAATAAGTCTTGTAATAAGAATTTGATAAATAAGGTAGGAATTTCTATAGACATACAGACATCCATCACTAAAAACAATTAAATTGTTTTAAAACAGATAGCACTCCAAGAAAATATTAAGTTGACTAAATATGTTCCATATTTACTTTAAAGCTCAGATCACCACATCTTCAGTAAACATCATTTTTCCTTTTTTTAGCCCACTTGACATACAGTTGTTGGGGTATTTTTAGAATACTTTTTAATGTTATACTGGAAGTGCAACTTCATGCCCATACAGATTATATTTGCAAACAGCATGACAGGCTAGATCTCAAAAAGACAGACCTAACTAAAAGATTTTCAGAATAACATACCCTAAAGATGTGCCTTTTATGGGATAAGAGAAAAAACAAAAGATTTAGTGACCAAAAACAACAAAAGAAATGATGCTCAGAGCCATATCCTGGTATAAATTTGCATAATTTTATTGACGTCAATGGAGCTGTGCTAATCTACAGCAGCTCAGGATATGGCCATCAGTTTCTATGCTTAGCATGTTTCTGAATTGTGTCAACCAGCTGTATTTGTTTTCTCAATTGGTTCTTAAATTGTTCATCAATGGCAGATAATTGTTTCTATATAACTACTCAGATGGCTAAACATGCTGAACCTCAATAAGAAAATATAGCAGCCGTCAGAGTCCTCTAACATGGGAAAACTCAACTTTCAAGCAGAGGTACTAATGATATGTAACCCCCCTTCTTCCTCCCTGGGTTACTTGGGACCAGGTCACACTCACATCTGTGCCTGGGTGCCTGATGTTTTAACATAAAAGGAGAACCTGCTTGGCTTTAAGGAAATTTTTAGTAGCATCTGCAGGGAGAGACAATGTGCAATATTGATAGATACTATGAAACAGCGGACAAGATGATCAACAAAAACTTATATGATGGCAGTAGATGCACAATAAGTTCAGATACAGTTCTGGGTAATTTGATATTATGACTGGAGTTAGCCAAGGGTGTGTATCACCACCAAAGAGTGGATGATGAAACAGGTACCAAAAAATGCATCATAGATGTTGTAAGTATTAGTGAAGATGAGTTATCCAATCCTGTCTTTATCAACAACATTGCTTTACGAAGTATGACATGGAATGGAATGAAGCCCTGAAATCAGAGGATTAACAGGAAGCACAAAAACTGGACTGAAAGTAAAAGCAACATTAGGAAACTCACTGTAGATATAAGTGTGCCTATGAATGGAGAAGAAATCAAACTGGTAGAATAGTTGTACTATCTTTGGAGCATGAAGATATTTGAAAGTGACTGCAATCAAGGTGTTCATATGAGATAAGAAAAACACAAGCACCACTTTTGGAAGGATGAACATCACCTGGTCAAATAAAAATATTTATAACAACCAGAATCCATTATAGCATCCTATTGTACTGAGAATGTTACTGTATGGAATAGAGACTTGGTAGATGACAGTAGCTAACACCTTCTCCCCATTCCACCCCGAGTCTGACAATCACAGGTGTTTGAAGATGGTGTTACATATTCCACAGAAAGACAAAACAAATGCAACAGTAAGGGAAGGGTCAAAGCAGAACATGTTAGAAAATATAAAAATAACTTAGGTGGTTGGGGCATGTACACAATATGGAAGATAAGAAACATTGTGTACCTGAGGAATGAAAGTGGCAGAAGGCAGTGACAGACAATGCTGAATGCGTTGGCATGACTTCAGAAGAAATACAACTAGTGAGTGACTATAACAAATGGAGGAACAGGACTGAACAATTTCTCCATGCAATGGAGCGGCCATGGTCCTGAAAGAGTAATTGATAAGGTCAAAACCAAATTAGCTCCTGTATACGAAGGGTAGAAAACTCTGAACTCAAAACTGACAGCCCACCACTTTTGCTCCAAAATTGGAATTATTTCAGATATTTCTTTCTACTCTCCTATGCCACCCGCACTTTATTAGATAATTCCTTAGACAAATATCCTGCCATACCCATGACAGGTAAGTTCATTTACCTTATGTTCAAAAGTAAATTACCTGAACTTTTGGGGACTAAATCCATGATACAATCTACTTATAACCCCTTTTTCTGTCTCAGTCTCAGGCTAGATAGTAGACTTATAAGTTACCAAAAAAAAAAAAAAATCAATGAATTTCAAATTGTGAAATAACCATAGTGGGAGAAGGGGTGCATGTTATTTTCCATTTAAGTCCCTTTGGTTCAATTTTGTTACCCAAATGTAGTGTGGTAAGTGATAGAGGAGGAAGAAGATCAGTTTTCAGGAGGAACCTAGTCTAGTATGACACCAAGAATTCACCAATTCAGACTGATGCCTGGCACCTGACAAATTCAGAATCCTGAACACTTATCACCAGCCTCCCAGCTTGTTTAAGAAAGTTCTTTCCTTCATTTCTGCCTGCCTTGTGCATCACTTACTGCAAATTAAACTCAGTTTGTACATGGCTTACACTCTTGTTTCATGATTAGAGTAATTGATATCAGTAGGGTTATTCGCAGGATGAGGGGCTACTCAGTGTGAGCAAGGGTCCAGAATCTGGCCCTATTTGATTTTATATGAGACATGGATTACAATTTGTATGAAGAAGGAGGACCCAAATAATTAAAGACCCACTTCTAACACCTTTACTTGAGCTGAGCATTTCCACATCCATTTTGCCTGGGTATAAGTGACCACAAATGGTTGGAGGAAGTGGAGAATCATCCCACCATCTGTGCTACCTGTCAAAATCTAAGCACAGTTTAACATACTAGACCAGCATACCTCACACTCTCATTCACGTCAGCTGAAATGTCACTCACAAGCAGGACTGAAGAACATGACCAAGGTCTCCCGTTTAGTTCCTTATTCCCCAGATATTAGGGAACAACAGGCTGGGTGGCCGCTTCTGATCAGGAATCCAAGACTTTCCTCCTCCTATACTCTTTTCCCTGCTTTTTTCACACTTCTAATCTGTGTCACACCACAACACGATGGTAGAAAGGAAGATGTGCTACCACTGCTGCTAGCCCCAAGCAGCGGCACAGTCAACATTCTGTAAATGGTCATGTTGTGAAAACATGAAGCCAAAGGATTACAGTGACTCTTGGGGACAGTCAGAACTAAGGGGAAAGCAAGTCCATGGCAGGAATAGGTTTGATGGAAAGCCAGGGTGTGAACAAAGTGAGAGAAAGAGACTGAGACAAAGAGAGAAAAAGAGTGATAAAGGAAAACTCAGCAGATTCTAATGAGGGACAGGTGGCTTTTTGGCAGAGGTTCTGGACTGGAAAGTAGAATTTCTGACTTCCAGTCCTACCACTGCCACTAACTGTGTAGCCTTGGGACACTCTTATCACCGCTCAGTCTTTCCTTTACCCAAATGGGAATAATAATGACTCACCTCCCAGGTAAGTTAAAGTATTTTAAGATTCCTAGTATGGAAGTATTGCCATGAATTTGTTACTATTAGATCGGGGGAAGACATGCTGACTTAGAAAGTTTGCTCACCTTCCATACATTTATTGGCAAAATGGTCACTCACAAAGTTATGCAGAACATGGAAGAGTGATGTCAAGCATCATCAAGAAGTATCCCTTCTTTTTGTACTCTGTGGCAACGTGGTTTGGTGCTAAAATTGGAATGTGTGTGCCATCTGTTGCCTGGCCCCTTTCCATCCCCCCTCCCTTTGACCCTCCTTCGCACACACAGAGTTAGGAAAGCCCATGTCTGCAAAGCCAGCCACGATAGCATGCACATTTCCCAGAGTTGCGGTCCTCCACAGTGACATGCAATTTATTGCCCTGCACATTTGCAATAATGTAGCCCCAATGGTAGACTTCCACTCTTGAAATTGATTTTTAACTGACTGGTACCAATCAGGAGTCACCAGCCTCCACTCTGCAATTGCCACACGCTTCTCTGCTGAGGGGGCAGTGCTCATTCGGGTGCCCTTGCATTGCAGGTCAGAAGCCAGTTCAGCACAGAGTGCCAGAAAGTTTGCTTCATCATGGAGGTGAAGGATGAAGAGCAGTGACTACAGAACTTTAGAATGCATCAAAGACACAGAACTAACTTAATGCTTATTGGTTTTACTTCAAACACTAACTCTGCTGGGCAACCCCAATGCCATCTCCCAGCAACCTGTGACTTATTCGTTTTATGAGCACTGCAACATATTAATAGCAGGAAGAGGAAGCTTTTGCCCTCTGCCACTGCCCTGGAGAGCTGAGATCGTTACCTCAGCCTGTAAAGCATATGCATTGCATTTGTTCTGCCAATAATCAGCCCCTCATAAGCAATCTCAAGAGAGAAGCCAGCCAAGAACTGAACAGAATTACAGACATTTATCAGCTCATCCTTAAAACTGGTCCCCTTGAGATGAGGTTGAAGCTCATCTGTAAGGCAGCAGTGGGAAGCTAGCACTGGTAATGGCTGAACTGTGCATAGTCTGTGAATAGTTTACTTAGTTTAGTTTGTAGGCAGCTAATTCAGCTGGAAAGTCTTCCATTGACTTTAATGGGAGCTTAACGAAGGCCTGGGTTGTTCGATATTCCAAAGAAAACATTTTTATAGGCATTAATCATAGAATCATAGAGCTGGAAGAGACCTCAGAAGGCCATCAAGTCCAGCCCCCTGCCCAAGGCAGCACCAATCCCAATTTAATCAATCCAGCCAGGGCTTTGTCAAGCCGAGACTTAAACACTTCTAGAGATAGAGACTCCTCTACTTCCCTAGATAACTCATTCCAGTGCTTTACCACCCTCCTAGTGAAATACTTTTTCCTAATATCCAACCTGGACCTCTCTCACCGCAACTTGAGACCATTGTTCCTTGTTCTGCCATCCATCGTTACTGTGAACAGCCTTTCTCCAGCCTGTCTGGAACCTCCCTTAAGGAAGTGGAAGGCTGCTATCAAATTCCCCCTCACTCTTCTCTTCTGCAAAGTAAATAGACCCAACTCTCTCAGCCTCTCCTCGTAGATCATATGATCCAGTTCCCTAATCATTCTGGTCACCCTCTGCTAGGCCCTCTCCAATGCGTCCACATCCTTTTTGTAATTGGAAGCCCAGAACGGGACACACTACTCCAGATGTGGCCTCACCAGAGCTGAATAAAGAGGAATAATCACATCTCTGGATCTGCTGGCAATGCTCCTCTTAATTCAACCTAATATGCCATTAGCCTTTTAAGGGCACACTGTTGACGCATATCCAGCTTTTCATCCACTGTAATCCTCACGTCCTTTTCTGCAAAACTGCTACTTAGCTGCTTGGTCCCCAGCCTGTAACAATGCTTGGGATTCTTCTGTCCCAAGTGCAGCACTCTACACTTGTCCTTGTTGAACCTCATCAGATTTCTTGTGGCCCAATCCTCCAATTTGTTTAAATCACTCTGGACTCTATCTTTGCCCTCCAGCGTATCTACCTCTCCCACTAGCTTAGTGGAATTGATTAATGTTGTCAGACTAACACATACAAATTAGTCTGCTGACCTAAATATTCACTTTCATGTTCAACTATGACTTCAGTTTCTTCTAATGTTTCTCAACATCACAGGGCAAAATGAGACCAACTGTAAATTGACAAAAATCCATTCACTTCTATAGGGTCACAGCCAATTATACCAGGCCTACGTTGCCTCCTGGGCTCTTATCGCATATAGAAATGGTTCCTAAGCACAATAGAGAAGATGAAATTTAGTATAAAGAACCCCTCTTCCATCTCAAAAGTGCTATCATGTGGCATAGCAGCACTTTAGGAACAAAGCGGCTCTTGATATGTCTGTTGAGCCATACCTTTAATACTGTTGCCCCTTTTTTTGCCTGAACAATTAAGCAAAGTTCAGGGCATTGGGGATGTTCCATTTAAGCAAAGACTTAGTGACAATCATATACTTAGTACAATCTTGTGTTTAAAACAGTGAAAAAGTCTTGTGTCTCTGAACACAGAAAGAATCAAATAGCAGGAAATAACATATACTGTACTCATCACCTGGAACTCTCTCTTCAGCCTACATTCCTCATCCAAAAAACCTCTTCCCTGGTTTCTTCCAAGGTCAGCCACTGTTCTTCCCTTGAGGCTGTCTGCCTCTCTTTTTCTCCCTTATGTTACCAAAACAATGATAAAAAAGAGATTCTGTGTAGGTTCAAATACTCTTCTTGTCTTAAGTGTGGTGGTAGCCTTACAGTGATGTTAACTGAAGAGTGAACTCATTTGTTTCGGTTTCAAAAGGTTTTTACTAAACCCATAACAAAATTTCACCCAACTCGTAAGACATTCAACCTAAGAATCGGATCAACTTCAACATTGAGAGCGACGGGCTTTGAAAGAAACTTTAAGTGGTTCTAAAACTTATACAAAATACAGGACTACGTAGCACTTTAAAGACTAACAAGATGGTTTATTAGATGATGAGCTTTCGTGGGCCAGACCCACTTCCTCAGATCAAATAGTTCTGGCCCACGAAAGCTCATCATCTAATAAACCATCTTGTTAGTCTTTAAAGTGCTACATAGTCCTGTATTTTGTTTCAGCTACACCAGACTAACACGGCTACATCTCTATCACTAAAACTTATAGACACACACAAGAACATGGACAAACAGAAACTCTGCTGTATATTAGGAACTACTCAAGATTGTTCCTTTTCACTATTAAAAATAGCTATGCTATTTCTATTTATGGTCTAAAATTTCAATAGTTCATTTTATTTATATCTTATCAGCCACAAATAATTGATGTTATTGCTTCCTCTGTTATCTGTACCCTCCTTTTGTCTCCCACCTTGATGGTGCCGTCTGAGTATCCCATTACAGAAGGGAGAAGGAAGCTGCTGAATCAGTGCAAGGAGTATTCCACAGATGATGGGAAGTAATAACCATAGAAATCCTTTGGTAAGAGAAAGGAAAGGAAAGGAAAGGAAAGGAAAGGAAAGGAAAGGAAAGGAAAGGAAAGGAAAGGAAAGGAAGACCATAAGACATCCTGCAAGGTGAACAGATGGTGAGGAGGATAAAAAGAATAGAGACAACTAATACAAAAAGTCAAAAGGAAAATTCCATAGAGTATCAAGTTACTAAAAATGCATTAACTGTAATACTATATAGCACATTCTCATATATGTGGTCTCAACTTACAGTTATTAAAACTTGCTCCAGTCCATCTCTAGGGCCAGAGAATGTAAGGGGCTATATAATCATAATCTAACAAACAGTACAATTTCTAGATGGGAAACACGACAGGTCTGATTATAAAGCATTGTCCCTTGTATTGTCATTGAGTACAAAGTTGGTATAAAATCCAACCAAGTCAAAACATTTGTACTTGATATTTCATTTGCACAGATATAATGATTAGTCAAAGGTGAGAATAGTGGAGGATCAGCCACACAGCATGAGAGAGAGTGTACATACACACACACATGAAAATACACTCGTTTGTTGAACATCTGAGAAATATTGAGAACAAAATCTGACTTGCACCTGCAGAACAGGTGGAAGCAATATTTATGTTGTTGTAGTCTGGCATGGATAGGCCTGCTGTGAAACTGGCTATAAGGAAAGTAATGCAGCTGGCAAGGAGTGTTGGAAACCGTAGGAGTTGGCACCCAGAATGAAAATCTTAAACAGGCTTCATTACTTAGTATTAGGACTCTAAATGAATTTATCTTTGATGTGACAAGAGAAACACTGCTTCTTCTCTCTTTGCCCCTCCTCCAGGAATCCCAGAAGAAACACTGAAAGGCAAGTTTTCTATTAGGCAACAGACTTAGGTTCAAATTCAGACCTGTTACAAACATGTTCAAATCATTTTACACTTTCCCACTGTCCCATCTTATACCACCCAGAAATAATCGTTCAGCATTTTATAATGATCCTGAGATGCAACCTATTTAACAAAATAAAAACACCACCACCATCACCACAAAACAACAGAGTAACACAGAGTTGTAGGACATGTAATGTACGTGTAATAAATGGCCGTTACTACTACTACTTATGGATTTTTTTCTTTGTGAGCCCCTCATGCATAAGACCAATTATCTTCAATTTACAAATTCATATGTGTTATAAGGTAATACATAAAATAAAGAATATTGGTTGGGTCTTTCAAATTCATGCTGGAGTTCACAGCCTTACTGAGTTCCAGAAAATGACTTGTTACTCACATTATACATGCATGTGTGTTCATAAGATCAGGCCTTATTCTTCACTAATGCAAAACTCAGACTGAAATGAATGGAAGTTTTTGCTGAGAATGACTATATGATTTGGTATAAAGAAATAGCAACTTGATAATCAAATTCCTGCTGATTTGAAGTTACTAGAATTTGAGAGCTTCAAGCCCAAACTGGGGGAAATATACCCTCTGACAAAACAGCATTTGCCTTAGTCCTGGTTGTCTCCATAAACAAAGTTTGTATTTTCAGAGTATTCTCTATCACTGAAGTGTTCATTCAAGCGCAGCACACAGGGGCTATTTTCAGTAGGGTCCTGATACACTCATTGCAAACTTTGAAAAGTCAAGGAAAAATGTAACCCTGGGATATTGCATGTATGATGAGATATCTTCAGTGTTAACACTCTGCATGTTCAAATTCTCGTGTGACAATTATTTGACAGAAAAATAAAAGAAAGAGAGGGCTGTGATACATGCTGCTGAATGTGTGTATTTCATGTTTGGAAAGAGAAGAACTAGATTCAGCTTTATATCACCATCATTTCCTTCTATAATGTCCCTTGGCATAAGCTACTGTAGTATCACTCATGCATGCTACTATTACTACATGAATCTCACACTAAACCAAGTGGATAGGAGATTTTGGAAGGGGACGTGAAAAGACTGTTTAGTTTACATGAGATTTTCCAGTTGAAGCCTTCTAAAAATCATCCGGCTGCATTATCTATGAGCTGGAAATCACTGGAAATAATTGTTTTTTGTCTGCAGCTATATTCTGTCTGAGGGCATACTTCTTTTCAAAGGATATATGCTGAAGAGTCCCATTCTCTCCCAAACAGATAATCTCTCTCACTGTTAACAGATTTGCCTGATACTCTAGGGAATGCTCATGTATTAGGGTTACTCTTTTGGGGAGGGGGTTAATACTGCTGCTTGTGTTCTCATATGGACAGTCACATTTCCCTTCTGCCAGTTCCCTCCCAATAGAAAGTTCCTGCAGGATCTAGGTTCTCCAGGACTGGGTTCTTCCCACACTGGAATCAAACGAACACACACTCACACCAACTACCAGAGCACTTCTGAGAGGTCTGAGTTAATCAGCACTCACAAGCTGATTCCTTTTATGTCCCTGGACTCAGTAGACTGGGTTACACAGCTCTGCCAAGCTGTGTCCCTCATGTGCCATGGGACAGGTTTCAACAGCACTTTAAACTGCCACCCTCAGGTTCAGCACCTCCCTACCCCCGCTCTCATGATGCAACCATTCTATTAGTAATCTGAATGAGCAAATCCTGTGGGGGCAACACTGGGATCTTTAGATTAGGTACTGGGAGCACTGTTACAAAGTGAATGGGGAAGTCAAAACAGCACCCCGAAGGAGGAGAGAGAGAGAAAGACAGGAAAAAGAGAAAAGCAACCAGCTTAACAAAAAATGTTATTTATTTCTAGGTAGTAACTATACAAGGGGAACCAAACAAACAAAACAGTTTTTCTGTTTCCTAACATTAACAAACCATAAGTGATCACATGAAGCAGGGTCAGGAGGCTAGGGGAGAAAAAAACAATGGTTCAGAGGGGACACTAGATTTGTTCATGGGTAAACAGGTGTTCCAATGGAGTACTCTAAGGTTGTTTTGTTTTGGCAAAACAATAGAAACTGATCATTCCTGGCTATAGGTGGTGTTCCTTCGAGGGAGCTCACAATGCAATTAGGCATTTTCAATATTTTGGATATCAGTAGCAGAGTTATTACTAAACTTGGTCATGCACAGGCATGGGCTCATTAGCATTTGGAGCAAAGATTTTCCACCTGGCTTTCCTGCTTTCTGTAGCCCCCAGTTCAGTGCAGTTCTTTCTTTGGAAGTGCTGTTCTCCGTTCTGTATGCTAATGGGGATGTCTTTCTATTCTATATTCAATACAGATGAGTCCAGGGGTGTTTCCTTAATCCAGGAGTAGGGAACCTACTCTGGGTGGAGGGCTGCTGAACCCTAGAAAAATCAGTTGGGGACCCCACACAAGTGAGAAGGAAAACAAAAAACAACAACAACAAACCAAACCTAATAAATCCTCACTGATGTGGCCCCCCCAACTGAGAAAGGGACAGAATCTCTGCACATTCCCCTCACACACCAGAACCTAGGGGAAGCCAAGCTAGTAGATTTTGTGTACTAGAGCCTGCAGCGGGGGTGGGCTCCCCAATGCTGTGGGGGAGCTCTGAGCCTCTAGAAGCCTCTGGATCCAGGCAAGCTGGGGGCCACATCCAGTCCCTGGATCTTAGGTTCCCCTTCCCTGCCGCAATCCTATCGCCCTTGTCTGCAGGGGTTTAGGTGTGTTCTCTGCCTTTTCATTGCTTTGGCTTTGGTTCAAGCAGAGGCCCATGGATGTGTGTGGGGGGGTGTAAATTCTTCCATGAGTATTATGCCCTGGCTCCCCAAGAACACAGAGCTGGTAGGTAACATTATCCTATGAGTACCTGTGATTTTTAAACACGCACAAGTGGAATAGCTGACAAATACCTGCATCTTTCGCTATTTGAGATAGCAATAAAGCAATATTTATTTCTAGTGCATCTTTTGAAGACAGAACCAGCATAAGAAACAGAAAAACATGCAACAACAAATCTTGAATGAATTTATTCCAGGTTACACCACGTCCCTCAAGCAAAACTGCGAGAACATTACATCTGAAAGATATGTTTAATGCTTGCCATAACTCACAGGCACTTATTTGTGGTTTCATTTCAGGTGATAGCAACATGAAAGTAATCACTTTTGATATTCTTAAAATCCATTACATCCTTAGTTGCTTTTAGCTGAGCATGAGACATTTTCTTTATAGTGAATATTATGTGATATCAACTATATTAAGAAAGTTTTGTGTCCACTACATCCATTTGGGAAAAACCCTTAAGTACAGTTAATATAAATAGATTTTCATTTTTCTAAGAACAAAATGAAATTTTAAAATTCTTTTCATTTCAAAATGTCTAATCCTCCTTAAATTCTGCTTAAAAGCAAGAGAAAGAAAGGCATAATGTTGAGGAATAAGAAAAGTTTGTGGAAAGTTCATAGATCAAAGACCAAGACATAGTTCAAATGCTCAAAATGATTATAAATGGTTATAATTAAGGGTTAGAGTCTACTATATTTACTCACAATGGGTAGAAAATTACTATTCAACTCATTCCCTTGTTAACAGAACAATTTGCATACTAAAGTACTACTCAGCCTGAGTAACAGAATCAGAATCTTATCCTAAAGAAGAGCCATTCTAACCAGAAACTAATATGCACTATTAGACTAGAAAGAAAACTTTTGTTATCGTTGATATAGGAAGATTGTTAAACGGTCACAGAATAAAGTATCTTGCATTTACTTGTACAATGATATTGTCCTCTGTGAAACAAGTAGCCTATGTTTAAATTGTGCAGAAAATGTGTAAATGACAAATGTATTTAATGGAGTCAATCAACTAAATTTCTGGTCAGAGATACTTCCTAAAGTGTGAATGAGTTTATTAACCTTTGGTGAAACAAATAAATCTCAATTTTCTCTGACTAAAGTATATGGGTACCTAAAATGAACCTTGCTTAAGGCTGATATTACAGATTTAATATTTAACATAGTTATTTTCTTTTCTAGCTTCCGTGATTTCCAATAATTGCCTATTTTGTTCTTTATAAGGTGATCTGGTTCTGTTTGTTACATTCTGGGGACTGTATTAGCAAGTTCTGTTGAAAACATTGTGTTATGGAAGGCTGATAAAGTTGCAGTCAGTATTCTCTATACTTTTCTTGGGCATAAAGTAAATGGCATGAGGATATTGCATGGTTCAAAATATATATATCACAAAGCTGTTTCCTTGAATATATTTCAAAAAATTAAATATGAAGAGAGTGTCTCTGCTACCACTTTGCCTCTTACGTAGCACTTCGTTCATTGCTCTACTGGGACTACCAGTGTGAGGAAGGGTGGTAACATTCAGCCTTACTACTTTTCCTATAATTCACGTCATGGTAATAACTACAGGGATGATGATCCTTACTTACTCTCCCATTTATAAAAGTCAGAAGGACACACTGTACTCTCTTAGCAGCTGCTCAGAGCTTTGGACTACTCTCTTCTCTCCTACCCATAATGTGCAATAAGTCTATAATTACGTATGATATATTCAAGGTCCTTATTGCATATCAGAAATCCCAAAGCCTTATTAATTGAAGTGAACAGAGCAGCTGGTTGCTTGTGATGGTATAGTTTCAGTGTTTAGCAGATTTAATTAAAATGAATGCCCTCTCTCTCAGAGGAATTAGCTCATTAAAAAGTTTTACAAGTGAGGAGCAGGCAAGAAGAAGAGATTGTGGGCTGGGTAAGGCAGCCCATACTCTCTATGCAGTACTCTGTTGTAGGTGCATTCCTCAGTGACTGGGTAATTCTTACCAAGTTTGTGCATCTATCTTACTCTTAACAGCAGATCTTTTGGCCTCTCTCTTTGAAACTGTTCTGAAAATGTAGTTAGACAAACTTTTGTTTATCCTAAAACTTGTTCTCAGGTTTTCATCTGATATATTCCAAGTAGCCGAGTATGACAGTCTGCCTTCTGTTAGCTGTTGTTTGAAATACTGGAAACGTACACAGCTGACTTGCCATATTTTCCTATTCCATTTCAATGAGCCACATGTTAAACACCTACGCACAAAACCAGTATGTCTTCAATGATGCCTAATAAGCCTGAAAATGAAGTTCAAATAGAAGAGCTCTAATAAGATATAAAGTTCAGAGTGTCAAAGGTTTTGCTCTCTTTTGATTGCACTCGTATGAACATGCCTAGAATGCTATAATTTTCCTCAGGATTTGATAGGGTAGGGACAGTACAGTGTGGTTACTTGCTTTTTTCTGGGGTTATGCTAAAATGCTCAATGGAGCTTGAATTATTTGAATAAAAATCAGCGCCTGCTCAAACATTTTGTGATGTGAGTAATTCTCAAGTGAACCTCAACATTATGATGCCCTTATAACATTTAGCGGCACTTTTCTCTGTGAGCAATGCCTTTGAAATTAGTGAAACTACTCACTACTGCACACAAGTAAGAGTGGTAGATTAGCAAAGCAAATATACATCTGTTTACAGAACTTTTATACAATATTGTTTTTTTTTCTTTATGAGCTGGGAAGCAACTCATACCAGTTTTGTAATTGGTTTTTAATTTTCAATCTCACTGCTGGTCATCTCTGTGATTGGAGAGACAGGGAGTTAAGTTGGGATGCATTTACACAGCAGGGCTTAACTTGAAATAAGCTATGCAAATTGAGCTACGTCAATTACGTAGCTTATTTCAAAATAGCTTATAGCCCCTCCTCTCAGCATGCAGGTAAAAAAGATACACCCATCATGGCCCCCCTTTATGAAAATTAGCTTATGAATATGCATATGCATAACTTGATGACACTTTAGGCAAAATGCACCATTTAACATTTTTAAAGTTGCGATCTGCTGAATATATATGTTCTGTTTCTGTGCATGTATCATTGTTGTATGTGAAGTTACAGATATGAAGTGTGACTCTGTTTATAAATCTAGGTATGTTAATGAGGATGATTAGTGATACTCCAAAAACATAATGGCTCGATACTCAAACCAATGACCTGTGAATAATCTTGTTTTTCCTGTAAGCCTGGATTGTAGTTGCTCCAGCCAGGACCTGTGGCCAGGCAATCTGATGCTGGAACCCATTTTGGATCTTGTACGTTTCCACGTAAGGTGAAAAAAGTTTGAACTATACACAAAGAACTCTTACCTTGAGCAAAAAGGATATAGAAGTGGGAAACCAAACAATAGAGGCATTTGCCAGCTGCCAGTACCACCCAAGATGCCTGCTGAAAACATTTAAGACTGAACGGGGGAAGGATCAGGCCCAACGTAGGAGGCTGCCCAGCTTGTGAAAAAGATGATTAAAACTACTGTTAGGAGAAGAATGTGCATGTATCAAGTGTCTTAGTGTATTGTTTTTTGCTTAGTGACTTACTTTGATCTGTCTTATCACTTGCAATCACTTAAATTGAACACTTTTATTTATCATCAAGTAGTGTGAAAATACTTGCTACCTGGGGGAAAGGGAGAAGGGAGCCAGAGCAGTGTATATCTCTCATTGATGAAGAGAGCGAGCCTTATGAGCTTTCTCCATGTAAGACTTTTGTACAGGGTTAAATGGGTTTATTAGGGGGTTTGGTCCTCTTTGGGGCTGTGTCCCCGGGTGCTGTCAATGGTCTTATAGCTGAGAGCTCCCAGAGCTGAGATGTTTAAACATCTGTGTTACTCTGCTGGGGGCCGTTGCCCCAGCTCTGTACCTTTGCTGGGGAAGACCAGAGCTTCTGGCCCAACAGGACAGAGTGTTGGGGTGCTCCAGAGGGCAGGTAGGTGAGTCAGTGATATGATGAGCACACAGCATAACAGTCAACAGAGGACATCCATGATATAACCTGTCACAACTCCATAAAGAGTCCTGACCACATTGCATACCCTATGCGTAACAACAATTTCCTATTAACAGTGATAGCATAACAATGAATTCCAATGTGTACATTCCAATTCAACATGCAAATCCTGTATTTGTAAATTTATCCCAGTAAAGCTACATTATAGGATCAGCAACCATCAAAAATAATTCTGAGACAGGAATAACTTAGAGAATTGAATGAAACAACAAATGCACTCAGGCACTGACATTTTATCCAGTTTGAGTAAACAGAACTTGTTTATTCAGTGGAAAAAAATGGCATAGCTATAATGGGCAGTACTAATGGCTCCCATCTCCTAATTTACCCACATACACAGACAATGATATTGGAATCTTTCTTTCCAGTTTTCTCCATTTACAGTGGAAGTATTGGACAGTATAATGTGGCAGGTATAGAGAGTTACACAGAGATGAATTGCACCAATTCATATGTATATTGCACCAATTCATATATACAAGCAGTCCCCGGGTTACATGGATCTGACTTACATCGGATCCCTACTTACAAACGGGGTGAGGCAACCCCACACTAGCTGCTTCCCCCCAGCAGACCAGGGAGATGCAAAGCTAGCGCCCCCCATCCCCCAGCAGACCAGGGAGACGCGGAGTGGCTTTTCTCAGCAGACACCTCAGCTTGAGAATAAAGAACTGAGGGAAGTGAGGTGTGGGAGAATAAAACTGAGCTCTGGAGTAATGTTTGGCTAGAGTTTCCTCTACAATATGTACCAGTTCCGACTTACATACAAATTCAACTTAAGAATAAACCTACAGTCCCTATCGTGTACGTAACCCGGGGACTGCCTGTATCTCCATTTGATAAAAGTCCTAAAAAGCAAAGTGCTTCCTTTGCAAAAATACCCCTTTTGTTTTCAAAACCAAATATGCGTCTGATGCTGGGCAAGAAAGGGTTAAAACAAATAGCTGACCCAGATCCAACCTTCAGAGACATTAGAAAACTGTGTTAAGGCCATTTCTTGTTAGATAGCCTAAAACTTTTAAATGCAAACCTGCGTTTATTTATATCTTGCTAGATCTCAGAGGGTTAGTCTGTATCTGCAAAAACAAGTAGGAGTCCTATGACACTTTAAAGACTAACAAATTTATTAGGGCATAAGCTTTCTTGAGTAAAACCCACTTCATCAGATCTTTCAGTTGATATTCTAATTTTATCCCAGGAAGAGGGCTGGTGCAATATTTCAATTCACAGTGTATTCAAAGAATGGTGTGACGTGTTAGAATACAAAGGTTATTTGATTCAAGTACATAAAATCCTAGAGAGTATATGAAATACCATAGACTTCACTACCCACTGTGAATTGAATAGTATGTGTGATAAGGAAGCTAGTTGCATAAGGTCACTGGGAGTTTTCCATTGAAAAGTACTGATAACTGGTACAGGCAGTCCCTGACTTATGCGGATCCGACTTATGTCGGATCCGCACTTACGAACGGGGCTTTCTCGCCCTGGAGCCACAGGCAGCGGTCAGCCACCTCGAGCTTCGGGACGAGAAAAGCTGCTCCCGGTGCCCCTGGTCTGCTGGGACCGTCTCCAGCAGACCAGGGGCATCGGGAGACCATCTCCAGCAGACCAGGGACACCGCGAGCGAACCCGCAGCAGCGGCGGGGTCCCGCGCTTCTGAGGCTTTGCTCTGGCAAAGCCTCAGAAGCGCGGGAACCCGCCGCTGCTGCGGGTTTGCTTGCGGTGTCCCTGGTCTGCTGTGGACTGTCTCCAGCAGACCAGGGACACCGCGAGCGAACCCGCAGCAGCGCGGGGACCCTGCCGCGGCTGCGGGTTTGCTCCCGGTGCCCTTGGTCTGCTGGGGACCGTCTCCAGCAAACCAGGGGCACCGAGAGCAAAGCGGTCCAGCGCCAGAGCAAAGCCTCAGAGGCGAGGCATCCCCCCTCCCCCCGCTGCCACTTTGCTCCCTGTGTCCCTGGTCTGCTGGGGGGGGCGCAGCTAGTGTGCCCCCCCAGCAGACCAGGCTTTTGTTGTGGACCCTGGGGCAGAGCAGCTGGGGCACTGCCGGTTGGTCCCGCAGCGCCGCTCTGGGCACTACTGGACCAACCCGGCAGCACCCCAACTGCTCTGCCCCAGACGTCCTGATTCAGCCGCTGCTGGTCAGTTTCAGCAGCGGCTGAATCAGGACTCCTGGGGCAGAGCAGCTGGGGTGCTGCTAGGTTGGTCCAGTAGTGCCGAGGAGCGGTGCTACTGGAGCAACCCAGCAGCATCCCAGCTGCTCTGCCCCAGACGTCCCCAAGTCAGCCGTTGCTGAAACTGACCAGCGCTGACTATAGGAAGCCCGAGGCACAGTTGCTCTGCCCCGGGCTTCCTGGAATCAGCTGCTGATCAATTTCAGCAGCAGCTGACTTGGGGTTCTTAAGTTGAATCTGTATGTAAGTCAGAACTAGCGGTCAGTTTCAGCAGCGGCTGAATCTGGACGCCAGTTCCGACTTACATACAGATTCAACTTAAGAACAAACCTACAGTCCCTATCTTGTACGTAACCCGGGGACTGCCTGTACCTGTAAACTCAGAAGATATATTTGAGACACTGGAGAGCTCACTCAAAGTTAGAAGACTATATGTTCCTAGACCTACTCTGCTAATGAAAACATTGTATTGGCTCATGAAGCTAAAAGGGATCACTGTGATCATTTAGTTTGACCTGTTGCATAACACAGGCCATAAAACTTGCTTGAATTAATTCCTGTTTTTTAATAATCAGCCAGTGTCAGGCTGATCATTGCCAACCACACAGTCTTCCAATTTTCAACTCCTAAAAGAAAAAAAGAAAATAAAGAAACAGATTTTTTTTAATTCTTTTAGCATGTTGAGCAAAGACTCCATTTGAAAAGGACCAAAGAGAAAGATTTTAGAAATATAAAACTAATTTATTTTGAGCAAAACAACAAGAATATTTTGCTTCTAAGAAAAGTATATTAAAGACAATATAATATATACTAAAAAGATTGCATGATTACTTTCTATATAGTTTGAACTAGGGTGGCTAATGTAGGCATTCGAACTTGCAAATGAAGCCCGGGAGTTAAATATCCCAGGCTTCATTTGCATGTTCCCGGGCGGGCGCCATTTTTAAATGCCCGTGGTTCGAACTACCTGCCCGCGGCTACACACGGCACGGATTTCCTTGCAGGAGGAATAATCGTATTTTGAATTAGGAGCTTTAATTCGAACTACCTAGTCCGTGTCACATGTAGCCGCAGGCAGGTAGTTCGAACCATGGGCATTTAAAAATGGCGCCCGTCTGGGAACATGCAAATGAAGCCTGGGATATTTAAATCCCGGGTTTCATTTGCAAGTTCGAATGCCTACATTAGCCACCCTAGTTCGAACTAGGGTGGCAGTGTAGACATACCCTTAGAGTGGAACCTATGTATGGAAGGGTCCATTTAAATAAGGCAAGAGGCCTATCTTCCTTTTTCTGGATGCATATTGCAGACATAAGCAGTTCCTAGAGCAAAGGAGATGAAAGTGGTTAAAACGATATGAAGCTTTTTAATAAGGCAGGCTTGACTAGGTAAGCTCTAACAGGCATGGAGAAACCTGAAAAAGGTACAGCGGCAGGCAAAATTGTGAGAGAAACAGCATTTCAAAGGTAGGTGAATCAATGCAATATAATCAAAGCAGTGTCATTCTCCTTAAATACCCAGAAGTGCTATTAGGCTTGGCAAGATGGTGACCCCCGAATTAGCATTTTTATGTTTTATTAAATCATCCAGGGATGAAAACAATGACATAAGCACTAGTATTCTCATGATTATTACCCTTTCAAAGTTACATTTGAATGTGTTTTCTCTCTTTCTTCTTGCCACTTTTAGATATTAAAATGGCCTTTCTCTGGTCACAAAACCAAGCCATGCAATCTGAGATCATGTGTCATATGACCATAATAATGCTTTAGGTTATATGCTTTATGCTATAGGACACCGTTTCAACAGGATCACCTGCAGCAGGTTAGAAGCAGCAGGTTGTAAGTTAACATGACGATCAATTAAGTGAAAATGAATGTAAATGATGTGACATATGGCTCTTGCAGCCATCTGATCAAAATGCATGACTGGTTGCAGTGTGACAGAGAGTTAAACTAGGGCATTAATTCCAGTTAGTTATGTTCTTATAACTCTCCCAGATCCTCAATTCAAGATCTCACAGCTTGTTCAGGATTTATCAGACACACCACAGTAATTACCGAGGCATGATGAGGGAATAAAGTGAAGTGTGTATTCTATGGCAGATCTGCTGTAACAGTGGGGGTCTATATCTTTCTTGAAGAATGGCTATCACAGCAGGTGCTTCTTCAGCTATGGGCACAGCAGATGATTCTGCTCCAAATTCAGCCTGATACTCCATCTAGTTAGAAGTGGTTCAGATATTGCAACATACAGACATAACCAGAACATCAAATTAATTTCCACTGAATCTTTCAGAGAGTGACCGTGTGTGTGTGTTTGTGTGTGAGAGAGAGAGAGTGCGTGGAAGGGAACCACCAATCACATCTTCAAAGAGGAACAATTACATATATTGGTGTCAGAATCATCTGAAAGAAAGCATCTATGGATCAGCAGTGCTGGTCACACATCTATAGAGAGTTATTGCTACTGCTGAGGGAAGCCCTTCTTTTCCTGTCACACACTTTCCAATACATTTGCTCCAGTCCTTTGTGCCATTCCACAATAGGCTGTATAAATAATGTGAAATGAGTCATGCTGTCTCCTAACCTTACATAATGGAACCTTATGATTAGGAAGACTGGATGTCCTGATTTTATAGAGACAGTCCCAATATTAAAGGTTTTCTCTTATATAGGTATCTATTACCTCCCTCCATCCCCACCCTGATTTTTCACCCTTGCTATCTGATCACCCTACTTATAAGCCTCTTCTTAGTAGGAAACATGCAGCATTTTCTACTGTATAATTATATGTAGTATGCCCTGATCCCGCACATTAAGCCACCTGGGTGGATCAGAGAGCTCCACTGTCATCAGTAGGGCCCTGCATAGGTGCCTGCATCCACCTGCATTGAATAACTTGCATGGGAGAGATTTTATTTAGCACATTCCCTGCTCTGGCAATTTTAAAAACACTTTATTTCATTCCTCTTGCCCCCCCCCCCCCAATTATATGCTTGATTCCCATCCCAATCATAGCACAATGGGAGCAGGCTATACCTTCAGCAATTGGACTTGTGTACGGAAGGCATAATCTCACAAGTTTAGAATATTCCAGAACCCACCATGCTTCCACCATGGTTAACAGCCAGACTACAATCTACAGACATGGGAGCATAATCAGACCCAGCAGCTTTTTAAAAACATATCCTAATTTCTACACTGACTGGACTCTATATTTGTTATGTTTGCTAATGTCCATGACATGGCAACTTTGTGACATCTGAAATGTAATCAATTTAAACCATCCTTTCTTTGAAGCCTGTAAGTATTAATCCCCCCGTTTCATGTTTTTCTTTTTTCTAAATTCATCCTTAGCTGTCTTCCTCACAAATTTCATTTTTAGTAGAACAATGCTAGAGGGCTTCCTGTCCCTGAATCTGATATCAGTATCCTGTCCTGCCACCACTATCACCCCTCCGCTGAGAAGGAGGAGATGTTTGGGGTCCTGCCACTTTGGTTTTCTGTGGGGAAAAAAATCACTGACTCAGAACCTGGAATAGTCTAAGGGTATGTCTGGACTACATTGTTCCATAGATGGAGCCATGTAGATTAGGTTTCTAGACATAGGAAAATGAAGCAGCGATTTAAATAATTGCCACTTCATTTACATCAAAATGGCTTCCGCGCTGTGCCAGCTGTTTGGCGGCACAATGCAGTAGTCTGGACACTTTGTGGTCAACAAAGGAAGCCCTTGTCAACTGCCCTGTTATGCCTCGTGTAATGAGGTTTACCGGGGCGGTCGACAAGGGCTTCCCTTGTTGTCCGCGGAGCATCCAGACTACCGTGCTGTGATCGGCACAGCACAGCAGCCATTTTGATGTAAATGAAGTGGCGATTATTTAAATCGCCGCTTCATTTTCCTATGTCTAGAAACCTAATCTACATGGCTTTGTCGACCAAGCCATGTAGTCTAGACATACCCTCTGTGTCACTTGCTTTATTTACATGGACACATGAATTCTGGAGTAGAGGCAGTTAAATAGCTTGCAGGGCAATTCCGTCTTGTAGAAATCTTGGCCCATTTCCAGTTACTGGATCTCTGGAATCAACTCTGTGCCAAGACCTTATTTCAGTCAGAAACAAAAGTAATGTCTGGATGGAACAGAAAGGAGGCCTATGACTCAGCCGGTGCCTAGCAGCTGACTTAGAACTGGTACGGACTTGGGGAATCTGACTATTTAATTAAAACAAAGCATCACAAAAGCCTGTGGTGGGTGTTGATGCAATGTGATTTCTGCCCAGTGCTCTGAAAGTCAAAGTGAAGAAATTCAATGAAGCATGGGGTAAATGGCAGGAGCAGTGTCCTTTACCCAGAACTTTGTACAACCAAATATTAAAACCGCAAGCATTCTTCACAGACTAAAAACTTGTTCTCTTAATATAAAACTTGGAAGACTATGTAAACACATGAAATATTAACTGATAATACCTGCCATATGAGGTTTAAGCCTCATAATAAGTACTGCTAAACTAGGGGCTCTGAATCATCTGTTTGTTTTTACAAAATCACCTATCTCCCTCCAGAATACTTTGATTCTGTAATCTAAAGGTTTTCATGTGGTCAAAGTAGATATTTTTCCAAGATGTGTGATGCCGAAGTTAATTTTTTTTATTCTCCATTGCTTGTTTTCCAGCATGACATCCAATGTTTTTTAGAGCAAGTCTGTGTGAAGAGTTGTCATTTGTCCAATCAGCAGTGAAGCTGAGTATTGCTGTGCCAGGCTGAGTGGAGAATTTTGCTTTAAGATAGTAAACAAAGGAAGAGGTCAACAAGAGAATGTAATCAAGGGTTTGCTTTTAAGCACAAGTCAGCCCTTGGTGTACTCTGGGGTGTCAATTTGCCAGTGTAGTAAGCTTATCAAGAATTTGGACACCAAAGATATTTGTCAACCTGATTATTTCCTGCTTTACAAACTGAGCTGGTGCCTGTAACAGGTATGACGTGCAGTTAACTCCCATTCTCAATTGCAATCCCTTCTTACCACAGTTTCTGAGCTACGCACAAAGAAAATAATGACCCAGATGATTTATCTCATTGTGAATGCACCTTCACTGGAGTAATTTTAAACTAAACCGAATAAATGACTAAAAGATACCCTACAGAACAATCCTTTGCAGGCAGAGGGATGGATTAGTCCATTCTAATTTCTGTTTTAATGCAGAGACAGCACGCAGTAGAAGTCCAGTCAGATCAGAGATCTCCCTCACAGCTCAGATTAGTGCATTCTGGGAAGGTGCAGAGGTACCTCACACCAGCTATGCCACGTATAATACAGGAATAGCACATGCACTGCACTATTCTTTGGTAAGATTACAGATTCACTCTAAGTAAGGTGGTACAAGCTTTTCCCTCTATGTGATACTTCCCTGCCTTGTATGCAAGGAATACAAGTACATCCATGCCCTTCAAGAAATGCTCCCAGTGTCTTCTGCTCACCTATGTAGAGTCCCACTGTACTGAACTTCCTCTAATGGAAATAAAAGAACCCTTTTGGTCTGGAGCTTTAACTTATTCTTTAGAAGGAACCACTTTGCCACATGGGAGTTGCTTGAAGACACAGATCAGTCTTTAAGAATACAATCCATTTCAGATGTTCTTTTTTGTTAATGTATAAAGCAGATATAAAATCACTATTGCACTTCTCCCCCTAAAACACCCAGGCACTAATACAGTGCGTGGGCTTGTGGAAATGTACAAAGTGGAAAATAAAGTCTTTGTGAAACCAGTTGGGATCTGCTCCATGGAGACTCTATGTCATGGTGCAAAGAAGATTAAATACCAGAAGTGTCATAATTTTGTTTACAACTAAATGGTAATCAAATAGTCCAGTCCCCATTCAGGAAACATTTCAGGTTTCATTTCTCCCTCAGTCCTTTTTTGACTTTCAAAAACCTGTTGGTATTTAGTTGCCATATAGAACTCTTATTAAATTCACTTTAACAGCGCAGCTGGGAATTTTACATTCTGTTGTCTTATCAGTTTTGTTTGTTGGCTTGTCTTATTTTGGAATGTAATCAATGTCCTCTTGTCCCACTTGCCGTCTGTCATATGGTTTTCATTGTAAGACCCAGTTTGAGCTGCTTATCAACTTTGTTGAAAAAAATATTTAGGCTGCAATCTGCCATGCCGAGCGTCTGCTTCAGGCCGAACTGATTCGGAATATTATAGCAAAAGCAGTTTGGCCATTTCCAGGATGAAGATTTGCAGGGAGGGGAACCGTATTGTGCCCATGTTAAAAGTTTCTAAAAACCATTTAATTGAAAAGTTTTAGTGCCCCAATACTTGGAACAGAGATTTTAAACTTTGCCTGCGTATCAGAGAGACACCTTTTGCTGTCTCTATGTTGTGGGGATAGCCCTGGGGACCAATTTATTTAGGTAGATGGCCCTCATCAACTACTGTCCATCAAATTTTAACCCCCCACCTTCACATTCCAAATCCCTTCCTTTATACTTACTGCACAGATTGCCATTTCCATGCTCCAAGAACTCACCCATCTCCCAGAGTTTCCCAATCCCCCCATATCACCTGCTGGTCCCATCACCATCACATTCAGATCTGCCTTAGCATTCACCAATCCTCTCTGCATTTCACTGTCACTGAATGCCCCTAAACATTCCATGTCCTCTTTGTTCTTTGTCTATCAGCACCTCTGAAGCTCATCTTGACAACACTTAATCCTCCTTTTAGCACCACCAGAAATTCTTAAAGGCAAAAAAAAAGTACTAATAATTTCTAGTATTAGAATGGTGCCTGAAGACCCCCGTTGTAGGCCCTACATTGCTACGTGAACTCCTCTCCTATGGGGAACATTAGAATCCCTATGGTTTGGAACAGTATGCTACTGCCTGCACAAAACATTTGAAAGTACCATATGTTGTAAGGAATAAATCTTCACTGGCAAGAAAACTGGCAGTGGCCCTGCCTCAGTAATAAAACACTTTCCGATCACTTCAATGGGACTTAAGCTTGTGTTTCAGGTTATGCATATATCTAAATGTTCTGTTGCACTGGGGGGGGGGGGGTCTGTGTTGGTAAATCTATGTTGGTAATTTATCTCTCTAATTTTCAAAGAAGCCTCTTAAAATTTTTCATTCCCAGAATATAGATTGTCTTTGCCTTTAAATTTTCACCTGTCTTCCCCTCTTTGCCCTCTGCCTTATTTTAAAGCAGCGTGGGCACATATGGCACTATGTTAATAAAGAGAAATACATAATTGAACACATAATGCATCTAACAATAAAACAGAGCCATCCAAACACAATGTCATTGCTCCCATGCATGAGAAAGGATATTGGAGAAGGATCTGAAAACCTGTGAAGTTACAGCCAAATAAAAATGTATATGGCTCATATAACCATTAGAAATAACTCTAAAAGCATTCCTAGTAATTAAAATTGTACATCGTCCAAACCAACTGCTCTGTTTCATGCTTATGTCAACAGGAAAGCTGCAAAAGTTTATTAAAACTTTATTAGCTTTTTGTCTTATCTAAATGTCTGTAGTTAATTAATAAAAGGAAGAAGGGGAACATTACATTTACAAAAGAGCTGGGCCTGCAATTACCAGTCTTACTTTTTCTCATTGACGTTATATGTGCACCTGAAAGTACTCCAGTGACCAGCTTGGATAATCAGATATAACTACTGGGAAAGGCAGTTTTCCTTCTATTTTCTCTCTCTCTCACACACACACACATACTCTAGAAGCAAAATGTCATGGGTAAGTAGAGCTGTTGCAATGACCCACCACTACCACTGTGACTGGATCCAAGTACTGTATGTTGCATACATTAACAGGACATTCTCTATTGCAGAGTAGCAGATTGAGGAGTGAGGGTGGGGAGAGGGGGGGATTTGCAGGCCAATTTCCTGTTTGAATCAGCAATTGATGACACAGAGACAAGTATTTTCTTACTGACAGTAAGTTACTGCAATGTGTTTACTTTCAAAATGTACACGTCTCCTGCTTTTCAAAGCAGGGTTTCCTCACAAATACAGTGACCAAATACCCTGAAATCTTACAGGTGTCCTGACTTTTTCTAAAAAAAATGGACAAATTGTCCCATATATTTTGTCTTCCCCCATCAGTAGTGGTGGATTTTGCTGCTGGCCAGATCCCTGATTACCAGCTGCCTACCCACAAGCGGTGAAAAGGGGATTCAGTGGACAACAATGGGAATGAGTGTGCAAGGCTGGTTGTGAGGCAAAACCGCATTGCATGCGGGGCTGGCCATTTCCCTTGCTGCTCCATCAGTGCAGCCCGTTGCATGCCAGTTCTTGGCCAGCAGGGCCCTCCCCCACATCCCATTACATAACTCTGGTTATATATTGCTTCTCTTACCCACCCGTTTGTCCTTTAAGTGCTCCCTCTTTTGCTATCCTCTCCCTGTTTCATCCCTCACTCCCTCAGTCCAACTGTTGGTCCATATCCCATGTGGTGCATCCGGTTTCCAGAATTGTGCAGAGAACCAGCCCCTGGTCAGAGCCCTCACCTCACCAACAGCCTGGCTGTCAGGCTGCTTCCTTCATCCCACTGTCTATGGCTGGGCCAGACCCCAGGACAACTTAATGTTATTTTGAATATCTGTACATAGTTCTGATTGATTACTGTTGAACTTGCTTAAATATGAGTAATTTTATCAGGTGTCCCATATTCAGAATAGGGAAATATGGTCACCCTAATCACAAGCACTCCCTCTGCCCTGTCAAGAATGAATCTCTCTCTCTCCAGGAACAAACATACTTTTTTCAAAAAAAATTACTGTTACAGAATAACACAGTCTCCTTTCTGTGTGCCACTTAATTCTTAATAGAAAGAGTTTTGTTCTGCATCAGTACAAACTCAACCTAATTGTGAGCTCAACTGTGAAAAGTAAACAAAATTCACAAAGTGTCACCAAAACGTGTTACAGCCCGTGTTGATAGGAAAAGTGCAGAAGGAAGACAAAAAGACTGAATTAATCTAAACAAAAAGGACTACTCATAAAAGTACTGATATAAGTCAGGGTCTATGCTAAGATCATGCATGACAAGATGAGTATGGGACCAGAAATCTATGAACCAAAATAGGTATGTGAGATATTAGACCTAGCTGATGGACAAAATAATCAGGGAATTGACTCCTTTTGGGGTCCTTAAAGAAAGAGTCATTGGGAGAAAAATTGGCTACAGGAGGAAACTACATTATCATGGCTGTTATCCTCTTGGACTTCCATCTTATTCCTGAGAGATCTCCAAAGAGAAAAGGGAGCCAGATGGCATCACCACCTCAACTAGTCACAGCTGAATCTACAGCGCCAAGAGGGATATCATATTTCTTTCTCTCTCTCACACACCCCATTTTCTTCCCTATTTCTCCTCTTTCCTGTCCCTCTCTTTGTTGCCTTCTATCTTAGCCATGCAAGACTATATAATTTAGAGTACTCCTCTAGGCTTGTCATCAGAAAAGAAGCAGCTGAAAGCAATGGCTAAATAATCTGATAATGGTACAAGTTTGCCAGGTGTTCAAGTGGCTGAAAGCATTGTGGGGCCTATTTTTCTAGCAGTGATGTAGAAGTTGCATTTTCTTTCTTTGTGCTTTTCTTCTTTTCCTTTTTATGTGTGTTTGTCTTGTTTTCTAGAAAATGGGATCAAACTTTAAGAACAGCAGCAGGCTATAACAGCTTCAAATAGCTTTTTCTTTCCCCCCAAAGGAAAGTTACTACCTCTTTGATACCATTTAAAAGTTTGTTTAAGGAGAAGTTCTTTTTAAGAGTCCAAGTAAAGGGAAAGAGAGTAAGGGATGTTATTAAAATGAAGATCTACTTACTACTTTACATTTCAAGTGCATTAATTGTTTTTTTCCACTTCTCTTTCTATATCTTTAATACACGGTTAAAGAGATTTGTAATAATGTTTGAAACTATCCCATATTAAATAGTTTTAGACCTTAGACTGCTTAGTACCCTGGCAGAGTCATGTTTACACCTTTTACTTTTTGGGCCCATATACTCCATCTAAATTAATACAACCACACTCAATCCTAGATAGAATCAGAAATGTTGAACTGTGTGTCATAGGTGCTTCTTGTTATTTGGAATATAAGGATGATATCCATCTTGTTGCCATGAAAATCCACAAAATCATCAGTGGCCATGGATTTGTTAGAAAATTCCTGGATTTTAATGTGGCCCATGCATTACAAAGATAAGCCTGAACCCTAATCACGAATGCTTAATCATTAAGGGTATTTGAAATCCAAACCTAGATCGAATCCAAATTTTGCAAAGAAACCTTATCTTTCTAAAAATAACGAGTTGTCCTGTGGCACCTTAGAGACTAACAAATACATATTATTATTTTTTATTTAAAATATTTTTACCCCACCTCTCCATTTAAAATATTCAAGGTGGCACATGAGCTTTTCTGGTCAAAACCCACTTCTATAGATGATCAAGTAAGCTGAAGTGAGAGCTCACATCAAAATTCCTTGAATTCAGAGATGTTCAAATTCTAAATTTAGATCTATGTTTTGCAGCTTGAAAATTTTGTTAAATAACTAAAGGCACCAATCTGTCTTAAAATTAAGTTCGCTGGGGAAAAGAACAAGTGCAGTTATAACACTCAAATTCAGAGTGTGTCCTGTAAACTGAAACCAACCAGCACAACAGAGCAATCTTATAAAACAAGCAATTGTAATTAACAGGAATGATAGCAACTGACCTTTGAATAGTTGGAAAGCTGAAGCATGTACCAATACTTCTGTAGAGGTGAGATTTTATAATGTAGTCCTCCACTTCTAGCAACACTTAGTCTTGATTTCTATGGGGCTATTTATGTATGTCAAGAACTCAAATATTCTATGTTAAACTTTGTTTTGAATTTCTGTGTCTATCTTTTAATCTGGTGTTGGTTCTGTTACACTACTTTCTCTCTTTTGAAAACTAGATTCTTTCAGACATGTAATGGTACAAAAGTGTCACAGATATCAGAAAAAAAGGTATTGCAACCACACATTCTCCGTCTCCAAAGGCAACACCTTCTTATTCTATTGCTGACAAACTCCAATGTTGTCTGACTCAACATGTCCTCAGAAATCCCTTATAATCCCATTGGAGCTCAGGAAGCTTTATTTGTTCACAAATCAATCTACTGAGATGCAGTACACCTTACTGTGGATGCATCTGTCCAAAAACAGTGACATCCTATTGTGAAGCAGAACTAAAGAGAGTAATTGGTCTGTGTGCAGTGAAGGCCTTGAACACATACTGCTGCCACTCTTCCTGCCTATAATTGTTTGTGAGCAAAAAACCTGCTTTATGAACTGATACTCCTCTTTTTATAGTGTAATTTGGGAGGGGGGAACTTGGCAAGTGGTTTCTTAATTTAATGGATTTATATTCCACCACAGCTGCCAAATAATTTGTAGAGACACATTATCTTTTTGTGAATGTGCCCTATGAGAGAGACAAAAGTAGAAGGGCTGTTTGCTAAATGTACGGCAAAGAAAAATAAACGTTGTCTTCTGGAAAGCAATTAAAGCAAATCATCTCTCTTGGGTATGGATTAATTAGCAGCGAAACACAAGTAGCATTTTTATTTAACTTGCCAAAAATCATTAATACAATATGTAACACTGCATCTGAATGTTTAATCACAGGAGTTCAGCATAGGTCAGTGGAAAGATGGGCTCAGTCACCCATGATGGGCTGCTCATCTAGCTTTGCTTTTCCAACACTCTCTAAGACTGAGCTCCTTTGGTTTAGGTCACTTTTTAGTTCAGTTATTATTGGGATAAGAATAATAAGTAGAGAACCAGACTGAGCTTGGATGGCCATTTCTAACAGTCATGAGGCTGAGAGTTTACAATCTGAATAGACAGACTGGCAAAAAGTAGGAGTGTGAAACAGAGGCATGGAGTGGCAAAATGATTTTCTCACAATAGCAAGTCAATGGCTGCACTAGTAAGAGAAGCCAGGTCTCAGCTCAAAGACCTAACATATGGACATGCATGGGTAGGGGATCACAAGAAATGAAGAATTCATTTTTTACAGAATTTCTTGTTCTCGTTTTGTAAGGTTTGTAAAATTAAGTTTTGTGCTTTGGAAGAAAGGGTGTGATGATTTGCGGTTCATCAGGGAATGTGGCCTAGTCATCAGGACTTAAGACTCTCAACATGGGAAGGTAGGCATTTGGCAGGAGATCTCAGACTTTCTCACTCCACTAGGCTCTGGCCCAGCGGCCTGACTGGCTACAAATATTTGACAACCTGCAGCATCTTAAGGCTACCCTCTGTCGACCACTTTCTACTCTCCCACGATTGCCCAAAGTTTGCTGTCTATGACAAGAAAGTGTGAAGGTGGTCAGATCACCAGTGGGTACCTCCTAAAGGCTGTGCTTAGCATGGCACGTGTGTCTGTCTCCTGAGGAAGTAGCTGCCTCTTCCTTTGACATGGCCCTCCAGCCAGCTAAGTTCCCCTGTTGTATAGTTCATAAACAACACAAACCAAATGAGTTCAAATGGGAAAGAGAGAAGAAAATCCCTACCTTTCAGGGTGTACCTGAAACAGGTCTTCCCTCCACTCAGGAAGGGACCATCAGGAAGTTGCTGTAGAGAGGTATCCTGCCGTCCCCTCAGATCTTTCCTTGGGAGCTGCAGGTTGCATATGTGTTCTTTTTCCTTGTCTGCCCCCAAGTGAGCTGTTATTCTCCTGTTTAACTCTCTCCAGTCTGTGCGGGTGTGGCAGGGAGGAGCTAGCTGAACCCAGAGCAGCTTTGTGTCTGACTTGGCTAATATCCGGTGACACAGATATGGAAAGGGTGGAGAACCTGGGTTCTCATAAACAGGATTCAGTTCTTGTCTAACAGGGGGATTTCTGTGAAAAAATGTCCATTAATATTCGCTCAGTTTTTTAACTGAATTCCGTTCTACCATGTTGTGGATCCTTTTTTGGGTGTGTCCTTAAAACTATTGCAGCAGTGAGGATGTACCAGCCTGAAAGTTCTCAGAAAGAAAAGATAGAAGTTCCATTTCAGTTTATTGAAATCAATTTTACACTGATGGAATAAACCCAAGAATGTACCCAAGAAATAAATGCAATCTGACTATAAATACTCCATAAGCCAACTAAAAAAGGCTGGATACATTATTCATTACAATTGTTAACTCATTCCTAATCATTATATCATTTCAAAAGCACTCTGACCCAGGCATCTGGTACTTTTTAAAAAATTATAAATATCTGAAGTTTAATAGAACGGCATACAGCATGTGAATATGACAGTGATGTTAAATGTCTCTGAATATTTCCATTACAAAATCCATTCTTATGCATCCTGTTTTCAGAGATCCAGAGGTTGGTTTAACCAAGTAAAAAACAATAAAAAAAAAACCCTCCCAAAAAACCAAACAAACGTGCCCTGGATTGAAACACGCTGCATTGTACTTCACATTAGGGGCAAGTTGGTTTTAATCAAATGTTGAGTGATTTCAAGAAATGCAGGAGTATATTGAACTTGGCTTGTTTTTCACAATTGTCCTTGCCTGCACAGAGATCAGCATGAAGTAGATGAATATAATGAGTACTACTATTTGTGAGAATACTATCCTGTCTCTTGCTCTTTTAATCATCTGGCAACTGGACAGAGTACACAACAGGCTGAATATTTTTGAGTGCAAATTTGACAAGCTGGTCACTCAAATAAATATAATCAGTTAGAAGGGACAATGGATGTGAATGAGAAACAAATGAAATCACTGAGTCGTATGGCACAGAAAACTGAAATTATGCTTACAGAAGGCTCTCCAACAGGACTACTAAAAAGAATGGAGTTTGGCTGAATGAAATTCAGAATTATATTCCCATGAAAAATCATCCCATTGTAGGCTTATTTAAAAAACGGGGCTTGATCCTTAATGTATATTTGAAGAAGCTGAAGCTTAACATTTCAAATTCAGATGCAGTGAATGATCTAATCTTTGTGTAAAAGGAATGCCAACAAACTGAATGAATGCAGACGGTGAGGAGGGAACAATTATCAGAAATTTTGGATTAGGGCTCGATGAATGAATAATTTAAATAGGAATCTAAATTCCTCAGAACCAGATATAGGTGTTTTTATAAAAATCAGGAATAAGTTTACCAAATATTTAAAAACATATGCAATGTCCATAATGCAAAGCTCTGAAAAATTCTGTTCCAAAGACTTTATCCCATCAGCACCAGCTTTACAAAACCTTTACCTCAAAATTTTCAAAAGTGGGTGAGTGCCTATAAAACAGCCTGACTTTTTTTTAGTGATGCCTGCCCTCTGAAAATCAAGGGGTATGTCTACACTACAGAGTTAGTTCGAACTAACTTAGTTCGAATTAATTAATTCGAACTAAGCTATTCGAACTAACGCATCTAGAACTAAAAACTAGTTCGAATTAGCGTTTTGCTAATTCGAACTAGCAAGTCCACATTGAGTGGACCCTGAACAGGGCTTAAGGATGGCCGGAAGCAGTGCCGGCAGGGCATCAGAGGAGGACTTAGAGCGTGGAGATGCTGTCTCAGGCTAGCCGAGGGCTGCGCTTAAAGGGTCCCGACCCCCACCCCGGACAGACAGTTCTAAGGGGTGCCCCGCTTGCAAACCAGTCCTGGCTTGGATTGCCCGGAGTACCCACACTGGGCACATCACAGCACTCGGCCATCAGCCCGGCTGCACTTGCCGCAGGCTGCCATCTGGGGAGAGGGCACAATTGGGGGGCTGCAGGAGAGCTTCCACCCCCAGAAGCCCGCAGAGCCAGCCCAGTCCTCCCCATCGGGGGCTCGTACCCCATTCCTCCCTCACCTCCTTCCACTTACCCTTCCCTAGCCCCTCTTCTTGATGTACAAAATAAAGATAACGTTTCTTCCAACATTGACTCTGTCTTTATTGAACAAAACTGGGGGAGACTGGGAAAAGGAGGTGGGAGAGGGGAAGAGAAAGGCTGGGAGAGGGGAGGGCAACTAACGTGGTCAGGGGTTGGGAACAGGTCCCAGATGAAGAGAGGCTACAGAGACTGGGACTGTTCAGCTTAGAAAAGAGGAGATGGAGCGGGGACAGGATAGAGGTCTCTAAAAGCAGGGGTTGGGTGGAGAGGGTGCATTCAGAAAAGTTCTTCAGGAGTTCCCATAAAGAAGGACTAGAGAACACCAAAGGAAAGGAATGGGTAGCAGGCTTCAAACTAGTAAGAGACAGTTGTTCTTCCCAAAGCAAATAGTTAACCTGTGGAACTCCTTGCTGCAGGAGGCTGTGAAGGGTTAGGGAGGGGTAAGTGGAAGGAGGTGAGGGTATGTCTACACTACCAGCCTAGTTCAAACTAGGGTGGTAATGTAGGCATACCGCACTTGCAAATGAAGCCCGGGATTTGAATTTCCCGGGCTTCATTTGCATAAGCCGGCCGGCGCCATTTTTAAATGCCAGCTTGTTCGTACCCCGTGCCGCGCAGCTACACGCGGCACGGGCTAGATAGTTCGAACTAGCAAGCGTTCCACGAGGCGTACAGATAGTTCGGAATGGCTTGCTAGTTCGAACTATCTAGCCCGTGCCGCATGTAGACATACCCTGAGAGAGGAATGGGGTACGAGCCCCCAATGGGGAGGACTGGGGTGGCTCTGCGGGTTCCTCGGGGTGGAAGCTCTCCTGCAGCCCCCTGATTGACACCCCCCCTCCCCGGATGGCAGCCTGCAGCAAGTGCAGCTGGACTGATGGCCGAGTGCTGTGATGTGCCGACTGTGGGCACTCAGGGCACTCCAAGCCAGGACTGCTTTGCAAGTGGGGAACCCCTGAGAACTGTCTGTCCTGGGTAGGGGTAGGGGTTGGGTCCCTTTAAGCACAGCCCTCAGCTAGCCTGAGACAGCAGCTCCACGCTCTAAGTCCTAATCTGATGCCCTGCCGGCACTGCTTCCGGCTATTCTTAACCTCGGTTCAGAGTCCACTCAATGTGGACATGCTAGTTCGAATTAGGAAAATGCTAATTCGAACTAGTTTTTAGGTCTAGATGCAGTAGTTCGAATTAGCTTAGTTTGAATTAGTGCTGTAGTGTAGACATACCTTTGGAGTTTAGTGTCCTGTTCCAGTATAGGCTGTAGTTTATTGATAATGTGTTGGACAGGTTTAAGTTGGGGCTGTAGGTGATGACAAGTAGTGTTCTATTGTTGGTTTTCTTGGGTCTGTCTTGTAGTAGACGGTTTCTAGGTATTCGTCTGGCTCTTTCAAATTGCTTTTTTATTTCTCCGGGTGTGTAGTTGAGGTTTATAAATGCTTGGTAGAGATCCTGAAGTTTCTGGTCTCTGTCAGTGGGATTAGAGCAGATGCAGTTGTATCGAAGGGCTTGGCTATAGATGATGGATCGTATGGTGTGTGCTGGATGGGAGCTGGCAGCATGTAAGTAACTATGAGTCAGTGGATTTTCTGTAGAGGGTGGTGTCTAATATTCCATTGTTGATTTGTACTGTGGTGTCCAGGAAATGGATCTCTCGTGTAGAATGGTCCAGGCTGAGGTTGATGGCGGGGCGTAGGTTGTTGAAATCTCTGTGGAATGTCTCCAGTGTCTCTTGGCCATGCATCCAGATCATAAAGATGTCATTGATGTAGCATAGGTAGAGAAGGGGCAAAAGGGGATGGGAGTTGAGGAAACGTTGTTCTAGGTCAGCCATAAAGATATTAGCATACTGTGGGGCCATGCGTGTACCCATGGCTGTGCTGCTGATCTGGAGGTATAAGTTGTTCTCAAACTGGAAATAATTGTGGGTGAGAACAAAGTTACATAGGTCTGCTATCAGGCTGGCAGTGGTGTCCTCTGGCATAGTGTTTCTAATTGCTTGTAATCTGTCTTCATGTGGGATGTTGGTATATAGAGCTTCTACATCCATGGTGGCAAGGGTGGTGTTATTGGAGAGGTTATCGATGTTTTGTAGTTTCCTTAGGAAGTCAGTAGTGTCTCGGAGATAGCTGGGGGTTGCATAGGGTTTGAGGAGAGAGTCTACATAGCTGGATAGACCATTAGTGAGCGTGCCAATACCAGAGATGATGGGACGTCTAGGGTGTCCCATCTCTTACTTTAGAGAACTAAACACACACTTTACACATACTTTGACAATCAATAGGTATTTTTCTCTCTTTCCCTTCAGAACTGCCTATATACTAAATGTAGATGATGAAAAAGTGACTAGTTGTTTTGTAAATTTTTGAGTTTATGATTATTCTATTTACTTATATAGCACTATTTGATCTTAATCTGATCTCTTTATTTACGCAAAATTTCCTTTGGCTCCAATGATACTTTTCCCTGTTTAGAAACTACACGTTCAGCCTCTTTAGTCTGGCACTCTCTGTTCCTGCAACATCCATGGTTCAACATAGTTACAGTTAGCTGGATGTCTGCTTAGCATGGGTGCAGCCAAGTTTCTCATGGTCCCATAAAGTTTGTTTACAGTTGCCAGTTCTAGTTCACAGTGTTCTCTGCTGTTAGTTAGCTCTAATTTACCCCTAAATTCAAAGAGCCCAGTAAGCTGTGGAAGCATTGGTAATGCTGCTAAGCATGCACACATTTGTTATGTTTTATCTACTCATTTCCTTGTGCCAATACAGTAAAATTGTGTAGCAACAGTAACACTTTGTTGTGAAGAGAACTGATAAGGCTTGGCTAGGCATAAGCTTATATAGTGTATATCAGTATAGTCATCCATTACTAAGCAGCATTGCAAGCATTGTTCCACTTCTTCACCTCAGTAAAAAAAGGAGAGACCCACAGTACCGACAGTACTGACCTCCCATGACTCAGCAAATATTCTGGTTCGGCACCCATCAGGTCCCAAGGGTGTTGCAGTAGAAAGGCTCAACCTATACACAATTAGACTATGTATTATTAAGCTTGTATTTCCATGTGCGAAAATCAATTCATAGAATGTTTTTACATCCCGTTGTTTACATTTACAATGTTAAACAACTGAAGTTCATTTGGCTTCCTGATGCACACTGCCTTACAAAAAATGTACGGTACCTTAAAAACAGCTGAAGAGGGTATAGTTATGTACAAAGGCTTGGAGCATTATTAATCAATGATATCTAAATAACCTTGGTGTGACACTTAAATCTCATTATTTTGCTCTTGTAGGCAGCTATGGTACTTTTGTTGTCCCACAGCTATAATAATGCATTTATTATTTACAAGGATGCTTGCTTTTCTGGGAAATATCACCTACGTAAGTATGAAAAATATTGCATTATACAGAAGCCTTTAAAAATCTAATTAGTAAGTTAAAACTAGATTATAGCAACTCCATTATAATGTGTCTTTTTTAATGAACAGATTTTTGTTCTCCTTAGGTTCTATCTTCAAAGAACCCAAATATACTGCGGATGTTAGGATGCCTTATTGTTTTCAATATCTGAGAAATTAATTATCATAACTTTGTTAGTGATAATTTAGAAGTCATCTCATTGTTTTCAATCCAAAATAGAATTCTATTCAGTCCCCTTCCTGGCAGATAAGATTTTTGGAGCCTGTAGTTTAAGTTACTTTTAATTTTTTGGTGGGCTGGTTTTGATTATGTTTAAATATAAAACTGGGTCAAACAGAGATTTAGGTCCTAATCCTGTAATTAGCTGTGCCCACACATTACCCCATTAATGCCCATTGAAAGCTGCTGTTTCATACTGTAGACAAGTTAGTTTAGTGTAGGTATTTAAAGAATACAAAGACAATCCTTTGATTTACTAACAAAAGAGACTATTGTATATCCACAGCAATCGCTTTCAAGAAATGCCTCAGCAGGATTCTAAATATGATACACTACCCTTCATCTGTCCATGCCATTCCCTTTGACATTAATAGAAGTTCTCCTGTGTAGTCACACTAATATATAGCATTTGGAATGGATCCCCTCTGCATGAGAAGATCCATGCAGTTTCACTTTGGGAATAATCCTGAGGAGATGCCAGTGGAGCTTCCAGTTGTCTGTGGCTACCCGTAAGAAGTAGAGCAGAAAACATCTAGCCAATTGCAGCCCAGGGTACTGAGTATATATATCAGTTTGACTATATGATGGAGGATTGAATATTAGGTACAAAATTTAAGAGAGGATGATAATTTGAAGAGCTTTGGCTGGTATGAAGTGCTTGACAGGTTTGTTTCTAAAGATTTCATTGTAGCTACACACATTTACACCAGCTGAGGATCTGGCCTTGTAGACTGTATTCCCTCATCAATTTCTATGCTGAGTTTCTTATTTAGGATTTATTTTATCTGAATAACAGGTGTCCTTGTCCTGGAAGACCAGATTTTTTTCTATGATGATCATTCTGGATGTTTCGTAAAAATGATATGCATATCACAAATGCCTCCATACATTAGAACATACAATTGGTGCTGCTGGATTTACAACAACAAAGTTGTAAGATTCAAGACAATTTAGCAAACTATGCTGCTTTCTTATGTCACATGCTTCATGCTGAAGTGGAAGAGAAACCATGCAGCTCCTGTCCTAGTCCTTGGGCTGTGACATGTGAATTAATGCTGCAATACTTGTTCCTTATTTCATATAAATGATTGTGTTTGATTGTACTCTCTCACTCATGGGGCTCTGAAGCAGTCTGAAAATACAACTTCTTTAGCTTCTCCTTAAAACTCCAATTGTCAAAATGTGATGCCAAAATTGGCCATTTTTATGCAACAGAAGATAATTATATTATGTCAGTTGGATTAATCAACTACAGAGAAAAGGTTGCATTCATATGTCCATCGTACAAAGGATCAACACTCATGGCAGTTGTTTGTGAATAACAGATTTTCACTAACATCACTTTGGACTCAAAAAAACTGGTACAAATTTATGTCCAGATTTTGTTATTAAGGCGTCATCTGGCAATAAGGGGATAGTGTGGAGCTGTAACACCACGAGTGGAAGTCAACAAAAAGCATTAGACTTAAAATGGTTGCTCAAGTTCCTCAAAGTGCAGGTAGAATATACATACTGCTTCATCCTTTAGGAGGGTATACCTTGTGATTCCCTTGTAAGCCTGCATTTTGCCCCACCTCCACTCCCACTTTGTATATCTACAGGACAGAGTTTTGATTCCTTTTGGAAGTTGGTTTCCTGGGTGCTGTGCCCTAGAACTGCATTCTCCCATATCTGAAGTCATTCAGTGGCTGCATTACTCTTCGGGAGAAGAGGGGGAGTGGAGGAGAGATTATAATCCCAGCTCTGTGCCTTGTCTGGGGAAGACCAGAGGGTCAGATCCAGAACAGGGAGGTGGGGAGCACCAGAGTGCAAGAAGGCAAGTGTCAGTAGCATGATCAGCACACCAGGGGAAGTCGAAAGAAGTCTTCTATGATCATACCTCATTAGAGCATAATTTGTACAAATGTATCTTAACCTTATAAAAAAGGGGTGACTAAAGATACACCCTGGCTGCATTGAAGATGAAATCTTACCTTTTCCCTTATCTAATGCATCTCCAGTATCATCTTCTGATGCCCAGTTATAAACTTGAAAACTTGGATGGAAAATCCAATAGGAAAAGATTTACTGTTAGAAGAACGTGAATCAAAAGGTAATTCATCATAATTTAGATTAGACTTTAGCCATAGTCAGGACACAGTGAAGCACTAAAGTCCCTGGATACTGATCACAGCCTTCTGAATATGGTCCAGGCCAAATTCATGGGGGAAGAAAAAATGCATTTAATGAGTTACTTTCTAATGAGTTACTTTCTAAAATTAGGCAGATTTTTGCTTCACTTTTGAGTTTGCACAACCATATGTTACAGGGGTTTGTGTGTTTAATATTATCTCCTCATCAGTGGACAAGAAGTGGTACTTTATTTAAATTGTTTTTGTGCCCTTTAGTAATGCTTATTGTGTTCTGTGTTTTGAAGGACACTAGAAACCAGACTAAGAAATATTTACAGACAGATAGGCCTTGCATGACTGCATATTGTTAATACACATTTGGGACAGAACTGTGTCCATGTGGCTTCATCATATTGTTGATTACTGTGCAAACAACAAAAGACAACAAGCTGTCTCAGTCCTTTACAGAGGGATCATTCAAGATGAGCAAAAGTACCCATTGGGGTACTTCATTGGGGGGAAAGATTTCATACTAGGAACTTTTCCATGGACCTTAATGGAAGCAGGATCAGTGCTAAAAGTCTTTATTGCTGTTTTGTTTTATACTAAAATAATAAAGCAAGGGTTTTAAAAAGAGTGCTATCACACTGGGTCATTTTGTCCCTTAATGCCCTTTCACAAGCTGGTTACTGCAGAGAAATATACAGTAAGTTACAAGCTATGAGTATAATTTTCTCCTGAAATGAATAACTAGACCATCCAAAGGTTAGATTGTAATAAAGTATTTCTTTGACAGTAAACACTATTATTATGTTCTATAATGCCTTCCATTATAAAATCAGAAGCCTGACTTGGCTCAGATATCAGTGTAAATCAAGACTAATTTTAAATCTTCAGAACTGCCTATGGATGAAACCAGCATAAAAGCAGGATTCAGACTTTCTATTTTAACTTGAAAATTTCCCTTCCAATTTTTTATGTTTGGTTTCTCCTCCAACGTGAATCTTCTTGGCAAGTTTGATCCACATGCTTTCAGCTATTTTAGAGTTTGGCAGAAATAAAACCAAACAAAAAACATTTCCCCCAATTAAAAAGCTGAAACCAGACATTCTAATCATGGCTGCAGTAAAAGTGGTTGAAACTTGAAGTTTGACAAATTACATCCTTCATTGAGGGTAGTACCAATCAGAGTCATTGGATAAATTCTGTTCTTAACTACATTGCTCTTCTTGCTGTTCTTAACTACACCTCTGATCAGCATAATTAAGTGGAATTTAATTTCAATGGTCTACACTAGGGGAAAAGGCTGACATAAGCTGCCTTGTATCAATCTAGATGTGGAAGTGTCTTCACTTAAATTTGGTTCCCACCAATATAATTGGTGATTTAGTTACACCACCTCCTGGAGTGGCATAGAGTAATAGTCAATGTAATTAAGTCAATACTGCATCAATATAGACACTGCATTGTTTCTGTCAACTGTTACTGGCTTTCAGGAGCCATCCCACAATGCTCACAGTGGCAATATAAATTTATACAAGCACACTGAGTGAAGGAATAAGCTGCTGACACAAAAGAACCAAGCGTGCACACACAAGTGATTTCATAACATAGGGTAGACTGACATTTTGAAATGTAGACATAGCCTTAGTTTACCTGAAATGACAACCATTACAGAATTTAAAGCATAACACCACAAAATCACTTGAGCAAAAGAGCAATTTGCTACGGTTTTCAGCACTAAAAGTGTTAAAAGAGTTCCTAAATAATCTTTGACTAAAAACTAAATTGTACCTTCATTTTATTGTGTCGACAGTCTCATAAGGAGAGAATCAGAGCTGTTATATGCCATTGATTCAGTAGTGCATGCATTAGTGTCCCTAAGTGCATATTTATGGGGATAGACCATAATGACACCAGCGGAGCAATAACTGTCTTTTAAGTCAATGATGCATGTATTAAGGAGTCCCTAAGTACTCATTGACAGTGTCTTATTGTACAATTCCATTGTGATGATAACAGATCTGAGGGAGTTAATGTGGTCTTATTGGGGGCTGGAAAGCAAGCTGTAATATTATTTTGTACAAGCACCTTCAATGAGTTTCCTTTTTATTAGTTCAATGTTACCATAAAACGAGAATTTTTGCCAGGAAAAGAAGCCCTGAGTATTGAATGTCTAGCTCAAGGCCAGATCAAGGGTATTAAAGAGCTAATGCTACAATTAAGGTAAATAACATTTTGCTTTTAAAATGTATATTTTAAATTCATGTAAATGTTAACATAGTTGGTGGAATTAAAAAAATGGGGGAGAACACTACAAATTTTCTTGAATCAGATTATAACAAACCTCAAATCTTTCATTAAAAAAAAAACACTGAAAAGAAGGCAAAGAAAAAAAAATCTCTGCTGAGCCTTTTCTTTTTTTAAAAAGAGAGAAACAGAACTAATTATAGAAAAGTATCATAACTGCACAAGGTAGCCTAGGTTTGTAGGAATAAGAAGAAAATCAGTATGTGTGTGTGTGTGTGTGTTGATAGATAGATAGATAGATAGATAGATAGATAGATAGATAGATAGATAGATAGATAGATAGATATGCTCATATGTGCATATAAGTACATACCCACCAATTCATATGTTTTAAGCTATACTCAGATGTATTTAAAAAAACAAACAAATAGAGGCAATTGTTTCTAGTGTTGGTAGAAGTGGGAAAATGTGCTTGCTAGACCTTATGACAGCTGGCCTACTATGGGCATAGTTGTGACAGTTCTGTTTCAAATTATGAACTCAATTTTTAATTATGTGTTAAACATGTCTAAACTTGCCTGAAAACAGGCAATTGTCCTGCCTGGGAAACACGCTTTCCATCCTGTTGAAAGATTATCATTGAGAAGTCTCTTAGACTGCAATCTAGGACCAACAACTTTGATTGTCTGTCAAGTATTAGAACTATTTTTTCCTACACAGTGGGCCCACAGGTGGGGCAAGCATGACTAGAGGAGGGATACTGATGCTTTTCAGTTGTGCACATGACACAGAGGAGACACTCTACTTCAGAGTGGAGTCCTGCTCTGTTCAAGGGGACTGACCATAACCACGATTGGCTTGTGAGGGGAGAGGGAGTAAGAACAGACTCAGTCCAGCCTAAAATGCTGACAAACAGACTCACAGGAAGGGTGAGATCAGACTGAGAGAGAGTGTCTCAGGACTTGTTACTGTTAAGACTGATAAAACATCTGAAAGCAGATTTTTTCTAATTGTCAGATATGACTGTTTATTTTAAGCTTGGCTCTAGATTTTTAATTTATCAACATTTTCAGTATTTGAAAATAAATGGAGTCCAATAAATGGAGTCCAACCCTTGGGAGAGTCGAAATAATTTCATGACAGGGGACACTTAGATTTAAAAATTGAAAGGTTTATAACCATTACAACACAAAATGTCATCACATGTGAAAAAGAGAAAGTAAATATCCTTAAATCAAACTCTGCTAAGTTTTCAAGCAGCATTTTTCCTGCTTTGGCTATCTGTACATTTATATCATTGTTGATGGAAATGTCTTTTTGTCAGTTTGTGCATGCAGAGTGAAGTCAAAGTTTACATAATTCTGCATTTGTTAGGTCAACTTTCATGACAAAGAGAGTGCACTATAGTATGTGTAGTAAGAGAATTGAAAAATAATGTTTTTATTTTTACAGTTCAAATATTTATAATAAAACTAAATATAAAATGAGCACCATACACTTTGTATTCTGTGTTGCCATTGAAATTAATACATTTAAAAACATGAAAAACATCCAGAAGTATTTATATCAATGTTATATCAATGTTGTTTAACAGCATGAGAAATTGTGATTATTTTTTAAATCTCTCGACAGCCACTAGATCTACTGAAATCAACAGCAGCCCTTTGGGACAGTTATGACACCAGAGCCAGAGTCTCAATCCAAGCCATCCTTTCTTACTCCTTCTGTGGAGCCCTTGGAGGTCAAGAACAGCTATGATACCCATCTTCCTGCCCCCTCCACAGGCTTCTGTACCATGAGGAAGATGGAATAAAATCTTTTCTTCTCATTTTCTGAGAAACATTCTCCATCGTGCCCATATCCAAAAGATGAGCTATTTTGTTTTGGCTCAGATGTGGTTTTTTATGAGGTTGTTGGAGCTGGGAGATTGCAGCTTGAAGAACTATCAATGGCTTACTCTTTTTGGGTATGTCGACACTGCCACGCTAGTTTGAACTGGGGTGGCTAATGTAGGCATTCCAACTTGCAAATGAAGCCGGGGATTTAAATATCCCGGGCTTCATTTGCATGTTCCCAGGCGGGCGCCATTTTTAAATGCCCAGTAGTTTGAACTACCTGCCTGCGGCTACACACAGCACAGATTAGGTAGTTCAAATTAAAGCTCCTAATTTGAATTACCATTATTCCTCCTGCAAGGAAGTCCGTGCTGCGTGTAGCTGTAGGCAGGTAGTTCGAACTATGGGCATTTAAAAATGGCGCCCGCCTGGGAACATGCAAATGAAGCCCGGGATATTTAAATCCCGGGCTTCATTTGAAAGTTTGAATGCCTACATTAGCCACCCTAGTTCGAACTAGGGTGACAGTGTAGACATACCCTTAGAGTGGAGCCTATGTACAGAAGGGTTCATTTAAATAAGGCAAGAGGCCTATCTTCCTTTTTCTGGATGCATATTGCAGACATAAGCAGTTCCTAGAGCAAACGATATGAAGCTTTTTAATAAGGCAGACTTGACTAAAGGCCTTCCTGTGTTGGTTGGTGAGGACACACAGTGGGAAAGGGAGAAACTGGATCATTATGAATTATCGCTACCTCTATATCCATCTTTTCTCCAAGAAGCAGGGACCTTGTAAACTTGGCCAAAGCAGAGAATCTGCTTAGAGTCTGTAAACACTTGCAGGGTGAGAACCATTGGTGGTCCCAAGCTACTGAGCTAGAAACCATAGTTTGGACCAAGTACTCATTGTATAGACTGAGGCTGCAGCTACAAATTCTGTTAGGGTATGCCTAGACTGTAGCAGTATTTCAGGATATGTCCGGTATCCCAAAATATAGTTTTCACATCTTTACAGCACACCCGTTATTTCAAAATGCAATCAAAATAATGGACATGCTATTCAGACATCCCGGTAAACCTTGTTCCATGAGGATTAAGGGACTTCTTGGAATAGTGGTCTATTTAAAAATAGGCTTGAAATAAGCTAGCACCATAGAGAAGATCCACCTTATTGTGGGGAGGGGGGGGGGGGATCAATTGGGAATTCAGGTTTTGAGGATAATGATTTGTATAAAAAAGTCAGTGTTATACTGCAGTTCAAATTTTCACCAGCCAATTTTTCATTTTTGTTATATACCTGAGTCTAAACTGTGGCATTAATGCACAGCTAGAGGGAAGGGTGGGGGAAATGAAGGTGCCTAGTTGGAGTTCTTGGAGACACTGGGTTTATTTGACTCCTGGATTACTCCTGTTAGATGATCATGTAACTGAACTGAAGTCAGAGTAGAGAATGAAAGTATTTACGTAATAAACGAAATTTGGTAAGGAATAGAAATGTACTTTCCCAAATAAGTTGATTAATTTTTCCTATTGTGTATTTTTTCTTTGGGAGATTTAGTTGCTCAAGACAAAACTGGAATGTTGATTGTGTTTTCCCATTAAATAATTTGGTGTCTTTTTTGAAGCACATTTATTAAACACAATTCTTGTCCTAATTGGATACTAAAGACATTTTAGGCAGATATTATAAGCCTGGTCAAGGATACGATCCAAAGAGATGGAAGATTCCAATCATATCACAATCTAAAAGCCAATTCAAATCTTCTGAAAGAAGATTCACAATAATGATCAATCATGGTTTCCAGGAATGTCACTATAAACTTAAAAGAATAAAAAAACACCTTTTCTTTCTCTGATTAGGCCAATGCACTAACATTACAGATTTTTAGACTGTCTTTGTTTTAAGAACTTAATTAAGGGCAATATCTATTTTACAAGGAAAATGAAAGCAGCTGAGACAACACTATGGCTCTCAATCTTGGAATGAAGGAGGAGGCGGAGTGTCAAATCATTTTTTTAACATGACATGATACAGTCAAAATATTTATTACAAATTTTAAAGGGCAGCTGTTATTCTGTACATATTGAATCATCTTGCCTTATTTCCTAGATCCCAGTGTCTTCTGTTTGTGTTGTAAGGAAACAGTTTGTCATGTTGCCATTATCAACAAGAAAATAAGATATTTGGTGTGCTAATTAGAAGAATCATCATTTTCAATACTCATGTGTTAGCCTGGAATAATTTCTCTAATATATTGATAACAGGAAAGATATTGTTCTAGAAAAATAACATGAGTGGCAACAAAGGAAAATGAATAAATTAAAGAGATGTGAGGGGAAACAGGTGCATGAAAGTGAAGTGATTTGCCCAAGGTGTCACAGCAGGTGGCAGAGTTGGGAACAGGGCTCAGGTCATCTCAGTTACAATCCATACTGCTTCTCTGTATTAACCAGTATGCGTGCGTGCGTGCGTGCGTGTGTGTGTGTGAGAGAGAGAGAGAGAGAGAGAAAGGTACATTGAAAACCAGAACCATGCTACATCATCCTTAAAACAGGGTGATGTAATACGAGGTAGAGTTGCAGCCTCAACCCTGAATTTCCTTGGTGTTGTAAACAAAATAAATTCAGTTATCCTCACATAACTGTAGTTATTTTGTAAAACTGTCAGAGTGAAACATGTTAGAAGAGCAAAACTGTAAAATCATTGTGGTTGTTACCCATGATGCTTGAACAGTGTTATGTTAAACAAACAAACAATTCATAGCTGTTATAGAGCTTTCACATATTGGCTTGGCAACAGAAGAGTGCTTGAGAGTACTTATCGTAGCAGAAAGTTGATAACGTATGGAATATTCAGAGAGAACTACTGATAACTGTTGTATGCATTCTGACAGCAACAAACCTTCATTTGATCTTTTCATGCAAACTACTTCTCTTCTTCAGATGAGGCTGGATGAATGAATGTGCACTGATATGAAAGAACAGAAGGTTTATTCATCTCTCTCGGGAGTCAGCAAGCTATGGCTCGAGAGCCAAATATGGCTTGAGACAGAACCAAATATGGCTCTTTTGGCAACCACTGGGCTAAGTTCCCTAGTGTGTGCACCTGCGTAGGCATGTACCCAGCTCCTTACACAGCAGCACTCACCTTCCTTGGACATGGAAAGTAAGCTGTTGGTGGTGATGGGCTTGGTGCAGGAGTGGGGAGCCAGGACCGGGAAGCATGCTGGGAAGCTACCCCCTGTGCCAAGGCTAGAGATGGGGTGCTGGCTCCAACCCAGGCAACTTACCAGCCACCATGTGGCCCTGGCCCCACCTTCAACCCTTCCCCAGGGCTGGAGTTGCAGTCAGGACCAGCCACATGGTGGCTGTCAGAGCTGGAGTCAGGGATGCACAGTATGGCTGCTTCTGGGGCTGGGGCCACAGTGCGGCAGTCCCCACTGAGACAGCCACACCGAGGCCCTGGCTCCAGCCCCAGTACACAGGGTAGCTGCCTGCCACATGCCTCACCCTGGGACCAGCCCCCACATGGTCCTGGACCTACCTTTAGCCCTTCCCCAGGGTTGAAGGTGAGGTCAGGGCCACATGGTGGCTGCTCAGCTGCTCTTGGGGTGGGCCACATGGTGGGAAGCTGCCAGAGCTGAAACCAGGCTGTGGTGTGACTGTTCTGGGAGCTGGAGTGGAGACTGGGGTGGAGGGTACAACTGCCCCATCCCTGGCTCTAGAAGCAGCACCACCACAGCCTAGGCTCCAGCTCTAGCAGCCCCCATGTGGCCTGCCCCAGAAGCATTTGGGTGCCATCATGTGGCTCTGGCCCCAGCTCCAAACCTGGGGAAAGGGCTGATGACTCCTGCCTCCTCAGGTTGCCATGCAGAACCACTTCCCACCACCCTTTGCCCCTGCCACAGGGCTGGTGGGAGCCCCTTGCATGAGTGCACGGACTCCTTGTGGTCTGTGAGGCACCCAGCAGGGAGCACATGGGCCCAGCTGGACCCCATAGTCAGCTGGACACAGGCCCACTCATTGGAATGTTCGAGAACACCTTTCACAAAAGCTCTGTGTAGTAAATTCAAAAGCTTGTCTCTCTCACCAACAGAAGTTGATCTAATAAAAGACACCACCTCTCCTATCGTGTTTGTCTAATACCTTGTGACCAACATGGCTACAAAATCATTACAAAGTCCAAAACTACATACTCTCTCATGATTTACTTGCATTTTGCAATAATTCCAAACAACATGACTTTGAATAAGAGATCCAAATGAATGTTGCATGCATTCTTAGGGCACATCTTCACTCTTCATGCTGGAGATTGACTTTCTAGCATTTGATTTAGCGAGTCTATTTAAGACCCATACATTGAATACCAAAGGCAGCTCTGGCCAGCTCCTGTACTCATTGCAGTTGCGAGGAGTGAGGGAAGCCAAAGGGAGTATTTGCTCCCATCATCTTCCTGCTGTGGGTATGCCGCCAGGTAAGCCAACTACAAGTACGTATTCTACGTAGCTGGAGTTACATACCTTAAGCTAGCCTTCTAGGTCTAGGTAGACCTGGGCTTAGGGAAGAACATCCTGATAAGGAATAAGATCAACTAAACTACAGACCTATACTGATATTACTACAGAGCCCAAAAGCATGAAAAATTCATCCCCCTGAAATACTGTTATACCGACCTTTCCCCTTCCTGTGTAGGCAGTACTGTCAATGGGAGACTCTAATACAGCATTTCAATCATAGACTAGTCCTTAGTACTCATCCATGTGACTAGAGTAAGCAGGGTTTTATTTGAGATTTGAGGTTGCAAAAATATAGTGTTTGCACTGAAGGTTTGGGGGTATCACAGCATGGCCTCCTCGGTTCTTGCCTGGTACACTTCTTCAGAAGGCTTACATTCAGAACTCTGGTATCAGCCTCAGTATCTGTCAGTTTCTTTCTACATTTTTCACTATTGGAGTATGTCTACACTGCCACCCTAGTTTGAACTAGGGTGGCTAATGTAAGCATTTGAACTTGCAAATGAAGCCCGGGATTTAAATATCCCGGGCTTCATTTGCATGTTCCTGGGCACCGCCATTTTTAAATGACCGGTAGTTCGAACTACCTGCCCGTGGCTACACGCAGCACGGGCTAGGTAGTTCAAATTAAAGCTCCTAATTTGAACTACCGTTACTCCTCATTGCAGGACTACTGTTACTCCTCAATGGCGGTGCCCGGGAACATGCAAATGAAGTCCGGGATATTTAAATCCCAGGCTCCATTTGCAAGTTCGAATGCCTACATTAGCCACCCTAATTCGAACTAGGGTAGCTAGTGCAGACATACCCTTGGAAACTTGCACTCAGAAAAGACGCATAAAAAAAGTACAAACACTTCTATGCAGATAGTGCCATTTAGAGCCTTAGCTTCTTCAGCTGTTTTGTTTGTTGATAACTTGCCCTTAATGTCTTTTTTATTGTTGTGGCTCAGGCTCCTATTTTTTACAGATTATTTACCAGGATAAAATATCACATTTGTATTCTTTGGCATACTATTGCCTTAAATAATGTGTGATATTTCCAAAAATCCCAACCTTATGTCTTCAAACAGCAAGAACTTGTGGTGCAGCTGAGAACAAAGAAACATTACTGGACAATATCTTCATGCTTGACAGATAATGCTGAGAAGTGTAGTTGCTAATTCAAAATCTGGCTGCCATTTTGCAGACTCCTGTGAATCTTTCATCCAGCTATCCACAACAAGCTGCTTCAGAATAATGGATGTGAGAATTTAAGAATAACAAAAATGGCTCACACAGGAAGTGGTCCATCTAGTCCAGTTTCCCATCTTTGACCAGGGCCAATTTCAGATGTTTCTGAAGGTGAAAACCTTGTTTTTGGTAGTTTTGGAATATCCCAGCAAATGCCTTCCTAACATTTAATAGTTTGAGACAAGCATAAACTTTGAAGTGGGAGAGTTTATATCTCTTCCAAAACGTGGGAGGTTTTTTTGGTTTTGTTTTTCATATTTGCCTGTGTATCTTAGGATATTCTTGTTAGTCCTATAAAGGTCTTCAATCCTGCTACAGTTTGGCTCAAATTATGCATAGTGATAATGAATCTGACACTGTGTGAAACAGTATTTCCTTTTGTCAGTTTCAAAACACACGGTTTCACTGTATGTGTTTTTTTTCTTCCATTATGAAGCAGGGTACCTAGAAGATCTTGATCCATGTTCTCTACCATTCACATCGTCTACTTGCAAATGTAATGTGCCATTTCAACACTAGTTATAGGAAAGTCCATTTCAAGATCAGGCAGGAAACTCATTATCTGACCAGCAACCATTCAGTGTCCCATTTTTATTCTTTCACAATATAGTCTGAAGAGAGCTGGCTGAACCTCCTGGCTGATGCACCTGTTTTAGACAAAATGCTAACAGTTCATGCATTATTACTTATCTATTTAATCTGAGTCAAGAGTCATCTTAACATGAATCAGGATACTTACTTGTTTGTGAAAATTCTTTGTTATCAATTGGATCTTCCATATGTTTAAAGTCTCTTTTCACGTGCTGGGGTTTGGGCCTCGAGGGACATTGGTAGCCTGAAGAGTAGAGGAAAGGTGAAGAAGATTTGCTTTGCTTCACTGTTTTCTCTCTCATTAATTTCAAAGAATAGCAACTGGCTCCTTTCACTGTTTGCTCAGTGTAGCATAGTACTCTTGAAGCATCTGCCATGGCTACGGTTTTTGGAGCATCACTTTGATGAATTCCTGCATGAAGTACAGATTGGACCTCCAAAAACCGGGACTTCCTCGTCCGACAACATCCATGGTCCAATAGGACCTGTCTGGGATCACCAGTGGCAAGAGGGCTGGTGGCCCTGGTAGCACAGTTGGGGCCACATCAGCCCCAATAGTGGAAATGGCGCTGGGAACGCAGCAGCTGCAGAAGTTCTGGTAGTGAGGCCAGGGCCAGGGCTGTGCAGCCATGGCAGCCCTAATAACAGGGCTGGGGACATGGCAGTCTGGGCTGCTGGGGTCTCAGTAGCTTGGCAGTGGTGACAGCTAGGTCTGGCAGCAGGGAGGAATGGTGGGCGGGGAGGGTCAGTAGTAAGGGACCTCCCCTGGCCCAGCAAATTCCCTCATTGTGCCAGAGCAGAGAAGTCCAACCTGTATTAGCAGAGTTATGCTCCTGCTGTGTGGACTTGTCGCACCATGTTCCCTCTTGAGCACATTTCTGCCTTTTCCTGTAGTAGATGAACTTCTGGTATGTCAGACTAGTAAAGCGTCCTGCATCCAGTCCTTGAGTACCATACTCTGTGGAGTAAGTATGAGTCATGAAAGCATAAGTTCTCCTTTCCACTTGAATTGTGGCAGGGAAAGGCAAATCTAATGCATGGTTTTTTTATTATGTTTCATGTAGCACCGGGGTCCTGGCAAATCATTAACACAATAGTATATATAACTGCATATCCAAAGCCAAATTAGTAGTTTTGGGGTGAGATTTTTTGAGGCATATAGTATATGTGAAAGTCTAAGTCCTTGGGCCCACAATATGTGGACAGTAGCTCAGCACACACAGAGAAGGAGAAATCCCTGTATGACCCTACCAGCTTCAGGCAGTGTGTAAACTAGAGACTGTGATGGGGTGTCCTTATCCTACGCTCCTCGCTCCGCCATGCCAGTCCTGTACAGGGCGCCGTGAGCGGGGCTGCATGCATGCTCAACATGTTCAGCGTCCGCAGCTCAGCTATGGGAGGGGGCTGACTAGAGGAAAGGCAGGGAAGCCTAGCGCATATGCTCAGAGGCTCGGGGAGCCAATGATCAGCTGGGAGGGCAGAGGATAAAAGGCATAGGCACAGCATGGGTCGGGAGGGGAGCTGGAGTCAAGGCGGGAGTTTCGGAATGGCCGAGGAGGAGGAAACAAGGAACTGACAGCACGGAGGGACTGGCAAGTAAAGTGACAGGGAGAGGAAGCAGCCCAGGCCAGAGCAATTGGAAGCCCGCAGGCTGGCGAGTTTCAGCGGGCTGTCCTGCTGGACCAGAAGGTGGAAGGTCTGTGTCCTTAGGGTCCTGGGCTAGGGTCTGTGAGTGAGTGCGGGCCTCGACCCCCCTTTCTCCCGGCAACTGCTGGAAATCTCAGTGGAAGCAACTTTGTTTAAATGAAGAGAACTGTAAAACTTGACGGCTATGTCTACACTCGTGGCTTCTTGTGCAAGAACTGGCGCTCTTGTGCAAGAATCCGCAGAGCGTCTACATTGCCCATCTGCTCTTGCGCAAGTAAATGTACAGTACGGCGTGATAAGAGACAGCTCCTTGCGCAAGAGCTACGCTGTTTTCTATCAGGCTTAAGCTCTCTTGCACAGGCACTCTTGCACAAGGCGGCAGTGTGGACGTTTGGCAAGCGCGTACTTGCACAAGAATTGGCCTCCAATGAAAAACACAGGTGTCCTCTCCAACTCTCCATACAGACAATCACCACTCGTTGGTTCCCCCTAATTGCTCCCCCCCCTTAAGGGCACAGGCACGGAGCTCAGCCATTTGCCACGTGCAGCCCGGGTAGCAGCCAGATGGAGGAATGGCAGCTGCCCAGACTCAGCCAGGTCCCTCAGACCCCACGGAGGATCCACCTCAGAACACCCAGCAGGCCCAAAGGCGCACCAAGCGGCGGGCTCCATGCTGGAACACCACTGTGGTGACTGCCCTCCTGGACCTCTGGGGAAAGGAGGCGGCCCTCCGAGACCCCAAGTCCCAGAGGAGGAATGCCCACATTTTTGCCCAGATGGCCCAGGCGCTGGCCGCAAAGGGACACCCGGCCCAGACCCTTAAACAGGTCCAGGCAAAGGTGAAGGACCTACACCTCGCCTACGTGTGGGCCAACAAGCGTGGGGGCAGCAGAGCCACTGCCTATCCCCAGTATCACCGCCTGTACCAGATCTTGGGGGACCAAGGGGCCAGTCCCCTGCTGGCCCAGGTGGACAGGGTAGTGGCCACCCCAGTGGTCTGACCCAGGCCACTGGAGGAGTAGGAGGGAGACCGGTCCTCGGATGAGGAGGAGGAGGTGGCAGAGGACAGCAGCCAGACCTCACCATCCCAGCCCAGCAGCAGTCAGGATGTGTCCCGGGCATCCTCAGAAGCTGGCAATGGATTGTCTGGTGAGTGCAGTGGCTACCATTCACAAGTGTGCTGGAGAAGGGAGGGCCACAGGGTGGGGGAGAGGTAGTGGCACATGGCACAGACTGGCCACATGCTTTGCAGAGGCGTGCAGCACGTGCAACCTTGTGCAGCTAGGGTTGCCAGGTGTCCAGTTTTGAACCGGACAGTCCAGTCTTTGACCTTTCTGTTCGGGAAACAAACTGAGAGGATATAAATGAGAAAATATACATGTCTGGTATTTTTTAACTAAGATGTAATGTAGACTGTCATGTAATGTTAAGTGTGTCCGGTATTTTTGTCGAAACCATCCGGCAACCCTATGTGCAGCCAGACCAAGCGGCACAAAGAAGCGGCAGCTAGCCCCAGCACATGCCTGGGACCCCAGGGATTCCGCTCAACCAGATTGGGGGGGGGGAGGTTTGGCCAGGAGTAGGCCAGCCCCAAGGTTGCAGTCCTAACACCACACAGCATAAAGGGTGCTGCACACAGCACACATCCATGGCCACCTCTGGGACACTGTAGCTTCCCCTGGGGAAGGCACAATAGGCCCCCCAAAGCACATGCGGCCCCCCGGGGGCTCCTGGGCCACCTTGGGACCCCCCCCTGCTGCCCCAGGGGAATTCCCCCTCACCAGCCACACCTGTCCCCGGGCATCGTGACGTGCTGGGAGGAAGGCACGGGGCTCTGGAACACCATTTGGGGCAGGGCTCACTGACCACGTTGCTCTCCTCTGCTTCTCCTGCAATGGGATCCCCTGCCAGCGAGGGACCTTTCAGCCCCATCCCACCAGCACAAAGGATCCAGGGACCGTCGCAGCGCTCCCAGGACCACCACCACCTGCTCCACCGCCATGTCTGCGCGATTGAGTGCATGGAGCGGGCTCTGACGGAGAAGATCCACGCAGATGCGGAGTGGTAGGAGTGGGTGTGGGGCCAGTACCTGGAGCGCTGCGACCACGTCTGCACTCTGCCAGGCTCCCCTCTGCCATTCCCAGCTCTCCGCCCACTTCTCCCCCTGCCTTGCCCATGCCCCCTCCCAAGGTCCCTCACCCTCGGCACCTCCTGGTGCAGCCTGTCCCAACCCAGCACAAGGGGCAGAGGTGCCCCCGCACACATGGGGGTGGGAGAGGCCTCCATTCACAATCATGAGGCCCTCCCAGTTCAGGGTTCCCTCCTCCCCCCTCCCCACAGTGCACTCCCTTCCCCATGTCAATAAAATAGTGCCTTATCTACAGCAAGTGCATTTTATTTATTGGGAGGTGAGGGAAGGGTGGCAGGAAGGGAGGTGATGGGAGTGGCAAGTGGGGGCACATGGGCATCCCTGCGGTCAGAGGTGTAGGAGCAGCCTATTGTGGGGCCTGGTCCAGCATCACCCGGAGGGCTTCCCGGACCTGAACCCCATGGCAGTTGGTCTGCCGAGTGGTGGCCATTTGGGGCTGCTGGTAGGCCTGTCCCTCACTTGCCATCCACCCTGGGAGGAAGGCCTCCCCTTCCTCTCAATAATATTATGGAGCACACAACATGCCGGGATGACCTTTGGGATGTGCTGCACCCCCATGTCCAGGCGGGTCAGGAGGCACCTAAATCGTGCCTTCAGACTGCCAAAAGCACACTCAATGGGATTGCGGGCCCAGTCGAGGTGGCCTGTCTGTGGTCCAGGTGGCCGGTGTATGGCCGCATCAGTCAGGCCATCAGGGGGTAGGCCTCATTCCCCAAGATGCAGACTGGCATCCTGACATCCCCAATGGTGAATTCCCGCTGGAGGATGTAGGGGCCCGCCTCCAGCCTGTGGCACAGGCCTGAGTGCCTGAAGATGGGAGCGTCGTGGGCCCGGCAAGACCACCCCACATAAATGTCCTGGAACCGGCCCTGGTGGTCCACTAGTGCCTGGAGCACCACTGAGCAGTAGCCCTTCCAGTTTATGAACCGGGCCACTTGGTGCTCTGGTGCTCGGATGGGAATGTGGGTCCTATCTACAGCTCCCCCACAGTTCGGGAACCTGAGGCTGGTGAAGCTGGCAATGGTGATGTCCACATCATGGGGGCAAATCACCCTCTAGAGCAGCACGTCACTGATGGCGTTGACGACCTGCAGAGGGGCACATGGGAGCACAGGGGATGCATGGAATGAGACACAGTGTGTACATGGGCCCCTGGGGTGTGCTCACCCTCCCTTTGATGGTCCATCCCCCCACGCAGGCCAGGGCCCTCTGCCCCCCAGGATTTCCCCCCCCCCATACACACCAGCGGGGCTGTGTGCAGGGGAGATAGCGTGACCCCCTGTGTGCAGGGCTTCCCCCTGCCCCTACAGCCTCCCCCCGCCTGGTCTGGCCCCTTCCCTCCCCCAGGGCAAGCCCATGGTCCACGGAGGGCCTTACCTGCCAGACAACGGCGCCGAGGGTGGACCTGCCCACCCCGAACTGATTCACCATGGAGCGGTAGCTGTCCGGGGTGGCCAGTTTCCAGAGGGCAATCGCAATCCTCTTCTCCACAGGGATGGCGGGGCGCAGGCAGGTGTCCTGCTTCCAGAGCGCAGGGGTGAACCAGGTGCAGAGGTCATAGAATGTCCCCCTGTGCATCCAAAAGTTCTGCACCCATTGCTGGTCGCCCCATTGTCCCAGCACCAGGCGCTCCCACCAGTCCCAACTGGTGTCGTAGCTCCTGAAGCACCTGTCAGTGGTGGGGTGCAGGTGCCCGAGCCCAGCTGCAGCCGTGGCAAGGTCCTGCACCTGCTGCCCAGTCTCCAGCTCCTGCTGGAGCAATGTGGCTCCCTGGTGGAGGAGCTCCACAGCCTCTATAATGGCCATGAGGAGTGGATGTTGCTGGCTGGGGTCCTCCTCCAGCTCCATGGCTGTGATGGTGGCAGCGAGGGGCACTTGCCAGGAACAGAGGTGACAGGTGCTGTAGTGGCTCTCGCTCCCTGAAAAGGGTGCGTGAGCATGCAGCCACAGGGAAATGGCCGTCCAGGAGTCCCTTTAAGTACGTTTCCCAGTGGGGGTCTGGCGCATGCCCACAGACGCTGCTGGTGACCTCTTGACATGGCTGAATTGCTTCCAGAGACACGTTCTTGCGCAAGGGCTTCCCGCCAGCGTGGACACTTTCTTGAGCAAGAGCTCAGCGTTCTTACGATGTGGTTCTGGCCAGTGTGGACGTTTTCTTGCACAAGAGATCTTGCGCAAGTATACTTGCGCAAGATATTCCTGCACAAGAACCCGCCAATGTAGACATAGCCGACTTTTGAATTAAGACAAACAAGGACAAGGGCTAGTACGATATTGGTAACTGGGGGCGGGATAAAGGTAGGCTCATCAGGTGAGCCCATGCAAGATGTATTACAGAGACCTTATAGCAGCACAGCTCTACTGATGCAGAAGGATCAAGTCCTAAAATTCCCCTTCTGGCCATGATAGCACCTTAATATCCTGTATATTATGATTGGTCATAAATTAGCAGTATTGGTAATTTACACCAGCTGAGGATGTGTCCCATAATCTGTGTAAGACATATCTACTGATTTAGGGGAAATCCATTTGTATCAGTTGACAATCTGGCTTGAAGTTACTTGCCCCCATCTTCTGAAGGGCTGTGTCATATATTCAGCTCATTAATAAAGCTGAAAAGCAATTGCTATTTAAAAGATACCTTTGTGTCCTTTATGTCTTAGCATCCATTAAGCATGCTATTTATCTTGTATAGATAAAGTACCCCAGAGACAGTGTCAAATTCTGTAGTTATTTATGTCCCAAGCAGTGCAATAGATTACAGTTGATTGTAAATCAGCATAGAATTTGTCCCATGTACTCAAGTCCAATTCTATTACTTTTTCATTTAAAATTGTGTACACATCTAGCTTATATATTTGGCTCAAAAATGGGCACAGAATCATTATATAAGTTGAACCTCTCTAGCCCAGAACTTTCTGGTCTGGCAACATCCATGGTCCAGCATGCTTTTAGTCAGCCAGATGTCCACTTATCATGGATGTGGCCAACTTTCCCATGGTCCCATAAAGTTTGTTTACAGCCACCAGTCGTGGCTCTCAGTTTTCTGTGCTGTTCTTTAGCACTAATTTACCCCTAAATGTCTTTCAAGGGTCCAGTAAGCAGGAGGTCAATATTATCTAGCAGCATTACCAACTATTGGTAGATAATATTGACCTCCTACGGTTTAGCAAATTTTCTCGCTTGGCACCAGTCAGATCCTGAGGGTGCTGGACTAGAGAGGTTCAATCTGCACTAAGTTTCATATGAGTCTAATTTTTGGGACTTCTTTCCATTGAGGAGCCTGCAAATACTCCAAAATATCTTGATTAATGGTATTCTAGCCTGCATGTGGCCATAGGTAACATAGGTGTTTATTTTGCTATTCTTTCACTTACTATATGCTAGATTGTTTCATAGTCTCCTTTAATAGTTGAACGCTCTTGTCCAAAACATTTAAAATCCACTTTCAGAGACTTCATCAGGAGCACAGAGGCAGGAAATTATCTTTTTGCTTCTCATTTTCTTGATATATTACCCAATTTTAAACACAGGATAATTCCTTAATTTAAATATGCCAAATGAATGAGATTTGTTCTCAGTTTTAGTATCATGCGAGTGTAGAGACACACACTATTGTAATTACTATTACAATAGCAATTTGAAATTCCCACAGAAGTCAGGGTCCTGTCATGGTAAATGCAGTTCATCCTCATAGTTAGAGACAACTCTTGCCCCCTTAAAGCTTAAAATCTAAAAAAGACAAAATACACCAATGATAGACAACTGTGCTAAAATAAAATTTCTATTTACTTCAATGCAGCTAGGATTTTTTTCCAGTGAATTTAGTGACTTAACCACAGAGAATGAGTTTGCAGTGATGGGAGCTGAACCCAGCTATTCAAAATCATTGCCTCAGCCACAAGACCACTGTTCAAGGGCTATTGGAACAGAGTGGTATTCTGCAGAGTTAAAATTGTGTCTTTTGGAAATTATTCATATTGCGCTTTTGTCAGTAGTTTTCAAAACATTAGATCCATGGGACTCTCCCCAGAACTCTTCCACCCCTGACTCAGAAGTCCATCCCTATTTATCAAAACATTTAAGCACACATGTAACATTAAATGCATGTTTGATCCACTGAAGGATGGACTTAAGCACATGTTTAACCACTTTTCTGTACTGGGCCACAAGAGCATGTCTATCCTGACCAGAAGATTGATGCTCTGTAGGTCAATCTTCTGGCATTTGATTTGGTGGATCTGTATAGATGCCTTCATCAAACGCTTGAGTGCAACTCCCCGGCAGTCTCCGGTACTCCTTTTTTTGCCAGGAGTAAGGGAAGCAGATGGGAGCATTTGCTCCCATTGGCCTCCCACTGTGTGGATACAGCTTAAGGTAAGCCAACTTCAGCTATACATTTTGCATAGCTGAAGTTGTGTACCTTAAGCCAACTTTCCTGGCCTAATGTAGACTAGGCCCCAGTATTACAAGAGTCAAGCCATTCAGAATTCAAGCACTCTCTTTCTTAAGAAAAGCTCTAGAGCAGGGATAGCCAACATAAACCTGAGAAGGAGCCAGAATTTACCAATAGACATTGCCAAAAAGCAATGGTTATATGCAGGAGCAGCCCGAGGCAGGCTGCGGCAGCTGGCACCCCAGGTGGAACGCACGATTGGCGCCCCCACCTGCACGGCCACCAATGGGGTGACATCATCATGGGCACCCCGTGACATCATCTTCGGGTGCCGTTGAAGGCAGCACCCTAGGCAACGGCCAAGTCGGACTATAGCCACGGGCCACCCCTGGTTATATGTCACCAGCCCTGATCATCTCCCCACCACCACTCAGCACATCTCTCCCACTGGCAGCCCCACTGGTCAGTGCCCCCTTCTCTTTTTTTCCTGCCCACTGTGATCAGCGCTCTCTCAGTGGGAGACACATGGGTGTGACAGGCTCAGTGAAGAGGGTAGGAAGTTGCAGGATCCTAGGGGGAAAGTGTGGAGGGTGACAACACCTACGGCAGAGCTGGGGATTGAACAGTGAGCACCCTCCAGACCAGTGGAAAGTTGGCACCTGTAACTTCAGCCCTGGATTTGGTACGTATGTAAGGAGCCGCATATTATCTTCTGAAGAGCCGCATGTGCTCCAGATAATACAAAAACTGACTGGTGTCTCATCTCTTCTCATGAACAGAAAGCTAAAAAAATGCACAGAAGAACAAAAAGTATCAGCAGAATTATCAAAAGCAACTTTGTATAACAGTTTTAGGTCTATTTTAGATCAGATTAAGTGGAACATGTGGCTTTTCTGTCCCAGTGCTATAACCTGAAAAAGATTAAACCTGTGATATTGACCCTCACAGTGAAGTTAAAACTGCTGATTATAAAATAAAAGCCCAGAAATGGAAATATTGTAAAAGCAGAAGTAAAGGTGCAAAGACACTAAATTTAAACAAGAAAAAAATATATTCTGACTTTTGGTAAAACATGAGTGAAGTGGCACCTGATGGATTGTAGAAAGCCAAGGAATGTCTAAAGTTATAGAATCTGCCAAAGGCAGTAGAAACAAAAAACCTAGTTGTGAGCACTCTACTAATCAGCTGGGTGGTATTTTAAAAATGCCCCAGGCTGCACCATTTGCCTGCCTGGTCCTGACCTGGCACATTTCTACTGTATGTAATAAAAAAAATTATTCTGCATGTGGATGGTAAATATTAAAAGGAACATTGACAACCCCATCAGTAGCCTGCTAAAAATTTGTTCTTGCTTTCTGGACCAATGGGTTGTTTAAGGATCTACACATGATAAAGCAGCTTCAGAAGAAGAGACTGCAGGAACCCTTATCAGATCTCTCATAGCCCAGTGGTCAGGACCTATCTGGGATATGTGAGACCCATTCTTAGGCCCCCGTCTCACACAGTGCATTATATAGGGAGTCTTTACACATATATCTTTGGTGATCCCAGATTCACAAAACCTGGGTTTTCTATAAAGTAAAGTATATGTGGACTGCAATGTATATCCATCCTGATTTGCATGCACATACATATATATGTAGGATGATACAAAATCAAGGCATGAACATGAACATCAGAGTTTTTGTTTTTTTTATGTCATTGATCAATTTTGGTGAGTGTTTAAAAAAAGACTTTTTATATTCAACTTTCAACCTTGTGCAGCATGGGAGCATATATTCTGTTTTAAGACAATAATGGCACGTGAATGTTGTGATTAAGTTTCCTGTATGCAAAACAAATAGTAACAAGTTAGGTTGGGGTCAGGCAATCCTTACAACTATTACACAATTAGAAGTGTCAACTGACCTGATTAAAGGAAGTATGAATGCCAGAAAGAAATGAGGGAGGTTGATGCTATCAAGTAACCTCCCAGCTGCTTGGTGTCCCTGCTCAACAAAAAACATTTTCCATCCACCCCACCTCTGTGGTCATCTCCTCCCCTGATCAACCCCTAACAATCTCTGCAGCTGCACTTCTGGAAGTTCTACATGGATGCAGAATTATGTAAGCTGTCTACATGTCTAGGGCTGTGTCTAGACTACATGCCTCTGTCGTCAGAGGCATGTAGATTAGACACATAGGCAAAGGCAAATGAAGCCGCGACTTAAATGATCGCGGCTTCATTTAAATTTACATGGCTGCCGCGCTGAGCCGACAAACAACTGATCAGCTGTTTGTCCGCTCAGCATGCTAGTCTGGACGTTCCCCTGCCGACATCAAAGCCCTTTGTCGGCAGCCCCATTTTTCCTTGTGGGATGAGGTTTACCGGGGCTGCCAACAAAGGGCTTTGATGTCAGCAGGGGAGCGTCCAGACTAGCGCACTGAGCGGACAAACAGCTGATCAGCTATTTGTCGGCTCAGCGCGGCAGCCATGTAAATTTAAATGAAGCCGCGATCATTTAAATCGCGGCTTCATTTGCCTTTGACAAAACAACAAATCTACATGGCTCCGTCGACAGATCCATGTAGTTTAGACGTACCCTAGAAGTGGAGGAATGGGAACAATTATGGGTGAGTATCCTTTTAGTTCTTTCAAGTATTTGTAGTGACCACACAACTATCAAATAGCAATTTCCTGGGGTTTTTAAAATCCAGACTACCCAAAGTGCATTAAAATGATCTAAGGGTATTTGATATGTACATACGTACATTTTTCAAAGTGCCTAAAAGTGAAGTGTGATGATGCTAAGTATCACAATGCCTAAGTTCCTTTGTGAATCTAGGTTGAAGATAGAATAATAAGAATAGTACTGTATAGAAATGAAATGAAAGGGAGGGAGGGTGATAGAAATATTACATAGTGAATGGTGCATAGAGGATAAATTGGACACCCTTTTTTACTCTTACTCATACTGGAGAAATGAGCAGACTTTCATTGAAGCCATCTGAAATTATCTGTTAACACTGTGATAATGTGTGGATCTCATTCCTCCATCAGAACTGAGGTCAATAGATTAGCAAGAGTATAAAAATCATTGGGTAAAATGTTCAGACGCACCTAAGTCCCATTTATGAAAGTAACTGTGGCACTTAAGGGCCTCTCAAGCACTTCCAAAATATTTAGATGGATAATGAAAGCATCTGTATTTACATTAGATCATGTAAACAATGTATGTGGGATAATAACCCTGAGACTTGAGGGTATCAAACCACCCTAAACTGAGCAGCTTGTTCCAATATTGCCCACTTTAAGGTTTCTTCTAAAGCATCAAACCCCTTTCAGAGACATTTTAATGGATTGTATGAACCTTTGATCTTATTTGTTATAGCAGCTCCTACCATGGTAAGAAACACAGGGTATAGTTTATTATATGTAATCATTTTTAGGCCTACCATCCGCTTAAGCAGGTTTCAGACAGCATCAGGCAACCAATTATTCACCGATTCAGAGAGCTCGAGTGGACAATAAGCGGCTCAGATGCAGTTCAGCAGGGTTAGCCCCTGGCTGGCCACCAGATGCTTTCATTACCTGAACATCTGTAGGTACAGCCATCACAGTTTTCCTTGGCTGGGAATAGTGAACTGTGGCCAATGTGAGCTGTGGGTAGCAATGACCCAGCCCACGCCACACAGGTTCCATTGGCCGGGAAATGGCAAACGGGTTCTGGACGTGACCACACCTATGGGTGGCCAGGTAAACAAAGCATCTGGCAGCCCAGCAGAGGCTAACTTTGGCAATCTGAATCTGGCCTATGGGCTGCTTCTTGTCCACCCTTGGTTTAAAGCCAGAAGGGAACCACTAGATCTTCTAGTTCTGCCTTTTGCATATCACAAGCCATTATTTTTTTCCCAATTACCTCTGTATTGAGCCCAATAACTTGTGCGTGGCTAAAATATTTCTTCCAGAATGCATCCAGTATTGATTACGAAGCCCCAAGAGATAAAGACAAGTTGCCTTGACAGTTTGTTTAAATAAAAACAAATGCCTTATTTCCATTTGGAATTTTTCTTCATTTCACTTTCAGCCATTGAATCATTTTTCTGGCTCTTTTCTGCACAGTCTCCAATTTTTCAACTTCCTTTTAAAAGTGCATACACCGGAATTGAACACAGTTTTTTCCTATTGGTCTTACCAATATTGTGTTCAGATGTAAAAAACACCTCCATATTCCTACTCACTACTCCACTGGTTAAACATCTTAGGGTTCCAGAGAATCTCACTGGGAGCCCATGTCGAGTTGTTCATCCATTATGGCTCTGTGTACATTGCATTTAGCTATAGCTGGCCTGTGGCAGATTACTCTGGCTTGTGGGGCTCAGTCTAAGGGGCTGCTTAATTGTGCTGTAGACATTTGGACTCAGCTGTTGCCTGGACTCTAGAAACATGCAAAGCCAGAGAGGCCCAGAACTCAGGCTGCAGCCCAAGACCAGAAGTCTATACTGCATTTAAAGGTCCCTGAAAGCTTGAGTCAGCTGGCCACTGTAGGTTTTTAACTGCCACAAAGACATGCCCTATGACTCCTAAATCCTTCTCAGTCACTGCTTACCACTGTCACACACACTGTGTCTGTGTCTACACTGGCACCCTTTTCTGTAAAAGGGATGCTAATGAGACCAGTCGGAATTGCAAATGCTGCGGGGGATTTAAATATCCCCCGCGGCATTTGCATGAACATGGCTGCCGCTTTTTTCTGGCTCGGGGTTTTGCCAGAGAAAAGCGCCAGTCTAGATGGGATCTTGCGGAAAATAAGCCCTTTTCCGGAAGATCCCTTATTCCTAAGCCTTTCAAGTAGGAATAAGGGATCTTCCGGAAAAGGGCTTATTTTCCGCAGGATCCCATCTAGACTGGCGCTTTTCTCTGGCAAAACCCCGAGCCAGAAAAAAGCGGCAGCCATGTTCATGCAAATGCCGTGGGGGATATTTAAATCCCCCGCGGCATTTGCAATTCCGACTGGCCTCATTAGCATCCCTTTTACGGAAAAGGGTGCTAGTGTAGACACAGCCTGTATGTTTGGCCTGTGTCCCTCTTTATTACAGGTGAAGCTTTAAATCTGGCTGTATTAACATTCCTTGTGTTTGAATGGGATCAGTTTAGAAAGCGATCTGGATTGCTCTGCTTGACTGACCTCTTCTGATCGTTGTTTACCATTCCGCCAGACATTGTGTTATCAGAACATCTTATCTGTAGGGATTTTGTGCTTATTTCCAGATTATTGACTGAACTGTAGAATAGCTTCAGGCCTAATACTGATCCCTGGGAAACCCCATTAGAAGCAAATCTAGTTGATAAAGATTTTACTTTAAACTCTAAGTTATCCAGCACTTAATCAATTTAACATTTGCTTTATTGAAATCAAGAAAAAAGTGTTACCTTTTGGAGATGTATAAACATTTTGGTTTCCTGACAGATTGGATAATTATGAATAGATCTGGGAGTAGCAAATGAGAGCTACTCTGAAGCAGTAAATTTTATTCTTGATCCTCGAAAGTTGAATCAAGGATTCAAAGTTAAAATTACATTTGGGCAAACACTAACATTACGTAGTTTGTCTTGTGGTGGCTTTGCCCATTTAAAAAATGGAATTTAGAAGGATTAAGTATCTCAGTGGCAGAATATAGCACTGTACAGAAGTTCCTGTAAATGTTTTTAAATTAAAGCCATTTGTCATGGAAAGTAATTCTTAACTGATTAGTTGAACTCCCAAGATATTAATTGCATGGCATTAGTTCAGACATTAACTGACAATAGTTTGATTAATTATTAGAGAAACACAGTAATTTTATACAGTATATTAAATCAATTGTTTCATACCATGGAGGAACAAAGTGTCATAAAGAAACAATCAGGCTTTAAATGGTGAAATAAATTGACCAAGAATTTATTTGACCACAAAACTTCATTTTTCAAAATATATTGAAAATTTGCTGAGAGTTGGCTAATTAATTACAGTTATCGAGCAATGGACTCAGTTTTGATTTTTGGAAGAATTTAGATGTTCTTATGTGCCTTAAAATTGTACATGTTTTAAACAGGATGGAACAGTTTGTTGTTGATTAATGGGTTATTTTTCTTCATGATTACACTAACTGCATTTTATATATTGTGCTTTATTTGATTAATTGAGCTCTTTAGTTTTATAAGCGGGGTTGTTGCTTAATATTCGAGCATGCATAAATCCTAAAAAAAGATAATTGCTATGTTAAGGCATTTTCCCCAAATTTCTTAAGATACAGCAGTCTGTGGATACATATTAGACTTATTTATTTGGTGTGAGGTAAGAGTCTGTGCTGCATTTAGAGGTCCTAGACTTTTCTGGGAGCTATTGAAGCCCCTGGAATAATTTAGGCAGCGCTGGGGGCCTAATTAAATTACACCAACTTCCCTGAGCTACTTTATGGCCTGCAGCACTGCCCAGAATTTCCACAAACTTCAGCCCTGCTCCCTAAATATCCCTCCCACCCCTGCCTTCTGACAGTTTATACTCCTGTCTTCAGGGCCCAGCAAGGAAGTCATTGGAAGGCAGGTTTACAGCTGTGCTTTGTGGTGCCCGTGGAAACAGGGTTTTGGGTTCTCCTTCATGCCACACTTCTATATTCCACAGATGGGATAATGTGGGTGTGAGTATTTCACTTGAAGCACTGATTCAGATTAGTTACAGCTATGTACTCTTTAAAAAAATGGATTGGAGGCTATGATTAAATTCGGTACTTTTGGATCAAATTCTCCATGTTAATCCTAGTACATGTTTGAAAATCTGTCCCTACGGTTGTCTTTAATTTAAAAGAGCACTAAAAACAGAGGAATGCATAAAATACCCTCAGACAATGAGCAATTAAAATTCCTTTTATATTATCTATAATTGTAGGTTATAGCCTATCACAGTGTTATCTACACCGTACTCATCTAGATATTTTTAGCATTCATTAAGTTGCAAAACACCTTTCTCTAAGAAAGCAGATATTTCAATTAATTATTAAGGCATCTAAGTCAAAGATTTATCACTTAGCATTTTCAGGCTAAATTCAACCTTAGTGCAACTCCCCTGAAATCATTGGCATCTCTCCCACTTGCACCAAGGATGAATTTGTCTTAGAGTCTCTTGAGTAAATCCTTTGAATTAGTGTATAAATAGTTTCCCATAACAACTTTACCTTTTTTGTTCCAGTAAAGATTTGGAAAGAAAGGATCCATCAAAATGGATCACTTAACTCAATTTTCTTTTTGTGTCAAAACACATACACTATTTTTAAACGGAGTAGCATTCTTATTTGTTAAAATGCCCTTTATGACGACAACTAGCACTTTGTTTAAGTTAGACTATGCACCAATTTTGTTCATGTTTCAAACTCTAATGTCCCTCAGTAAAGGCTCTGTGTATGCTTGTTGAGTAGAGTAGGCTATAAATTTTCATCAGAATGGATTTTTGAGTAAAAGTTCCCTTTAAGCAATATCTAATTTTCCACATGAAGACATTTAGATGTGCCTCCTTCTCCTGCCCTCTACCAAAAATTTGTTTTTTCTTTGGAAAAGAGTTACATGATCACCCCTAGCTGCTTACATGAAGGGTCCTGTCATTAGTGTATTAGAAGAAAATGGAACTGACAGTATCATTCTGGAGAGGAGGAAGACTGGCTGCTCAGACTTCTTGTGTTCCTTGAAAGCCACAATTAGAGAGACAAAGCACACCAACTCTCTGCATCTCCAGCCTGGTGCTGAGAGGAAGGCATAAAAGTCAATCTCTGTGACTCTTCCGCAGCTGGTCTGCAGAATTTGTCAATTTCTCTTGCAGGCTGAAAATGAAATAAAAAAAAAAACCTGACTGGGTTGTTCCAAAACCAGATTTTCTCTTGAAATCCCCTTCTATAAATGATAGCATTAACATTGTGTTCTGGTTCAGGATAAAAAAAAAATCCTTGTTTCATGGTGCTGTGTTGTTAAGAAATGCGTTATTCAGAATGTCAGGTATTTCAAGATGAATAATGTGAAATGTACAATTCAAATAAATTGCTCTGTTTCATAAATAAAAATGATACCGTATTTTCCGGCGTATAAGACAACTGGGCATATAAGACGACCCCCTCATTTTCCAGTTAAAACATAGGTTTTGGCCTATACTCGCCGTATAAGACCAACCCCCCCTTCTGAGGCAACACCATTTAATAACATCAGATTTGATTTAAATAATTTTAATTAAAATGGTTTTGACTTGCAGGTAATTAAAATCCTTCAAAATCCTCATCATGTTCATCCTCTGACATCATAAGTTCATCAATGACATCTTGTGGTACATTTGTAAGACAGTCATCATATGGATCTAATTCCGAATCAGATGGTGTGGCTTCAGCTTTGGCTTCCCCTTCATCTTTCCACAAGAAGTCGTTCTCCATACCATCCAAAGAATTTGATATGCCACACTTCTTGAAAGACTTGATTACTGTTTCTGCACCAATATCATTCCAGGCTTTTATGACAAAGTTACACAAAACATCCATTTGTGGTGCACGCATGTTTCCTCCTTTTGTGAATGACTTTTCGCCGCTAACCATCCACTCATTCCACTGTTCTTGAATGCGATCTTTAAATGACTTGTTTAGGCACACGTCCAGTGGCTGTACCAATGATGTCAATCCTGCAGGAATAACTGCCACATCTGTGTTTATTCTTGCCAGCCTTTTCTTTGTGCTGGTAGTTAAATGAGCCCTGAACATATCCCACACCAGTAGGCTACGTTCTTCACGAAGTCCACCTGGTCGCCTACTCCATACATTATCAAGCCATAGCTTTACCCCTTCTTCATCCATCCAGCCTTTTTCATTCACATGTACAAAAACTCCAACAGGGAACTTGATTTTCGGCATTGTTTTTCTTTTAAAAATAATCATTGGTCTTAGTTTGGTGCCATCAGCTGTACATGCTAGTACCACTGTAAAACTGGACTTCTCGTGTCCTGTTGTTTTAATTAACACTGTTTTTGCACCTTTTGGATTAACAGTTTTATTTCCAATCATATCAAAATTCATAGGAGTTTCATCCATATTTCCGATCTGACTTAACGCATAGCCATGTTTCTTGCGCTGTTGTATTACATATCGATGGAAAAGACTTACTTTTCCGTTGAGATCTGCAGGTAATTTTTGTGCAATTTTGGTCTTTTGCCTCAGTACCAGATTATGCCTTTCCATGAACCTAGTGGAAACCTCTTCTTAATGCACACTTACTATTTGGCATACTCTTTAATGCATCTTCATTAGCTTTCCAGTCTCGGACCATCTTTTCTGTTACTCCATATTGACTTGTAGCAGCACAGTTATTATGTTCCTTGGCAAACTTTACAACTTTCATCTTGAAACTGGCTTCAAATTTCCTTCTTCTTGTTGGAGCCATGATGGGGTCTTTTCTACCACCCACTTACAGAACGTGGCCGTTCGCCCGCCAGGCGCCAGGGGGCGGGGACACTTGCACGCCCGGGGGCGGCCCCCCCCCATAGCCACGCGCCTAGGGCCGGTGCCCCCTCCAAGGGCCGTGCACCCGGGGCCGGCGCTCCCCGCGCCAAGCGCCGCACGCCCAGGGCCGGTGCTTCCCAGGCAAGCACCGCACACCCGGGGCCAGCACTCCCCCCTGCCGGCGCTCACTGTGCGCCATGTGCCCGGGGCCAGCCCCAAGCACCGTGTCGGGAACCAGGTACGTTCTATGCCCGGCGTATAACACGACCCCCGCTTTTTGGGGGATGTTTTTTAGTGTAAAAAGTCGTGTTATACGCCGGAAAATACGGTAGATCAATGCATCAAATACAGATGATTTAATCAAGAGCATGAGTTTTCTTTAATAGTGCATCATTTATTCCCCACTGTAAGCCCTTTTCTTTATATCACCACATAATATCTCCTTTACTCCTACTCTCTGCAATACACAAGGTCTTGTTTTTGACTGCCACCTATAAGGACTCTAGCCTAGCAGTGAAAGTAACTTCAAATTTTGTTACGGGTACTGTCCTGTTGCAACCCAAGTATCTTCCAGCTCTTTAAATAGCTCCCTGCTGGCTTTTGCTGCAGCTCAGTCCAATTTTGCTGGAGCTGTGCACCAGGTGCTTACTTTCACCTCTAACATTTCCTCCTGCCTGTCATGTCAACTGCTGCCTAGATTCATAGAATTTCCTTTTCCTGCCCCATCTGTACAACTGCTCTGAGGCAACAATTTACCACTGCCCTGCACCTTATGTAACTGATAAACACCCAAACAGAATGGTAGCATTTTACATCAATCTACAACAGTGTAAAGAGCTACACAAGAAGTAGGAGAGAGGCTTTTGGTACATAAGTGTCCACTCTGTCATTTAAGGATAATTTATTTCCTGTTAAGGTATCCCTCCTTGCAAAAGGGTTAGACTTCATTTTTTCCTGAACACTATTGGTAGGCAAGGAGTCCTGTGGCACCTTATAGACTAACTGAAGTGTAGGAGCATAAGCTTTCGTGGGCAAAGACCACAAAAATACCAAATTCTACAGGCTTTTGCAGATTCAGACTAACACGGCTACCCCTCTGATACTTGACACTATTGGTAGGGTCATTTTCCCCCTATGTCTTGAAAAGTTAATGTGTTTTTTTTTTAATTTGAAAAATACAGGGTTGGATGGTTAGCTGGTGTAAACCAGGATAGCTCCAGTGACTCCTATTTTTATCAGCTGCGCCTCCTCAGCTCGGAGTATTTAGCAGCCTTAGAATGAACGTTTTAATACAAAATGCATGATGAACTAACTGAGCCAGGAAGAGAGAGAACTCATCTGTAGTGAGGCTGTGGAAACTGAAGGAGAATGACTGAAGCTTTCTTTAAAATGGTCGATAAAGTTACAAAACCGTAATTTAATTTTACCATTTGAATATTCAGCTTTTATTTATAATGCTCACTAACAGACAAGTTACACGTAGCCATGACTCTCCCCTGATATTGTATATGGACAGAACTCTGTGTGAATGTGAACGTGAGAGAAAGAAGCCTGAGCAGAAGCATTCAGAATAGTCAGCTTTGCCCCCTAATACACTCAGGCCTATAATACTCCTTTCAAACCCCGTATATTTGGCATATATAGTTTTGTAAAATTAGAAGTTTCTTCTTGTTAGTCAACTGATGCTACTCATTCCCTAGCATTCCAAATGTACTCTGTGGCAATTAGAACTAGTTGGCAAACCAGCACAAGTGGCAATACTCTGTTACTCTGAAAACAGTGTCACAAACTCTTAATATGGGCACCCTTGGATGAATCATGCAAAACACAGATATCTAGTCATTAGTGCAAAGAAATGCAGGGAAAAAAGTACAATATTGTTAAATGAGATCAGAAATGGTATTCATTTTGTTAAGTTTATGTAAATGTGGAGTTATCTATTAAAAGAGATACATTCTTTGCAGTTGATCCTCACAGGCATATACCAACATTCACACCAAGTGAGACAGTTAAAAAATATGACTGTTAATTGTTACATAGTTTCCAGAATTCTGAAATATATGCTGAAGTATCAAAACTCTTTACCATAGCTAATCAATGAGCTGATTAATTGTTCGTTACATATCAGTTACAACTATTTTGAGTGCTTTATGCATGCAGATTTGAAAATATGGGTTTTTTAAAATGTAACAAACATGAATCATTTAATCCATTACATTTAAAAGAGGAATCCAATATGTTTTTCTCTAGAGAAAGGAATATTGGGAAACAAGTAAATTGATGCAGGACCATGGAACTTGTCCGATGGCCTGTATTCTATATTATTGGTTAACAATAAACCATTTCTATAATTTCCTATCACTAAGTATTACTCATATTGTGTGCAGCATTTTTTAATGAGTGGAACAAAGGTAAGGCACACAATTTAACTATCTGCAGTTAACTATTCATCATGGATTCCTTGTCTGATAAACAAGGCCCTGTAAAGAAATCTGGGCTTGTAATTCTATTTTGCCAACTGGTTCCCAGTATATCTGCAATATTAAAAATCTACCAACATGACTTTTGAAGGGCGTACTTCACTTTCTGTGGGTCTGAAACCTATTATACGTTCAGAATAATGAAGGAAAGTAATTTGGTACCATGGTAAACTACTCAAGTACACATCACATCATATCACTACCTCAGTCTGAATACAGTCTGCGTGATCTAGATATTATTACAGCACCAGAATGAGAGAGAAGAGGGAAGCAATCAGTTTTTCAAATGATAAATGACTACTACCCTCATAATTCAAACATTTGTTACTGTATGTTCAAAATATTTGAGACTTTTATGAGGCAAACTAGATGATCTGAAAGATTTTATGTTCTTTTGTTTACACAAAAATACATTTTGCAGCTAAACTTTTCTTTCTTCAAGGCCTGCCGTGTCTCACTTATAAATTTCTCTGTTGTCTTTAATTAAACATTCACCCAAGCATAAGACCCCATCAGTTACTTCAGTGGATGAGACCACCAGGGCTCATATTTATTTAAATATGGAGAATTAATTAGCTTGCCATTTGTACTTTTCTAAACTATCCATAGCAATAGAACTAAGGACTTATGTACAAAGGAACATCCAGGAAAAAATAATATAAATTAACTAAAAGGTATGAATCTGAAGTGGATTAGTTATACCACACTAAATCCCTGAGGCTATGTCTACACAGCAGCATTATTTCAGAATAAGCTATTCTGGAAGAAATATTCCAGGATAGCTTATTTTGAAATAATGTTCTACACACAAAATGGATTTTGAAATAGCACTTAGCAATTATGAAATAGAGTGTCCACACTGACTGGAGACTGAAATGCATTTAAGGCCACCTGGAACCAGTTCAGGTAGGGCATCAGGTCAGTAGTTACCTCATGTGGCTGCTGTTTGAGGCTCTCTGAGGTTCATGTTCAAAGGACTCCCTCCCCGACCTCGACAGCCATTTCTCAGGTTTCCCTGCTTGCTTGCCTACCTGTCTGAGGAACAGCAAAGCATTTTCTCTTCTTGCTCTGGTTGCCCTGATTCAGGACACCCCAGCATTCTCCACTATGGAACAGGAGCTGGCTCTGGGCAGTCTTCAGATCCTGGAGCTTTTGCTGCAAGTCTTGCAGCACTTTCCACAGACTGCCTTCCAGGCTCTGGAGGAACCCAACCCCCAGGACTTCTTGGAGACCCTCCTTGGGTATGTGGGGGAGCAGCTACAGGACTTCGATGCCGGACTGTGAACTGGCTGCTGTGTCCTGGCGCATCTGGCGTCTGGACACCAGTGAAGACTGTTGAGACCACATTGCTCTGGAGTACTGGGGAGACCAACAATGGCTCCAGAACTTTCAAATAAAGAAGGGCACTTTCCTTGAGCTGTGTGAGAAGCTCGCCCCTGCCCTGAGATGATGGGATCTCCATCGCCTTCTGGAAACTCTCCATGCCGGACAGCTACCGATCCATGGAAAACCTGTTCAGCATGTGGAGATCAAACTTTGGGTCCCTGCTCATGCAGGTATGGCATTATTGGGCTATTGTCCCAGGAGGGGAGAGAAAGGAGAAAATGGGCTTCTCTAGGGTAAAGGGTGTGGGGGTTGGCGCAAGCCCCCTCCCAAGGAGGGTTTTTTCTGTCCCGCCCACACAAAGCCTGGGATGGCCATGATTGCAAGGGGTTGCACCTGGTGAGATGGTGGGAGGGGAAGTAGGAGTGGGAAGGGGTAAACTCTCAGGCACCCTAGTACCCTGTGATTCTCAGTTTGTCTCCTGCAGGAGGTCAGGGCAATAAACAGCACCCTTCTGTGTAGAGATATCCGCCTTGCAGATATGGTTGCCATCATCGAGAGGTTTGGTGCCCTGGGCTTTCCCAACTGCAGGGGAGCTATCAATGGGACACACATCCCTATCTGTGCTGATCACCAGGCCACAATATACATTAACCAGAAGGAATACTTTTCTGTGGTCCTGCAGGCTGTAAAATAAAGACTTTTTATTTTACGGCTCCAGTTTATGGATATAAATGTTGGGTGGTCAGGGAAACCACTTAGTGTGCATGTGTTCAGGAACTCTAGCATATTCCAGAAGCTGCAAGTCTTTCTTCCCTTACCACCACATCAGGGTTGGGGACGTGGGCATGCTTGTACGCCGGGTAGAGGATGCGGCCTCTCTCCTGTATCCGTGGCTCATGAAGCCATACATCAGACACCTCAACCCTTCACAACAGACATTTAATACCCGGGGGTATGTCTACACTACCACCCCAGTTCGAACTAGGGTGGTAATGTAGGCATACCACACTTGCAAATGAAGCCCGGGATTTGAATTTCCCGGGCTTCATTTGCATAAGCCGGCCGGCGCCATTTTTAAATGCCGGTTTGTTCGAACCCCGTGGAACGAGGTGTACAGATAGTTCGGAATGGCTTGCTAGTTCGAACTATCTAGCCCGTGCCGCGTGTAGGTTCGAACAAGCCGGCATTTAAAAATGGCGCCAGCTGGCTTATGCAAATGAAGCCCGGGAAATTCAAATCACGGGCTTCATTTGCAAGTGAGGTATGCCTACATTACTCCCCCTAGTTCGAACTAGGGTGGTAGTGTAGACATACCCAGACTGAGTAGGGCCTACATGGTGGTCGAGGGGGCCTTCGGCCGCCTGAAGGCACATTTTAGATGCCTCCTCACCGGCTTGGACCTTGGGAAGCACAACATTCCACATGTGGTGGCTGCATGCTGTGTCCTGCACAAAGTGTGCAAGAGGAAGGGGAGGCCTTCCTGCCAGGGTGGGGGATGGAGGTGGACCACTTAGGCAGGGCCCATGAGCAGCCACACATGGCTGCCATCCAGGAGGCCCATCTGGGGTCTGTGCACATCCAGGAGGCCCTGAAGGAGAGCTTCTCCCTAGAAGAGCAGTGGCACTGTTCCTTGGTCCACCGCAGTGGGCGCTTCTGCTTCACCCCTCACTGCCATCCTCACTGCCTACACTTACTCCTCCCTTCCCCCATGCCTGATGAAAAAATAAACACTTTCTTGGCAAAAACTTAACTGTCTTTATTTTACAGAACTGTGGGGTAAAAAACTGGGAGAGAGGAGGAGAGAGGGTGGAAGAGGAGGGTGCTGAAAATCTGGGAGGAGAGAGGAGGGAGCTGGAATGGGGAGGAAAAGGTAGGAGAGGCTCAGGGCTTGAGCTGGGAGTGGCACCAGTCTGTGTGCATCCCACCACTGAGAGTGAGGGGCCTCGGCGTCCACGGAGGGAGTAGGGGGTTGGAGAAGGTGTGGAGGGAGAGGGTGCGAGGAAGTTGGTGGAGGAGCAATAGCTAGAGAGGGAGCAGAGGCTGGAGAGGGAGTAGGCAGCATGCTCTGCACCAGGGTGTGCACTTCATTGCACATGGAGCAGCCCTGTGCAAGCAGCTCCCACCAGCTCTCCCACCGTAGCTGCAGGTCCTCCTTCACCTAGAGGTCGATGGTACTGTGCAGGGCTCGCAGTGCCACCAAGATGGGACAGCCTACGTCCACAAGCATGGAGTGTCTAGCTCCCTCACACCTTCAAGTTGAAGAGACACCATTTAAGGCCAGAAAGGACCACAATATCATCTAGTCTAGCTGCCATATCACCTAGTCTTACCTCCTATATTTCACAGGCCGCCAAAACAAGCCAGCATCTACACACTGAACCCAACAAATCAAAACTTGAAACTATTAATTTAGTAGGTGTGTTGATGCAGGCAGAAATCAGGAACCCAAATCCCTAAAGACTGCAGAATTTTGATCTTCAATTTAAATGCTATTGTTTTAATACTACGAACAATGTCCTCTCTCCAGCCACTGTACCAAGAGGATGCAGATCTCTTTCTGTCCCTAGAAAGACAATCATGCCAAGGTACAAGGTTACCAAACAGATCAGTTGTTCTGCACATTGGACTCTTGCAAAAGAATCTAAAAGAACAGGACTAAATTTAAATCAAAATCCTGCAATCCAACCATTTTTTAAACACGCTGATACCAAAATAGAAATAGCAATGAAGAACTCAAATTAGCACAAGGAAAAGCAAGTATATTTCAGGTTTAGATAATCTGCATACAATCTATGGTTATTTTAACCTTGCCTACATATACACAAAAATCTTTGATTGCTTAAAATGCCTGTAAAATAAAAGGCTGAACACAGACTTGTCTCAGAATGAAAAACATTGACTTTTTAAGGTTGATCACTATACATTTGCTAGAAAATTAAAATAAGCTGATATAAACACAAAAAAATGGGTAATACTGTCACTGAATAACTCATTTTCATTTCCCTATTTAGTGCCATATGGACTAATGGTTTAATTCTGTTTACAGTCCGACAAACAAGAAAATATCTGGTACTAAATTTTAACATATTCTCCCATTCATATGGAATAGTATCTTAGGCTATGTCTACACAACAGTGTTATTCCAAAATAACAAAACATGTGTCTATATAAACCAGAGATAGAGAGAGAGAGAGAGACACACAAGATGGGTTAGGCAATATTTTTATTGTACCAATTTCTGTAATATTACCTCACCCATCTTGTGTGTCTAATATTTTGGGAACAACTTGGTTATGAGAACACTACAAACAACAGGATTTAGAAACCATAAACATTTCTGAAGTAATTGTGTGAAATTCTGATGCCTGTGTTATACAGGAAGCCTGATGATATGACTTAATGCTCCTTACTGACCTTCAAATCTGTGAATTATTAACAGTATAGGTAGTCTGTTTTTTTTCCCTGTACATGATACAGAAAGGCCAAAGCTATCATAGGGTATGTCTAGACTACATGCCTCTGGTTCCCATGAGCTCATCCAATGAGGTATACCGGGGCAGTTGACAAATGCCTTTGATGTCAACCATGGAGGATCCAGCCTAGCGCACTGAGCCGACAGACAGCTGATCGGCTCAGCGCTGCAGCCATTTAAATTTAAATGAAGCGGCGATTATTTAAATCGCCGCTTCATTTTCCTATACCGGGTACCCTAATCTACATGCCTCTGTCGCCAGAGGCATGTAGTCTAGACATACCCATATTCTCCATGTCAATGAAGAAGCCCTGATGCAGAAGAATTGTGAAGACCGACTATGAAAGGGCTTGGCGGTTTTAGATTGTGCCCGGTGGAATCTTTGCACATGCAATTTTGTGGGCCCAGAGCAGATACTGGTCACTGAGGGATAGATATGGAGATACCACTACAAATATCCACCATGCTTTCTTGCAATCACAGGGAGCTGGAGACACCGCAACTTCAGAGCTGCAGCAGAAGCTTTGTGATGAATCTGCTACTGTTGTATAGCATGTAGAGAAGCGTTTATTGAGCAAAGGAAGCAAGATCTTGACCCAGATAATTGTGTTATGATCCATCAATCAAATGTCAATTCAAATGAGCAAGAATGGTTGCTTCTTTGAACATACTAAACATAAGGATTGTCACTAGATACCAAAGATGAATCAGGCAAATATACAATACAGTTTTGAAGTTGCTAAGCTCTTTTTTTAAAATAGACCATTACAGATCAGTGGCTCAGAAACCCACTTTGAATGTTTTTAAACATTCAACAGCATGAAGCTCAGAAATATGACAGAAAACTTTATCTCAAACCTCTGAATGCCTTAGGTCAAAAGGAGAAGCAGTAAAAAGCAGCAAAAGGGAACAAAAATGATCTTCTCTGCTTATACTCAACTAACAGAACAAAATATTCAAAGACTGGAGGACAAGAGACTATCTGAAATAGCTAAGAAAACCACTGAATTTTAACATTAATCAGTGTCCAGACAGTAATCTATTGCTGGGGAAAAGTTTAAAGAACCAGAAGTAAAATATGAAAATATTAAATGAAAGTCTGAAATACAAATCAGTTGTTCCATGCATATGTTTATGTATTTTTTTCCTTAAGGGTATGTCTAGACTACAGGCTTTTGTCGACAAAGCTTCTGTTGACAAAGAGTGTCCAGACTGCCAGATGCTCTGTTGACAAAAGAAGATACCCATAAGTGCTTCTGGAAGGCCACAGGGGCAGCCTTAAAGCCCAGGCACTGCTGCATGCTCTCTGCAGAGACGTGTGCTTAAAGGGATCCTCCTGGACAGCCATTGCTCTGCTCCTGCTTGCCTACCTCCTCGAGGGAAAGCAAAGCTGCTGCAGTTTTTGCTCTGGATGCCCTGCTTCCTCGGACACCACAGCAGTTTATTTTCAGATTTGGTTTTAGACTGTGTGTTTGGTTTTTTTTCTTTGTTTTTTTGGCCATGGAACCTGAGTAGCCCCTGGGCAGGCAATGGCCTCACACCGTGCTGCTGGAAGTTCTGCTGCATGCTCAGGAGAGCATCATGATGTTTGTGGCAGAGCTGGATTCAGAGCCCAGCTTTGAGCCCCTCACTCAGGCTGCAGCCCTGCTGCCCTTGTCCCTGAACTTATTTATGGAGAGGCGAGTTTGGAGGCTGGACACCAGTTCTGACTGGTGGGACCAGCTAGTTATGCAGCAGTAGGATGACGACCAATGGCTCTGAAACTGCCAGATGCAGAAGGCCACCTTCCAGGAGCACTGTGCCTGGCTCGCCCCTGCCCTGCAATGCCAGGGCACCTGCATGCAACCTGCCATCCTGCTGGAGAAGTGCATAGCCATTTCCCTGTGGAAACTGGCCACCCCCAATAGCTACCTCTCCGTGGGACATCGGTTTGGTGTGGGGAGGTCTACTGTTGGGGCTGTCTTGATGGAGGTAAGTCACTCTTGGGGGACAATCTAGGGAGGCAGGGGCAGGCAGATAAGGGGGATGGTCAGGACCGGGCACAGGGAATGGGGAATGGGGTGGGAGTGGTGGAAGCCTGCCTGGCCTCAATCTGCGGGGGTGCAGGGGCCACAGAGGGGTTGCCTGAGGGTGGGCTCTTGGGGCCCGGGGGGGGGAGGAAGCACTTCTTCTGGGGAGGGAGCACTTCTCATCAGTTGATTCAAGCCCTCTAATGTCCTGTTCTGTGTGTTTCTATTTGTCCCTTTCTGCAGGTGGTGACGGCCATCAACTCAGAGCTGCTCCACAGGACCACCTGCCTGGGAAACTTGGATGCCGTCATGGCTGGATTTGTGGCACTAGGATTTCCTAATTGCGGTGGAGCACTCAACAGGACGCACATCCCCATCCATGCCCCCCCCCCTCCCCCAACGAGCAGCACCGAAAGGGCTACTTTTCAAAGGTGCTGCAGGCCCTGGTTGACCACCGGGGACAATTCACAGACATTTGTGTCGGGTGGTCAGGCCGGGCACATGATGCCCGCGTATTCCGGAACGTGTACTTGTACCGCAGGCTGCATGCTGAGTCCTTTTTCCCCGGACAGAAACTTGGCAGTGGGGGATGTGCAGATGCCTCTATGCATCGTGGCCAAGGCGGCCTACACCCTTATGCCCTGGCTCATGAAGCCATTCACTCTGCACCTGGATGCGAGCAGGGAACTCTAACTCCCACCTGAATTGGGCTCCCTACCAGGTGGAGTGTGCCTTTGGTCGTCTGGAGAGCAGATTTAGATGTCTGCTCACTTGGCTGGACATGGGGGAACACAACATCCCTGATGTGGTTGCAGCATGCTGTGTGCTGCACAACCTGGTGGAGAGGAAAGGGGAGGCCTTCCTCCCTGCGTGGGGGACACGGGCTGATATGAAGGGGAAGCATTTTGAGCAGCCCCGGGCAGCTGCCATCCGGCAAGCCCACCATTTGGGATTGCAAATCTGAGAAGCCCTGAGGGAGCAATTCTCCCAAGGAGGCCAATGAGTTTCCCCAGGGTCTTCCAAATGTGGGATTGCCCCATGCCCCCACAGCCTTCCTTCCCAAAACCTCTCCGGGCCCCACATTCACACATTTGACTCCTTCCTCACACACTGAGAACAGAGACAGGTGTGGCTGAAAACATTTCAACTCTTTATTGCACTGTTGCTTTTTGGACAAAATAAAATAAATAACTATTTTTTTCAGAGAAAATAAACTGTTTGCTAACAAAATAAAATGCTTTCCTCAGCTACTCTCACTGGTGGGAGGGGAGGAATGTCATCCAGGAAGGGAGGAGAGATGCTCAGGGCCGAGGGGGCTGCCTGGAGGAAGAGCCCCTGCAGTTTGGCTGCACAGGCCTTCTCACACCCAGCTGCGTGTGGGGGTTGCGAAAGCTTGGGGCTCCTGGACAGGAGGTAGGGCTGGGTCTGGGTCTAGGATGGCAAGGGCTGGAAGGGGGACAGGCTGAGGAGAAGGAGCAGGACCAGGCACAGGACCGGGGAAGCCCATGGCCTCCTGGATCGCAGTGCAGAGACATCTCCACTGCTGGGCAAATTCATCCAGCAAGCACCGCTGCCACTCAGCCTCTGCCTCCAGCCTCCTGTCCATTGAGTCCTGCATCCGTTGCAGGACTGCGATGTGCTGGCGCACCAGGTCCAGATAGGTGCGCCAGTGCTGACGGGTTCCCTGCAGCCGTCTGGGTGGTGGGGCAGTTGTGGCGCCCCCTCCTGGTCAGCTGGTCCAGCTGTGGAGGACAAGAGGGAAAAGTCTTCAGTCATGCATGCTCACACTTTCCCTGCGAGGGCATGCCCTCCTTCTTCTCAGCAGGCAATCCTGTCCTAGGGTCAGAGGTTGCTCATGTGCATCTCAGGAAGACATGATGTGGCCTGGCCTGCAGCCACGGCCTCCCTGGAGCCCAGAAGTTCTGCAGGCCACCATCCTGCCTCCCCTCGCACACACCTCATGGCCGAGCAGCACAGACAAGTCAGGCCATGGTTGGGGTTCCCGCAGAGTGCTGAGAGGCCTGCAGCTGTGAGGCAATCCCTGCATCCCCGACCCATGCCTGCACCTGGCATCACTGCCTGCAGGAGCACGTGGTGCCAAGCAGCCATGCAGGTGCAGGGGTAGGACGGCCCTCCCTGAGAGCGGCCATGGGTGTGCCCTCATTCTCCCCCGACTGTGATCAGCATGATATGTCACAGCACTGCACCATCCCCTTTGCTCCCACCTGCCCTGCCCTGTGTTGTGGGGGACCCTCACAGCACTCACCTGATGTTTCCTCCCCAGCGTCCGAGGTGACGTGAGAAACCCCCTGAGCATCAATGCCTGGCTCCTGGGTGCTCCGAGTGCTGTCTTCCTCCTCGTCTTCCTCCTCCTGGAGCTCCTAGTCACCTGGCTGTTGTTGCAGCCGCTGCTGACCAGGGGTCTCCAGCCCAGACTCCACTAGCCACTCGGGAGGCAGGGGTTCCCCTGCTCTCAGGATCTGGTCAATCTCCTCATAATTCGCACATTAGGGAGCTGTGCTCATGGGCTCTAACATACCCCTGCCACAGCTCCTTTGCCCTGACCTGCTCCAGTGTTCAGGGGGTGGTGACCTTTTGTAGCCAGGCCTTCTGACATTTGGGCATGAATGTCCACATTCCTCCTCCTGCTGGACTGCATGGCCTAGAGGGACCCCTCTTCATCCCAGAGCCCCAAGAGGGCTTTTATCTCTGGCCCAGACCAGGAGGGTGCCTGGTGTTTTGTGCCCCCGACTTCCCGGGGCGATGTGTCCCTGGAAGGGCCACAGGGGTCTTGGAGGGCTTGTCCCTGCGACATGGCTCCTACTAGGCTCACCAAAAACAGAGCAGTACAGTGAGAGTCTGCTCTGGAGCTGGCTTGTTGCCAGAGTGCTGATCCTGGGTGCATGTGCCTTTTAAAGATGGCTACAGGCAGGAACAATAGAGTGAAAAGCAGTGGCAGGAGTGTCCACCAAGGGTTCCTCCTGGAAGCCTTTACTGTCGACATAACTTCTCCCCTGTGTCCACACTTACCTTTTGTCGATAGAACTCTGTTCACAAAGGAGTTAATCCCCGTGGAATGAGGTTTACAGCTGTCTACAAAATTGCTGAGTTCTGTCGACGGTATGTGTAGACGCAGGTATAGATTTGTTGACAAAAGTCCACTTTTGTCAACAAAACCCTGTAGTCTAGATACACCCTCAGAGAGAACAAATGCAATTCTGCTCACAATTTTTAATGAATTTAGCTTTATACAACTGCAAACAACAATTTGAGCAATTTACTGTCATTCACTTTTACAAGATACACTAGAAAGTACTAATGATTAATAACTGATTTAATTTCCCTATTTTATTTGAGGTAGAAAAAGTAATCAAGTGTATATGAGGAGGAAATAGAAAAGAAGGACATGGTGCCATGGTTTACAGAACCTTCTACAAACTTAGAGCATTGCAGATTTGTTGCCAGCAACTGATATAACAAATGTTTTCCCACATGAAACAATACCTTGCACAGAAATATGTCATTTTCTGAAAAGAGGCCAGCAATATTTCCTTAGTTCCTTGTTCCACAAAACACCAAGAAATCTTTTATCTTCACTCCCCAATCTCGTGCATAGCATGTCCCTTGATAGCCCCACAAAAATCTATTTACTTTGACTTAAACAGCTCAATCTGTAGATTTTAATAATATCAAGAATGGCATCTTAAAGCATATGTCTGTAATATAATTTGAATTGTGTTGAATGATTAATCACTATTACGGTGCCCTCTAAGTGACACTGCCATTAAGTGGCCTGATTACAATCCTTTTTTGTGTCTGGGAAGCAGTCTTTATATCTGGTTAAAAAAAAAGTTACTGTCTAAAGAGAAAACATCCTAAAGTTCAGCATATGAGCCTGAAACCAAGTAATGAAACACCACCCGGGGTCAACCATATGTCCCCCATTCCTTTAAACTGTTGGCCTCTGGCTGAACTAGTGTCAAGGATTCTATATCTGAGGATTTTCTAGTTTCAGAAGTTTAATATTGCATGGATTGTGCTGCTCCCATCTTAAGATAAATTGATTTTCTGAACAAATTACTATTCATCATTCCTTTCCATTCTGCCCCATCACACTCCCCTACCTGGGATCATCCACATAGATGACAAAGAAACTACAACCCCAAGAAGATCAAACACAGATCTTAGGTGTTGTGAAGAGAAGTCAGGTTCTGTTATTCCAGTCATCTGAAGAAGTGGTCTGTGCCCATGAAAGCTCATGATACCATCTACATGTTTTGTTAGTCTATAAAGTGCTACCAGACCATTTATAGTTTTTTAAGTTTTTCCTGTACAGACTAACTCAGCTACCCCCTGAAGCTCCTGTTACAGTAAAGTTTGTGAACTGCTGGCCTGGATCTTTAATTAATCTCATTAGCCTTGATATTTCTGAAATATGGTTATGAGCATAAGAACAGCCATACTGGGTCAGACCAAAGATCCATCCAGCCCAGTATCCTGTCTGCCAACAGTGGCCAATGCCAGATGCCTCAGAGGCATCACGTAATCCCTTCCCTATCATCCATTTCCAGACAAACAGGATCTAAGGACACAATTCCTACTCATCCTAGCTAATAGCCATTGATGAACCTAACCTCCATGAATTTATCTAGCTCTTTTTTGAAGTCTCTGTTAAAGTCCTAGTCTTAGGGTTAACATGCCTCTAAGAAGGCCATTGTTCTGATGTCTCCATCAGACAGGAATCCAGAGTCTAGTATGCAGAGTCAGGAGAGCCAGACAAACCTATTTTCCCCATCGTTCTCTGCTTATGAAAACACATTTCTACCACTCCACTTCCCCGGTTCATTTTTGATGACTCACTTAACTGCCAGCACAAACTGCTATTCCTGTTTTGAGCAAATTCAGAAATTTTAAGACCATTTTCAGCTGTCAAAGTTAAACAAATTGGCCATCACTGTATGTTAAAAATGTAGACAATGCCTGGAACTTGTACAAAAGCTGTGGAAAAAAACCAAACAAACAAGAAGAAAGGAAAACAGAGTTTTCTAAAGTTGGGTCTCCCATGTAAAAACTGCTAATTTGTCATCTGCATTACCTCAAGCAGAAATCAACAGCAGTTTAAAAGAAAAAGGGCTTCACATGCAGGGCCAGAGAAGGAGGCCACAAAAGTTCTGAAAGCTAAACTGAATAATTTCTAAGTATGACATTGTTTCAGAAGTCTCCAGAGTAAAACTTCATTTTATCATTCTTTATGAATCCAAATGAATCCTGTGGTTTATTAGCCACACGTGGGCTTAATTTTTTCAGTGTACATAGCTTATATCTGGCATTACTTCCATCACAGTATTCACTGAACCTTTAAATGAAGCAGATTCTCCTCTGCTACTAATGGTCATTTTATGTTCAGATAACAGGCTTGCTGTCACACAAACCTATGCTCTTTTATGGAGATTCTAGTTTTGTGATTTCTTGATTGGCATTTCCTTTATAAAGTCCTCTGTGACAGAAATGGTTAATTTTTTTCCATGGAGAATATTTAATATCATAAGGAAAGAAAAAAAAGAACGAACAAACCTTGAGCTGTGCTTCTAAAAATCCACCATGATTTTCTTAATTTTAAAAACAGACACTGAAATTCTTTGATTCTGAGTAGTACAGTTCAGCTTGTTATTTTCCTTTTCTAAGTATAATTGTAGAATTATAGCTAGAGGTTCATCAGATGAAGGGGTTGTACCCACAAAAGCTCATGATACCATCTACATTTTTTGTCAGTCCCTAAGGTATTACAGGACTATTCCCTGATTAAGTTTTTATCGTTCTAGGCTATTCAAAATACTATTATATATATTGCTGTATTAATGTAACCTTTTGCAGTAACTGTTTTATTAGTTAGCTATTTTTCAGTAACACTGGCAAAGCTCTACACAAGTTTTATAGGCATAAGAGTTAAATAAGTAAGGCAAAATGGCAGAAGAAAGGGCTAAGATATGCAAAGAGAAACTTCCACTTGTCAGCAACATAGAATTTATTAAGATGAATTAGAGATCTTGATCCTATTAATAGATTAGGATCAAACAGAGTTCTGATGTTAAGATTCAATTGAAAGAATCCTAACCTCTTTTTGCGAAGTCATTTGAACCTAATTTACATAATGTTATTCCGGGTGATTAAAAGATCTAGATAAATTAATCAGATTTCAGCTAATGTAGTCCTTTTATGATTATTGCCGCAAAAATCATTAACTATTTAATCTACTTTTTCTAAGTGATTTGTCCACCATAATGGGTATTACAGGTCTAAAGCTAGTGAGGGTTAAACCTTAAATCATATTCTTCTAACAACATGGCTGTTTTTTCAGACTTCTACCAATGCTGAAATTATTGGAGCTAATACAATCATACTGAAGACAATGAAACGTTTGGTACTGATTACAGTGGAAATTCGAGACTGCTCAACACCTCTGAAAGTTTGGTAACTTTTCTTTAAGGGCCTATATAAAGAGTTTGTAACTCAACATTGGGATCATCAATTTGATAGTGTGGTTGTGGCTCTGAAGTTAGACTCTGGTTCAATTTCTGATTCTCTTTTTTGTGACCTTGGTAAATCACAATCTCTACGTGACTCAATTCTCTATCTATAAAATAGCAATTATTCTTATGTTCCCACCTTTTGTATACTTTCTCTATCTAAAGTATAGTCCCTGACCTCAAGAGTATCTATTAGGATCTCTATTGGGACTAGTAGATGCTAGAGTAATACACAAATAGGCCTCGTTTGGAAATATTACAAACTATTTCTGTCCCATATGTGTCTTATAGAATAATTATCATCTGGGACGATTTGGTCTTGGAAATCAGAATTTTTATAGTTCCCTCACACACACACACACACACACACACACACACACACACACACACAGCTCCCAACACACATTTATGTCACTCCTTTCCCCATCTTCTTCCTTTACAGTCATTCAGTTTGTGGGATTTTTCCTGGCTGTTCTCTCTAATTTCACAAGTGATATTCCCAGGGTTGCAGAAATGAGAAAGATGGGTCAGAAGAGCTTGCATTTAATCATGCAGTTAGGACTAAACCTTAGCAACTTGTAAACGAAGCATTTCTTACAGCGGTAAAGCACTCTCCATCTGAAGTAACCACAAAATAGATGTCTAGCTCTAGTAGAAATATTTTTATCCTGCATGAAATTTAAGCCATGTGAAAAAGAAAGGTCTGATATTACAAATAGGATTGTGATGAATATTTTATCCAGAGTTGGTCTGTTTAGTAATACAGCTATTTTGCAAAGTAGGAGTCAGAACAGATTTTGTACTCAGAGGCCTTCTCCTAACCTTTCCTTCTAGTAGAACTCTTTTGCTATCCTTCTCAACTGGAGAGAGAGCTACATCCTTTACTTTTTCTGACCACACCAACCCTCTTTGATATTTTGTACTCTGCTGATCTTCACACTTGGACTTTCCTTCCCAAACCTTCCTGTGCCTCAGAGGTTCTGTCCAGTATTCACTCATCTACACATTGGGATCTGACCTGAGTTACCAGTTAATGACGTTATTGTATGGTGTGCATAGCAAGAGCAAGGGATGAAGGCACAAGGGCTGCCCCATACTTCTGAGAACAATTGCAAGACACAGAACTTAACATGGGGCTGTAAGCTAGTCAGGATATGAACAGTAAGAATTCAAAGGCCTGGCTGCATTAGGGCTTTATTTCAAAATAACCCCCTTTAGGTTGAATTTAAGTGGAGTGCCAACACCACCAAGCCTGATATTTTGAAATAACGGGCCGCTTATTTTGAAATCTGTACTCCTGCTTTATTCAGGGAATAACATTCATTTTGAAATAATTATTTCAAAATAGCATTACTGTGGGGTGCTCTGGTGCCATTATTTTGAAATAACTATTCCTGAGAGTAATTCAAACTAATTACTCTCCAGTGGTTCCTGGGGCTCTAAGTCAAGGTAGTTCATCCACATTAACGGAGCCTGCTTTGGACTAATTTTGAGGCTTTCCCATAGTGGGGACATGTTATTTTGATTTTGTAAAATTGGGAAGTCAGTCAAATTTAGTTATTTTGAAATAGTTTCCTAGTGTAGACACGGCCATCATGTGAGGCACTCAGATGAGAAGTGTATTGAGGAAGGGGAATACTTTAAACCAGAAGGGGAATACTTTAAATGTGAGGCTGCCTTGTTTACCCAATCTTTGGGAACACTGACTTAAGGTATAAGCAGCAAACTTTAGAACTTCCATCTCCCTTACCCCAAACACTTCAATGAGTTGAGAATGTCAGATGTTAACTGCGATCTGTAAAGGCTATTAGTATGAAAACTAGGCAACTTTTTTTTCCTTCTTAAAAAAAGGTTAAAAAAAACCAAACTGAAACCACAACAAATAGTCTGCACAATTAAAAACACAAGCAGTAAAGAAATACAGAACTGACCACAACATAGCCATATTTGCACATAAGTAGTAATTTTTCTGCCTAAGTGTGCAGCTCAATACCTTGTTTCTGCATCTAGTATGCATGCAGGTGTACACACGATACTTTGCAAACACCAGAGAATTTGTTACTTGACCAACTTCATAATTGCTCTTAAAACATTAACTTTATGAATTTTTAGGATTTTAAACTGTGCAACCTTAGCACCGCATTAATACATTTTTGAATTACATACCAAAATGGAGAGATCACTCCTCATTACAACATTTAGAACAGTCTTAAGCCCATTAAAAACACATTAAAATAATACAAATTAGCAATACTGAGTTGATGCAGTTTTAATGGTACTACTACTATCTCTCTTGGATGCTTGTTTTATTTATGTACATATATGCAGTTCACTCATACACAATGCTCTACCTCATCAATATTTATATTAGATTAAAATTAGCAACTCCATAAAAATGGGACATTACAAATTGGCTGACAGCTTAATCAACAACAAATTAGTGTTTCATGGGCAATCGTAAAATCTCAATATTTATCCTCTTTGGAATATTCTGATTTTTATTGGGTAATTCATTTACCATATATATTGCTGTGGGACTTGGGAAAAATATCCATATTAGAGGAGTGAAGAAAACCACACAACTCCGTGCCCAAGACCAATATTTAAATGATGAGTTCAGTTTCATAAATGGCTCTAGAGAATAACTACAAACATTCTTTTTTTTTGTATAAGGAGATCAGTGCAATTTTGCAGAATAAGTCATAGCTGAATAGCACTGTGTCTGAATCACTAAAGAGGATACTGAAGATATTAAGAGTAATTAGTGTACAAGTGTATTATTTAACTGTATACAACTTAATTCTAGGAGCTGCCATATAACTACTCATTGATGGGCAAAACCTCACAGGAAGCAGTCTGAATCTGACCGGAGGAGATTACAAGTTGTAGGACTTCCTCGACAACTCTGATGTGATGACAGAAATTCAGATAACCTCTAAATGAAATTAATTTGTGGTGCAAAGGTCTGCACAAGGTTCACTGCCCCCACTTAAACATCACATTGGAACGGTGTGTGAAGGTGGTGAGAGAAGGACATAATGACAAAGGATCTCTGCATGGAATCTCTACATAATCCTGCAATGGAGGAGCCATAGGATGTGGTTGTGACTCTTTCAGAGGCATCCCATAAAGACAGTCTTCTGCTTAACATTATGTATTTTGAGGATACGCCTTAAATTTTTACTTGTGCAGGTACATAAATCTTTACTGCATTAGAGCACTGATAGTACTGAGGCCTGGGAAATGTTGACACTCTGCAATCACTTGAGACATCCATGAGATGACATAAAATGGCACAATTCTAATTTAGAAGCTCTGTATTAGAGGTTCTGTGGTAATACAATAGTTGAGAAGAATAAATCATTGTGTCCTATTCGGAAACTATCAGAAGAAAAACAATTTCCAAACAATGCACCACTTCTGTCCATCTAATCATTACAATGTTTTTCATGACTGAAAATACTCAGGGGTTTTTTAAACCAGATTAATATCCCCTGTTGAGTCCTTTAGGCTTGTTGTCAGGGCTTTTCATCTCCAATAAAAGAACATAATTACTTTCTATTCGGCAAAGGTGAGGTTTTCAAGCTGGTTATTGCTATAGGTTTGATTCACTGGAGATTTCATCAGGCTGTTGTATAACCGAATGACAGGACCCATATTAAACTATAACACTGACTATGAAGGAGTAAACTGGCTTACCAAGAACTCCTGTCTCCTCTCCCCACCCCCTCATTCTGTTCATCTCAGTGGGGAGCAGCCATAATAAATCAGCTTTGTGCTCATTTCAGCAAGGGTGAACAATAAATCACAATAGTTCTCTTACTGTTCAGAGAGATTTCAATTCTTAGAAGATATTTAATCACAGTGGAGAGGCAAGAGTGTTAATGAGGTCTATAAATTACCTTAAAAGAGGGTAATTATGTCCTGTGTTGTAATAAAGGCTGAAATGGCTAATATCATTAAAGCAATTAAACACTTTTAGATTGTTAAGATATTTTTATTTGATTTATTACTGTAAACAAGGGGTACATATATTATGAAACAAATTAATTCTATAAAGGACTCTAGTCATATTGCATTGGCTTAAACAGATTCTGTGAATGCCACTGAGTTTTTGCCTGGTAGCAACATGGCTACATATCGCAAGTAGATTATTATTTTTTATCATTGCATGAATCAGGAAACAATCTCTACAAGCACTCTAAATTAAATAGTTCACTAGCTATGGCTAATTATTTTCTTCATTTGATACTATCATCTTTACCTTTCATCTTCCTTTTCTGTGATCTCCTTCAGAAATGAGAGGCACCGTAGCACGACCAATAAAAAAAAGGCTACATGAATGAATACTAAATTACTATCAGGTTCCTATGGATGCATTCATTACAAAAATATTAACACCAAAAGAATTCATCATGATTGATGTTAATCACCTCTGAGGAATGAATGACTCAGCAATGATTTACTGTCTCCTTTTTCAGATGTATTCAATGTAATACAAAAAGATGAGCCCAGGCTGAAACCACAGTTCTGAGTACTTCTAGATTTCATGGGTGCACAAAATTCAGAAGTAGATCTACATTTTGCAAATGGTTGCTATGTTTTTCATGGCCCCAACTATGTCCACTTTCCTAACTTAAAGTACCCCTGAAACCAGAGTGTTCGAAATCTAGACCAAATGATAATTTTGTGAGCCATCTTCATGAAAATTATTTGTTTATCCAGAATATTATGCAGCTTCCCATCATCAATAGTGTGTAAGTGCCAAATTTATCCTCAGAAGACACCCACAGTATGGGGAAGTATTATTATCCCTATATTATAGAAGGCCTGCTGGAGCAGATAGACTGTGAAAGACTGAAATTGAGGCTTCTTGAGTCCCAGGCTAATTGTGGCCCTACTGCAAAATGACCATCTCGGACAAAAGCCCTGCAGGCTGGGTAGTGATGGACAACAAATTCTAAGTTGTGCACATATTTTTAGACCTTCTGAGTTTGCTTCTAGGTGCTTAGCAAGCTGGATTTGTGGCTGACTCTCTCATATTTAGCCTCCATATCTTAATGGTAGTTACCTTGTAAAAATAAATTCCCTCTTGAGCAGAGAACTACATTCCATTCCACAGCAGACTTTAATAGCAGTGTTCTATACTTTTTGACAGTGGAGTTATAAAAACCAGACACTGAGACCTTTAAGCATATCCAAGCCAATAAAAACCTGGATTCTAATATTTGTCTAACACTAGGTAACCTTATATGATAAGTGCTTTAAAAATAATCATTCCAACAGTAGGGGCTGCTGTCAAGGGAATACTGAGTTTCATTTGAAATAAATACTGGTGATTACAATAATGCAATTAATGGATAAGGAAGGCTCCCTACAAATGAAATAAGGGGTGAAAGAAAGGAGAAAGATTCTGGTTTAGCAGTCTGTTTATCTCAACAGCTGGGGGAGGAAAAAAAAGTGAAGAAATTATTTATATTAAATGAGGAGTATGTTAAGTAGAACCAATCAGGACTTACTGGTAATTTTCTGGGAATGTGGTGGGGTGGAATGACAAAGTTGTGTGTGGAATTTCATATTATCAAAAAAGCCAAGAGGAATTTTTTTATAATGAAAACCTGATAAGGAGTAATTGAAAATGGAAAAAAAAATACATACTTGTTGAAATTTACAACTGGGGGAGGGAGAACAATTTCCTGATCAACACTGCAGAGAAGTGCAAAAAAACGATGGGGCTGTCTATCACGATGTAGCTATATTGGGCATGAACAGCCGGTCTGAGGGTAATGCTAATCCTCCTTCCCACCTTGTGTGTCTGCTAGCTTCTGGAAGTTGTGTCAACAGCTGCTGAGCATTCTCCTGTAGAGCTCGCTTATGCATTCTCCATGTGTGAATTACAGAAGCAGAGTAGATCAGGTTATGTCTACATTACACACCCCTATGTGTAGAGTACAAACATTACAGGCTCTCCTAGATCACTATCAATAGCAGCATAGCACGTGAGACATGACTTAGGAAAATAGAGTAACCCACAGGCTTCAGGTATATCCTATCTCCCATAAAAAGCTCTCTACATCAGTGGTGGGCAATCTGTGGCCCATCTGGGTAAGCCACTGGTGGGCCTGGAGACAGTTTGCTTATGCTGAGCTCCTGCTTGCCTGGCTCCCTGCAGCTCCTAGTGGCCATGGTTCATTGTGGCAAGTGGTATGCCACAGGGTCACTTCCCACAGCTCCCATTGGCTGGGAACAGAGATCTATGGAGGACTGTGCCTTTGGAAGCTCAACTTAAATGGTCATATGGTCCACCCAGGCTACGTCTCAGACCTCAAGATGTATATATAGTCTATTGTCCAGCCACGCTGGAAGAGAGATGGGATTAGGTGGATGTGGTTTAGCTAGACTCCAATTTCATATACGGAAACTATCTGGGAGTACCAAGTAGTAAGTTGTATACAGCTGCCTATCATCCTAAACTCAATTAAAGAAAATGAGAGAGATTGACTCCCTTCTGTACAAAATGTTGGAGACCCAGCTCCTCCTCCCCACTTATTCAACTTCCAGAAGGGATGCTTTCCTTTAAATCCTTTCCCTATCTTTCTTATTCAATAATGGTACCTCTTCCGTACCTAGTACCTGATTTGGACATCCACCACGAGTTCTACCTAGTAAGTTGTGATGTTATGACCTAACCTTTCTACATCTCTCCACAGAGACCCAGACCTGCTGTATGGAAAGCAGGAAAAGTACCCGGCCCTAGCTCAGCCTCTCTGGCAGTGAGGGAAGAATTCTTCCCTAGCCCCGATGGGAAAAGGTATCTAGCTCAATGTGAACAACAGGTCAGTAGGAAGCCTGGTCCCATTTTCTAATTTCAATTGTAGGTGCTGCCAGCCTGAGAATGATAAAAGAAAGTGCTGCGTGGGCAATAAATGCCTGCTTAGACACCACTTCTGGTCAACAGGAAGGGCAAAGCAGTGATTTTCCTAGACCTGGTCACAATGGATTCCTGCCCTTTCTGTCCATCCTTGTAAACTCCTCCTTTCTGTAGCAAGGGAGCCTTTAAAGGGAGAATTCCCCTTGGCATGAAGCTAGCCAGTTAATATATCCCCAACATAAAGGCTGCACTAAGCACATAATATTAAGAACATAGGAATTGCTATTTTTGATCAGATTAATAGCCCACCTAATCCAGTAGACTCTCCATGGCCAATACTAACTGCTTCAGAAGTAACCAATCACAGTATTGCTTCCTCATAGATGCCAATCCCAGGGAATGTTTCATTCTACTCTCCAATAGGTAAAAGCTGCCTTATTCCCTGAAACTTGAGTGTTTATATACACCATACAAAGCTCTTTTTGAAATGTATTATAAATCTAGGCCTTTTGTCCATAAAAATGTCTTTTTCTTTAACATTGCTAGGCTGTTTGCTGCAATGTATAACTGAGGCTGTAGGTTTCATGGTCTAATGTTTAGTGTATTGAGTGAAAAAATGTTTCCTCCAATATCTACTTTCTCCTGTCATTCTGATAACGAGGTCTATATTTTCTAAAGATTCCCTGATGTAAGCAATCCCAAAGCTTTCATTTTCATGTGTTTTGCCCCATGCTCCATCTATGAACCCTCAGTTACTCCCAGACTCATATTATAGCGAAAGCCTTCTACTTTCCATTCTCAGCAGAGCCGTAAAGCATAGGAGGCAATGAAGAATTCTCAGCCCAGTCTGACTTGCACCTGGCTCTTGTAGCTAACCTTGTACAACAAGTCTCTTCACAATTCATAATACAGTAGAAATCTCAGAAGCACTTAAAGATTTCTCTACACCCACCTTACAAACTTCCCTGTCATCTTTTGTTGTGATGACAGTAATGGAAATTTTCTGACAGGCAAACTATAACATGACTAAGCTTAAATGCATTAGAGTACAATTACTCAGATGAAGATCATAGAACAGAAATACCAATATTTATTTGCAAAAGCAGCGAGGAGTCCTGTGGCATCTGACGAAGTGGGTCTTTGCCCACGAAAGCTTATGCTCCTACACTTCAGTTAGTCTATAAGGTGCCACAGGACTCCTTGCAGCTTTTGCAGATTCAGACTAACACGGCTACCTCTCTGATACTTGACAATATTTATTTAACATACATTTTACATTGTTGACTGTACAAGTTTTCTTACCCACATAAAAATGCTATATAATATTTTAAAACTCTAACTCAGTGACAAAGAAAGCACATGATTTAGATGACTTCTTTTTCTTAAAATGAACCTATTTAAAAATTGGTTTGGTAATCAATCCCTCATATCCTGAGTAGGTCAGATTTTCCATACTGAACTAAGCAGATCATCTATCTAGCCCTGTGGCCTAATAAATGCAGCAAGAACCAGATTTAGCATTTGTCTGGAGAAAAAAAAAAGCAAAAAGTTCTCAGGACACAGTTTATTAGGTAATACAGTAAACAATAGTTTTATTTATATTCAGGGGGAAGCTATGCAAACTGACTTCACAGAGCTCTCCAAGTGCCTAAGAGAAGCACAGTGTACAGAACCAATGTGCAGTCGGCCAAGGTCTATTTTGAACTGCAACCATTTTTTGTACTAAGAATAGTAGCAGATTTTGATTGCAGACAATATTCCCTGAAAGTTATGTTAAAAATAAATCTAATATAGAACAGGTTCAAATCTTGTGGAGGTAAAAGACAGATTATACTGATCACCCATTCCAACTTCATTCTATAGCTTATTAATTTCAAATCCATCTCACATTGCATGCATGATGCATCTCATCACATTCATATTCTGGCAGTTTGATGGCACCAATAGTAATATTCATTCTAGTAGCAGTCTCAGAGCAGTTACTTCTAAAAGGGGGTATATTTGTGACATGAAAAGCTCCTATTCTGATACAAGAGGAGCATGTACTTGCAATGAGTAATAATGCTTTATATCTTGTTAGGAGGTCACCTGTTAACCTGGTAGGGATACTGATTAGAGACTGAGTGCCTGGGAAGCACACAAAACTCATATCACTATGAAAAAGTAATAATACCTATGTACATGTATTCAATGCCAGGCAAGGAGGAGGAGGACAAGAGAACCCAGTGTTCAGTTAGGGGCTAACTGACAAAGAGGCAGGAGGTAGCTCAGCCTCTCCATGAGAGGAGCATCACTCCAAGCCTGACAGCTGGGACAGCTGCTAGGATAGAAGCACTGTGTCCCTCATCGAGAGACAATGCAGTACAGACTGAAGAGCACTCAACAGTGAAAGAACTGTACTATTTGACTATAAAGACATTGTGGGGGTAGGCTCCACTTGTCTTACATCCATTACACCCAGAGGGACCCGAGGCTGTGGCAGGACTTGGCAAAAGGCTCGCAAGAGGTTGCTAATCCAACCAAGCAGCTACAGACTGTTTCAAATCTCGGGGCTATGCACCCAAGTGAAGGGACCTAGGTGGGAAGAACCCCCTCCTGTGTTCCTTCACACAGTACCTTGGAATGGAATCTGGTAGAGAAGGAGGCCCTGCGTCCTCCTGCCATATCTCCATAGGGGTTGAGGTCCAGACTCAAGTGGAGGCCAGAAAGTTCCCAGCCTAATATCAGAAACTTGGTACCACAGCCAGGGAAGCAAGGAGCTAGAAGTCAGGTGCACTAAACAGCAATGCTGCCCATCCCTGTGAATACTATGCATGCCAGAGCCACCTTTGGTATAAGTTTGTGTAGGTTCATTGCACTTAGCTCCACTGAAGTCATTCTTGATAGATCAGGGTCTGGCCCAATTCATTTAAATAAATATTCAGACTCTTTAAAATTCTACCCTTTGCTCCTCCATCATTCCACCTTTGAGAAAGTTGCCTGATCTTTTGGCCATCCTTTTGAAAATATAAATATTTCCCCTTTCAAATTCTCTCATTAAAGGTAAATTCTGGGTATGGACCTGAACTGTAATGTTTGAATTTGGATGCAGCTCTTAACTCCTGGAAGGATCAAAGTTGTTCATATCCAGTGCTTTGCTCTATTCAACAACAGAATAGAAGGCAAATGCCAAATTCAGATTGTTGCTGGCTTCTGATCTCTCTCAACATTAAAGGATGTTTTGATATGGAGTTCTCTCTCTCCCCCTCTCCTTCTACTTTAAAAAAGTAAGGACAGAATTCCTTACCATGATTTATGCTGTTCATTTTAGTGGGATTGAATACAGTGCAAGGGTCTGATCCTGCATCCTTGAATTCTACTGAATTTTGCTTTTGTTTTGAAGGGAAGCAGGATGCCAGGGAAGAACTTGGGAATGCATTCCTGACAGAATTCCACAGACTTCTTTAGCCTGTATTGGCTGAAGAGCCATTGCCTGAAGGCCTTCCTTTAATAATGCACAATATATACTCAGGCTGATAGCGTGTTTGACATTTCTGGGGAAAAAAGGGTGGCATCTTTATTAGTATCCCCTTTCAAAATGTAAGGTTATAATATAAGGGTGATCTTTGGAAAAACTTAGTGTCAGGACAGATGGGTAGGTAAATGGTTAGCAGCCACTCAAGCCAGTAGCTAACAAAGCAGATACAGAAGAATCATTTGAAGTATGCTGTAATCTTAGCTCATCATGTATAGTTTGCTGTATTGATGACTAACCAGTTTTAAAGTGACAGAGTGGAGAGTTGGGCAGATATACTAATTATACTACTTCAAACGATGATCATGCTGGACAAAATTTTCAGAACTTAAAAGCACAAATATTTGAAGGAAAGGTCATTGTTATAGCTGGGTTTTAATATATTGTCTCATTTATAAACATCACAAGATGCTGGCATGTATTTATCTAATTCTTTGTGGTTGGTTTTGTGATACTGGTAGACCAAGTGCCAGTTCTTGCCCACAGCATTAGCTAAACATTTAATTTGATAGCTGAAGAGTTGGCTGGGTTGCCTGCATGTTTGTATTGTTCAAGTGTGTTTAAACTCTATGGAAGGCTTGCAAGTTGCTGCCTGTATCTCATGCTCGAAAGGTGATAGGTAAGGTTTGCCTTTGTAACTGTAAATCTATTGACTTAACCTGTGAACCCAGTCAGGAGACTGGTCTTCCACTTCTCAAGAAGTTCTATCAAAACTATGTGGGCCATTGTGGAATATCACGTTACAAAGACTTGGTTATGGCCTTCTCACATGCATGAAGGTGCCACTTACAATCAAAGAAACCCACAAATAAAAACAAAACACTCTGTCCCTTTAACTTGAATGCTCGAAGAAGGGCATAAGAGAGACACACATAAAAAGTATCTTTTCTGTTGTGAGAATCACAGAGCTAGACAGAAGAAATGGAAGCAGAAATCTCAGGGTCAGTGTGGGTTATCCTTAAAAGACATTTACTTTGGACAACTTGGTCACCTTTTAAGGCTATGCAGTGTAACTCATTCACGTACATGTTTGCTTGCTTTAACCTGTAAATAACTCATTTATTTTTCCTAGCTAATAAATCCTTACTTAGTTTACTATAGGATTGACTATAAGTCTTGTCTTTGGAGTAAGATCAGAAGTACAAACTTAGTAAGTAGTCTTTGGAAGCCACTTGAATGTTGTGTGATATTTGGTGTATAGCAACCAACTACCACTGAGTCTAGCTTGCCTGGAGGTCAAGACAGACTGGATTTCACAAGGACTCTAACTCCATGGTAAAATTGTTACAGTGCTTCAGCAGTTCAAACAGTTTGGTGTGTCTGTCCTGCTTTTTGAGAGCCTGCCCTAAGGTTTGCTTGTAGACAGATTACTTCATTCCATTGATCCACTTTGCTGGTTTCGTCCCAGATATAACTTAAGTAAGCACCTTCTCTCCCTCTCCCCCTTCCCTATGTCCCAACAGTAACTAAAATAAAATAGAATTCTAAGGGGAGTGGGAGGAAGAGATTTTTCACCATTTTCAAAATTAGACCTTTCATTCCAGCTCCAATGAGCATTGATATTCCAAGGAAAGAGAGTGTCTGTATTTTCAATTTTCCTTCTTATTCTCTTATGAGGGGGAGTTTAAAAGACATGAATCACTTATGTGCTTTTATGCAGATTGCTGGTCAATGCCAAGGAAGATTACAACGGCATAAATCACTTGGGATTATTTAAGTTGTATAGCGTTGGGAGTCCAGAATGTTGTATTAGTTCTACAGGTGACCTTCAAAGCAGAACATGTTCTAAGGGAGAGATTTTAAGGGGAATAGAGAGCAATAAGCCATATCCTTCCATGACAGAAACACAAAACTCATGCTTGCCAAGTTCTCAATGGCACAAACATATTAGACATGCAATGGTGCTACTGACTCAGCAAAGCTATGCATCTGCACCGTGACATTGCCTTGAGGGGTTATTCAGTGATTTCCAGATTCAAGACCTTTCTGCTGTAGAGAAGGCACCTCCTATGGAAAAAAAAGCCCTCCATTTGGAATGTAGCAAAGTAAACAAATCATCACTACGTCATGTTTTACCTGCAACAAAAAGCAAACTTATCTGAAGTGCTTCTCATCTCCAATTATTCAGTTGAAACTGTTAAAAAAAATTAAACAAGGCAATGTTTCCACAGGTGAATATGCTTCTATTGGAAGGAGCCAATGTAAAGATTACAACATTCAAGTGAATTTCATACAATTAACTAGAATCCAAAATTGGAAGAGATTTTAATATCCACCACTGGGCTCCCTGTACTGCTCCTGCCATGAATAGTTATTCAACTGTGTGAAATATTCATACCCCAGTCCATTTTGTTTTGCTACTGACTTGAAAGTCAGAACAGCTTTTTTCCAAAAATTCTAAGAACACTCTGAAAAAAGGAGAGTCTACCAAACCTTAAATGAATCACAGGCTATTTATAATTTTGCTTCAAAACTACAGCTAAGGACATAGTGAAAAGAATTATTTGTATATAACTTATTTGCAAACTTGCACAGAAATCACAAATACTTGCAAATTATTCTCCTAGCAGTAGGAACCAAGCCAATGTTGAAGACAGAGCAGGAAACATTATCTGATAATATCAAATTGTTGATTAAGCAGATATTATGTCAAATGAAAACGATGTGAAACTGTTTCAAATGGTTGAGATGCTTTGGGCCAGACAGCATAATGTACCCCATCTTGTCCAGGTTGAGGTTTGTGAAAAGAGCCTTGGACATTGCTCTCATTGCACACAAAGCATATACTGCCTTATGACTTTGGGTGGTGCAGTCTGCTCTTCACTGGCAGATAGCCAGCTCTCTAGACAAGTGAAGAAGGTGGTTAGTGACATGGGAGCTGAAAGCAGAGGAACTGGTGGGGGAGTGATGCTAGAAAGCACAGATGTGTCATGAAGAGTGCAGTAAAACTTGGAAAAAATGAGGAGTCCTGTGGCACCTTAGAGACTAACAGGTGTATTAGGGAATAAGCTTTCACTGGTAAAACACACTTCATCACATGAACTGGAGTGGAAATTAGAGGCAGGAGTGTGTGTGTGTGTGTGTGTGTGTGTATATATATGGAAGAAAAGTTATATATCAAGTGTTAATGAGGCTAATCAAGTGAAGGTGGATGTGGCACATTCACTGCAGCTGATAGGGAGATGTGAATATTAAGAGAGAAGTTAACATATTAAAAAGGCAATTTGATAAGTAACTTCTTTCTTCCATATATTATGCCCTCCCCTGCCTCTAATTTCCACTCCAGTTCATCTGATGAAATATGTTTTACCCATGAAAGCTTATGTCCTAATAAGTCTGTTAGTCTCTAAGGTGCCTCAGGATTTATCAGTCTGTATTTGTGAATACAACAACACAACTACCCCTAAGACACAAAACCTGGAGAACTTTCAAAAGTCTGTGAGGGTAAAAGAGAGGGAAAGAACATGAGCATAAATTCAGGGAAGCTGTCCAGAGTAGTGCTCCAATAAATATTTTCAACCCCCTGTATTTTTTTAGCATGCTGGGAGAGGGGATTCTCTGAGATTTGTGTACTTTCCAGATCTTAAACCTATAGATACTATATGAGAAGAGAATAGGAAAGGAAAAGCAGGGGAAAGAAAGGATCCAGATGATTGGAAAATAGAATTTGTCTGATCTTTTTAATTTAATTTCTTAGGCTAATTTAATAAAAAATCCTGAGCTCTCTCCTTAGTGACCTGTGTCAAAATCAAAGCACAGATTGTGAGGAATATTCCCCCTCAGCCTTGTGGAATTTTGATATTGCTTCGACCATTTGAATGCCTACAGCAAGCATTTAAGAGAGAGAGGAAAAAAGTGCTCAGAGTTTGTTCAAGATTCATAAAAAAAACATGTTGCTTTTAAGTTCCTAATTTTTCTTAATTCAGTACAGATTTGAATAAATGGAAACCAAGCTGATTAGCGAGTCATAAAATCCCATGAAGAACTCACTATGTGCAGAACTCAAGTGCCTTGAGGTGGTTACACATCTTGGGGACAAAGCTTTTTTCTTCCCTTACACTCAGCATGTGTAAATTCAGACTTGAGGTGATGGTGGCATTATTGATGTTTTAGAATTTCTACTCACTCTGGTCATGTCAGTTGCTCTTCTAGTTGGGTAATTAATAGGGTTCCATCAGAGAATTACACTTTTCTTTAACGTATAAAAGATTGTAAGTCTTCAAGGAACTAAGTGCAGCCTTGATCTGTTTGCAGGAGCAGATGGAAAGTAAGCTGACTGCCAACAGTGATGCAAAAGAATAGAAGAAATACTGTCCCCAGTAAATTAAACTAAGGGCAGTTCTTTGTAGTAAACAGAATCTAGTATAAACAATGTTGAAGCCAGTCTTTGTGTGGCATTAGTTATTAATGTTATTCTTTTAAAACACTAGGCTATGTCTAGACTGCCCCCTCTTCTGCAAAAAAATGCAAATGAGGCAAAGCATGGAATATCACCGTGCCTCATTTGCATAATTAATGAGGCTCAATTTTTGTGCTATGAAGCTTGTCTACCACCAGAAGTGGTACACAAACAGGTTGATACAGTAGGTATGCAGGGAACAGCCCCAACTATCCTCTTGCAGGACTGACCTTTTGGTACCTAGAGTTTCTATAGATTTATCCCCCATCATACACAAAGGAAAGAAGGCATTAGTTATGGCATAAGAGAGTCTTATGAAAACTACTGCAGCTTTGGGCTCATCTCATCTCAGGTATCTTTTGAGGCTTTGTTTCCTCTATGCCATTGAGTATACTTTTTATTATGGCTTTGTGCAGTGAAATCAAATGGTGATGGGTCACAAAATGTTAATAAAATGCTACATTGCATGCTTTCACAAGACATGATGTATGGCATATTCACTCACGGGCAACACAAGCTTTAAATGTCAGCACTGACTATTGTAAGAGACTACAAGGGTTACCAATTCCAGGGGAAGCTTATTTTATTCCATGCGTTTATGCCACCTTTTCCTATAGAATCATTGACAGTTTGGTTCTCTTCAGGGATTGCTATCACTTTAATATAATCACATATGTCAGTCAGTCTGGGGGGAAAATAAAGACAAAACATCTTTGGTTTCTGAAGTTTGGAAAAGGTTCCTACTTTTTCCAGTTTGCTTTACTGTTTGCAAGGCCATAGCACTGGGAGAGAGGGGTGTCAGACCACAACATGGAAAACAAATAGCAATCCACACTCGATAAAAAAAAAAACCCACAAGAAACATCTAATTGGAAACAAATGTAAACAGTAAGGCTGTATATGGGTATCTAATTTAGGGAGGCAGTGAGGTTCAGATAATATATAAAAACACTGTAGATTTACTTAAATATTATTGAAATATAAAATGTCATTCAAATATATAAATCTTTTGTAGCAGTTGTAGGGGGAAATGATATGGTGTATACATAAAAAGAACCTAATAAATGCTAGTAATCAAGTTATAACAATGAAATAAACCTCCCTTCATAACATTTTATTCAATTTCAAGTCAGGTTAATAGTCAGGGGACAAAGTGATACAGTGATGGGAGTGGCTCATCAGAGTGGTGGGGAGGCCAGCAATTGCTCCAGATTTTCAGGATAAGGAAGGACACATTTCTGGAGGTCTCAGTGGCTCACCCCTACCCTCAGGTGATGGGACACTCACATGAGACCTGACTTCCCCCTCCAGAAGCGGCTCACCATTGCCCTCTGGAAGCTCATCACACCAGATAGATACTGTTCCACTGGAAACCAGTTTGGAGTGCGGAGATTGACTGTCAGGGCCATGCTCATTTAAGTATGTCACTCTCAGGCTACTGTCCAACAAGGGGGCTGGACTGCTGGAATGGGGTTCCCTAGGGTGAGGGGTAGGGGATGGTATTGTAAACCTCCCTGGGGCTATGTCTAGACTGCAAGCCTCTTTCGAAAGAGAGCGTCTAGACTGCACGCGGAATTTCGAAAAAGCAAGCCGCTTTTTCAAAAGAAAGCATCCAGGGAGTCTGGATGCTCTCTTTCTAAAAAGCCTGTTTGCTTTCAAGAACGCCTTCTTTCGAAAGAGCACTTTCGAAAGAAGGCGTTCTTCCTCGTGGAATTAGGTTTACCACCGTCGAAAGAAAAGCCGCATTCTTTCGATTTAATTTAGAAAGAACACAGCTGCAGTCTAGACGCAGGTGAAGTTTTTTTGAAAAAAGGCTACTTTTTTTGAAAAAACCCCTGAGTCTGGACACAGGGAGTTTTTTTTCAGTAACATCTGCACAAAGCCCTGCAAGGGGGTTGGGAAAGTGGGGTATTGCTCTTAATATGAGATTTATCTAGTCTTTGTAAGGCTTCAAGTTTTTGTTCCATTGAAACAACTACTCTCTCTCTTTTTACTTGTCATGCTGATAAAGAAATTTCAATCTACAGTACTGGCGTCAAACAAAAGCACGACTGCGTGGTGTGGGTGCATGGGGCTGATTGCGATTAGCTGTTGTACATTTTGCATTCTTATTTGTCAAATTCATCCCGTCAGTGGGAAGCATGTGACGGTGTGCGGCATGTCGGATAAAATGGAATGTCAGATAAGTGAAGGTCGGAAATATCGAGACTATTGTATTTCCATTTGGTTAATTTCTCACATTTTCTTGTTCCTTTCTTCCCCTACCCACACACAGCTCATATAACCTTCTCCTCTACAAGATAAGCCTCTCAATACCTGAAAAACACTGGCTTATATTCAAAATCTCAGAGAAATACTTGTTCATAGTGTCATCCAGTGTTGTTGCTGGTATAAATGCAGACAGTTTATATGTATTTTGCAATTAGGTCACTAATGTCACTTAAAACCCTTTAATTGATTTTTTCAGCATCTTACACTTGCTTCAAATATGCAACATATTCTATTCTTCCAAAGAGGAAGAGATAAGCATTTAATGCCATACTTCAGTCAGCAAAGAGAACTTTTGCTGTAAACTAAGGGAAACTGTCATCATGGACAGTTGGTGGGTCTTATAATTCCCTCCAACTTTAAAATTTGAGCCTCTAGGGCAATAAAATCCTATACGAAACTGTCATTAGTTTAGAACAATCTAATAGAACAAAAAAGTATACATGTTTATATAGGTGTTAATGGTTTTTATGTCAGCAATATCTTCTATTATGTGGGGGCTTTGGAGGAAGGTGTGGGAAGGGAAGAATTTTCTTTGAATGGACTCAGCCTAGATTCTGCAATCAGTGTCTAAGTTGACATACACCATAACTCATAATATGACATGCAGTCTATTTGTGCTATAAACTAGGTTTTATGACATTATCTTTCACAAGAATTATATAGGTAAGAGAGACAAATGAGGACAAAAATGAACAGAAGCCAACATTGTCCTTAAAAATGTATAAATATAGCCAATCCTATTAATTCAACAGCCTAGTACTTTCCCAAAGTAGTTATGCAATAAATTTATCTGTCCACTTTAACAAGCTTACTGAGAATAAATTTGCTTAATATATTCCATTGTTATACTGAAGTCACAGACATCCTATTAATGTTTTTATTTTTTATCTGACACGTCCATCAACACCTACAGTGGTGGTTTTTAGGTTTGTTTTCTTTAGCTCAGATGTAATTTTTCATTCCCATAATGCTGGTTTCCCTGTTTCTGTATTTAAATTTCTAAATGACACATAGCCTCTAATAGCATGCACTTCAGTTTGAGAGGTTAATAGAATATTCTTAGCAAAGGAAAATATGAGTAAGCAGCATCTTTGAGAGAGGTGAATTTCATTTACCAGTGTTAGATTCAAACAAATAAAGGGTGTTTAAATACTGTACAAGGCTTTATTTGTAAACAAGGGTATTTAAATATTGTACAAGGCTTTAATTCTTTGGCATTGCTTGTAATCACATTAAACTGTTTATTGTCTGATTTACCACAGTTTATGAAAAACACAAGATCAACTTAGTAACTATTTATAAAGCCCTTTGAACATGGAAAGTGATATAAGTACTAAATATTTTGTAAGTATTTTTTCTTGAATAAATGTAGACATTTTCAGTTAAAGCCCTAGAACAGGTCCAGATTAGGACTGGTCCCTGCCCCCTAACCTGTTGTTTTGATGGAAAGCTGAGGATTTTCAGTAAATCCTATTGTTTAGGAAAGTGTCTACCTACCAGTCACATCTGAAAATCAAAGTGCTTTGAGTTGGAAATTCTGCTGTACTGCCTTGTAAGAGATATAGCTTGAGTTCAGCATGTGTCCATTCCTCTCTACATCTCCAGATTACATCTCTCATGATGCGCCACCTCCCCCATCAAAAAAGTCAAGACTAGTGCACTTTAGGAAATGTAGTCTAACCAGGGATACCAACCTATAAAGGATTATTGGAACTTGAGGCACCCTGACAGCATTTCCAAACCAAAGCACTTCCATTTCTGTTTTCAATAGTTCAATTTTTGAATTTCTGATTTAAAAAAAAAAAATCAACATTTGCCATGAAAAAATTGAGATGAAAACGAGATTTTGTACAAAATGCCTGTAAGACAGGAAGGACATTTTTCTTCTGCTTCTATTCTTCGTCCTCTACAGTGGCCCAACACTCTTATTTACTCCAATGGGATTTTTACTAAGTAAGTACTATGACTGAGGCCTTACGGAGATGAAATGTGTCTTCCTAAATGTCACCTATAATGTTTTGATTTCAAACTGCATTAACCAATAACATGGCAATGTTTGTTGAAAATATTCAATGTCTTCCAATTAAACAAATAATATATCCATCTCAAGGAATATCAAACACATTATAAACACGAAAAACAGTACTTAGTTCAATATGCAGCAGCTATCCTTTCCTTTTATCATATTCAAAGAAAGTATTTCATGCCCTTGGTTTTCTTCTGCACCTGAACAACACTTTATGCCATGCAAAGTGTCTTAACATTCTTCCTTCCTGTATAACTAAAAAATAGCTCACAATCTTAAAATCAGATTTATTATGGCTTTATCCTTAATGCAGGTAAGAGGCTGACATACTAAAAAAGAGTTTGTGTTGAATAATGAGGGTTATTTTTAAGGAAGTTGAAAAGGGCCTTGATTCAACAAAGCACTTAACTAAGAGTGAAACTTTCACCAGAAGTAATTTCCATCCCTGCTCAGTGCACCACTTTAAGAACGTTAAGTCCATCCGATTTTGATTCAGCGTCAAAAAAAAAATCCCTAATTGCTTTTGAAACATTTGGCCTTCAGACTTGAATTTTAAATGATTCTCTTAAAGAAAAAGGAAAATAGCATGGAGACAATGAAAGAGAACACGAGTAGTAAAAGACACTAAACCTATCTCACAAGTACAAATAATTGAGTGCTGCCTGTTACTTAGGTTTTATAAGGCTCCTCCCAAACTAATATTTCAAACACTTAATTTTTTGTTCTCCCTATTGACTTGAATTAAGATCACTTAAAGCTTTTTACCTTGGTATACTTGCAATAAAGCCACTGGCACTAATTTGCCTCTTTTAGCGTGAACATTTGGCTTCTATGCATCTCACAAGTTTGGAAGTAAACAGAACTTTGAAAACTAAGAAAGGCAGCCATTGTGCCATTTCTTGCATAGCAAGTCACCAGGGTAACAGTGGTCTCTCAGTGAGCATGTCAATTATGTCATCCAGATAATGCCAAAAGCCTGAACACACCATCAAACTACAGGATACCAGATGAACTTTTAAAAAAGACACAGATGCTTTATTCTTGCAGTTGTCTGTCAATAGCGAAGAATTAAATATACTGAAGCCCCATCTCTACCTCTTTCTTCCCCAGAATTGATCCCATATACCTTGTATGCATGCCACTACAATGCCTACAATATTCCCTTTAATTTTGGAAGTGATCAGAAGTGGTTTTCAAACATTATGGCATTACATAGAGACAGAGAAATGTAATTGATCATAGGGCTTTGCTTCCCTCATCGGCTGTGTCTACACTGGCAACTTTTTCCAGAAAAGCAGTTGCTTTTCTGGAAAAACTTGCCAGCTGTCTACACTGGCCACTAGAATTTCCGCAAAAGCACTGATGATCTCATGTAAGATTGTCAGTGCTTTTGCGGAAATACTATGCTGCTCCCGTTCGTGCAAAAGTCTTTTTCCAAAAAACTTTTTTGCAAAAGGGCCAGTGTAGACAGCTGAGATTTGTTTTTCGCAAAAAAGCCCCAATCGCGAAAATGGTGATCAGGGCTTTTTGTGCGGAAAAGCGCGTCTAGATTGGCCACAGATGCTTATCCACAAAAATTGCTTTTGCGGAAAAGCGTCCTGCCAATCTAGATGCTCTTTTCCGAAAATGCTTTTAATGGAAAACTTTTCCGTTAAAAGCATTTCCAGAAAATCATGCCAGTGTAGACGTAGCCATCCAGTATATAAAACACACACATAACTGTAAGTCACCATATCGTGAAAAAATAAATTAAAAAGCTAAGTTTTACATTATTGAAGCAAGATATTGACATTATCATAAAAGTGAGAATGCTGAGATTTGTTCTTCCCCCAAAGTTGACATGTCCTTGCAAAAACATTTTGATTACCTAGCATTTTTCGACAGAAAATTATTCATTCATCGAGAAGTTTAACTAATTCAAGTAGTCAGCTATTACTTATAAGAGTAAACCCACTTAAATGAATAAGATTGTTTCTAAAGCAAGGTATTAGTCAATTTAAGTAGGGAGGGAAAACCTGGCCCAAAACAGGTAATGGTAATGAAACAGGTTATGAATGAATTATACAATCAAGTAACAACTTTTATAGTAAGGCATGTGTATTTACTGCAGTCCATAATTGAAATGGCTTCCAATCCCTTATCTCATGCAGCACACCCTCTTTTCTAGTAGTAAACTTTTAGAAAATAACTTGTACTCTTAATTCTGTTTTATATAAAAAATTAATACACTAAGCCAATGATCCAGCAGTGCCTGTAAGTAGGCGTATAACTTTATGCCTGCAAACTTCATTTAAATGAATGGAATTACTCAGCAGTTTAAAGTTACAGACATGATGAAGGCCTTTGAGGAATCGTCACCTAAGTGGATAATAGGAAGGTAATGAAGAAAATATGAAATCCTGGCTCATATTGATGATTTCAGCTGGGCCAGGGTTTCAGCTTTTAGGCATGTGCATTCTTTCAAAAGTAGGTTTTTTTTTTTTATTACTGAGAAGTGGATTAGCTCACAATGCATAATTAAGCAAGGAAGAACTCATGTCTCATCAGAATCATGTGTATATGTGCATCAATATAAAATCATTTGACCCATTCCTTTTAAATTCAGTTCAGTCCCATTGATTCAGCTCTTTTTGCATCAGTGGAGTTGCACTAGTGTAAACAGAGCTGAGATACTGTTGTGATACAGCATGAGTTTAAGATTAACAATTCTCAAATATATGAAGCAACTTCAATATAAGTTCAAGATATAACTTCAGGCACTGCTTCCGGAAGTTAAATTAAGTTAGCAAGTGGCAATGCTATTTTATCTTTTACATAGGCTCATCAGGGGCTAAATCTAAAATCCACTGCAGTGTTTCTATTAACTCCAGTAGGTACTTGGATCTAGCCTAGAATATAGATGTTCAGAAACTTTAATATATCACATTTGAAAATATTTCCCTCTTCCACATTATTTTCTCTTTTTTCAGGGGGGAAGGGGAAGGGAAAGTGATTTTCTTCAAACATATGAATATATAGAAAATTGAATTAATATTGCCATTAAGATGTTCAATATGAATTGCAAACATGAATAAGTGTTCTAACTATAAAAATATGCTTTTAAAATGTGGTTACAGTCCTATCTTATATATAAATATTCAATATAAAAATATTGTTTAAACCACTGAGTGATGAATGATAAAATATTCACACAATAATTAAGCTTAATTAGCATTTAAAAATAGGTGCCATTTAGATGTTAATTAATTCTTCCTTCTCTTATCTTACGAGACCATATGTGGTATGTCTAGCAGCAAAACATGTTAAAATGAAATGTTCTTTGGAAGAAAATAGAAAAAATATACTAAAGGTCCAGAAGTACTCCCTACATACTTCATCCAGACTATGAAGGCTAAAACAATTAAACACTTGTTATTTTTGGAATAAAGATAATGGTAATGTAAACTAGCAGGATAGGAATATAAGATGTTACAGAATCAAAGGAAAACCTGTCTACCATGTACCTAGCAGTTATTTTGCAATCCTACTCTTACATTATTTTCCTCTTAACTCTCCTTCAAAGCCATTTCATTGCTTCCCTGTATGCTGCCAGTTACAGTGGGATAATGCACACCAAGAAGCTGTGACATGTGAAGAAGCTATTTTCTCTACAGAGGAAGTGGATGTAAACATGTTTCTTCTAGCAACAGCTCTTGCCTTCTGAAACAGTTTCAGTAACTCACAAATCAAGAGCCGCATGTATATACCAGTGAAGTGATGCTAAACCCAGATACCCCCATATACAATAGTCAAGTTAAAAATGTCATTTTGAGGTAAAACTTTCAGTTGTCCTTAAGATGTTCCCATCGAGGTGTAAAGGATCATGGTTTCAAAGCACTCTGAGGTTTCCTGATCGCCAGAGGGTGTATGAATAGAGAGGGGAAGGAAACAGCACTAACTCTATCCCCATGAAGTGCTTGTCAGCAGTGCTAGTGGTATGCTGTACCATGTGAATGACTATTTCTGGTCACTCTCTGTGAGGAATAAGGGAGAAGCAATGGACGGAGTTGCAACCTGGAGACAGAATAGTTTCCCAGATCTGCTCCCTGGAAGTTGATGCAGCTACAGTCCTAGTGGTTGAAGCAGGAACCAAGTCTAATGGTCAGTGCTAGAGTCAATCAGAGGCCAGATGTGAGAGCCAGGTTACCTGAGCGGAGGCAAGGCTAAGGCAGGAGCAGTGCAAAAATAAACAACTTTAGAAGCTATCACAGCCAAGAGCAAAGGCTCTGAGCAGCTGCTGAATTGCTTGCTGCTGGGCTTAAGAGCTGTCTGCTGATGCTCCCAACCAGTCAGCTGTCATGGCTAATCAAGCAGCCAAACAGACCAGCTGCACTCTTTAGGTTGCCCTGGCTTTGCTGCAGACTGATTTTTACCAAGTCTCGGCCTCACTCTTCACTTTTAGTTTCTGAATAAAAGTGATAGTTTGACTCTTGCAAAACTTAATTTATAAAATATGTAATACTATAAGGTAGCATTAACATTTTTAAAATGAACAAATGTGAAATTTAGCTAATAGCATAGCTTCAAAAAGGGATGTGGAGACATAAGGGCTCAATTCTGCAGTGACAAATGCCATATTCAGAGCAATAGCACCTGCATTCCCCTTCTTTGGGCTTCCATGGGCCGCCACTTAAACGCTTAACTCCTTGACATCATTTTTCTTTGATGCACACACCTGCCTTATTCACTCCTGACTGGATATTTTAAGGCTGCATAGCTCCCTGCTTTAAACTGTGATAGCTCCAACAAGGCAGATTGGCTCAAAAAAGCCTTGTGCTTTGCTTCCTATGTTTCCCCAAGGTATATGCCCTGTGGATTACCTATACTTGTGAGTTATCCCATGACTCCTTCTAAGCAAGCACATTTATTCTTAAGTTTAAAGCATTATGGAGAAAAAAATTAAAAAACCTACAAGCACACTAAAAAGCTTTTACCAGAGGTCATCCACAACTACAGCATCAGGCTCTGGTACAGTAGTTTGGTTCTCCTGGGTTATAAGCCCCTATAGCCAAGATCCTGAACTAGAGCAGCTGGGCACATCAGCCATTTATTTATACAGCTCAGGGTTTAGAGCAGGAATGGGCAAACACTAACCTGTGGGTCAGATCTGGTCTGCCAGCGTTAGCAACTGATGGGCCACCACACCACTGTATTTACCTGTGCCACTGCAGATATGGGCATCACAGCTTCAGTTAGCCACTGATCACTGTTCCCAGCCAATGAGAGCAGTGATCACCTGTACCAGCAAAGGTGCAAGTAAATACAGTGGTAGCAACTCATCTGGGGCTAACCCTAGTGAACTGCTATTGTTTTATTGCCCGCCTTGATTTAGATCCTGGCCTTGTGTACTAGATAATCAGCAGATGAGATTTCTTTTGGGGGGAAGGGGAGAGGGAATAACCTGCGTAAGATTCGCACGCTTAAAGATAAGTACATGCTTAAATGTTTTGTTGAATATGTGCTGAAAGGAGGGGAAATAAAAAAAATTCTACCAAAATATTATTTTAACTGAGAACTTTCCATCAACCAGCTTTGCTAAATCTTACAACTCCAAGGTAGAAAAAAAACCCCAATGAAATAGTCAGAGGACCAGAGTAATACTATTCAAGAGTTATCCTACAAGTTGAGACCAGGGCATCCACCAGAGAAATCTAGCTCACTGAGCAGGTGCCGAATATGTCAAGATTCCATAAACTCTATTTAACCTTTTTAAAACTTCAGAACAGGGACTGCTGACTTTGTACAGTAGTGCTACAATGTTTAATACTCCACATAACTTTAATACATGAAACAATTAGACCTTTAACACTCGGCTCTGAAACATCATAATTACACTTGATTACACTTTCTTCACAATGTACAAGTCTACAAGTTGGACAGTTCACATAAAAACTGAATTTACATAAAGTTGCCTGCTTTATTAAATGCAAATCAATGCAGATTATGTATACAAATTTAATACATGTTAAGATTTTATAAGTTGATTTATATTTATCACGTATGCTTTCCATTTTAAACCAGTGTAAACTAAATGTAAATTTTTCTTTTACTGAAATGTTCCATACTGTTTTTAAGTATGGGACATAGGCCGAGTTTTTAACTGCAACTCGGGGGGGGGGGGGGGGGGGGAGTTAATGTAGGACTACAAGAGATTGCATTAAACAATTACCTTTTCTTATAAACTAGTGTTTCAAACAAACTGCAGTTGGATACAAAAAGAAAGTTGAAGAACTTATTTTAAACAAAGGAGTAAAGAAAATATTGTGTTCCATTAGCGTTCTGATACTTATGTGACAGAAAGATGCATTTTTGGATGTGAGGCCAAGCAAGAAAGTGCCAGATAATTTTGTGTGTCTAACAGCAATTTGCAAGATTAGTTAATGCTGAGATTAGAAAGTCAGTGTGATCCAGTTGATAAGCATTGGACTGTGATATAAGCACCGAAGTAAACTACAGCTTCTAAATACAACTGTGGCATTTCGGATCTCATTTACTATGGGGAAAATTTATCCTGAAGGAACACGAGAACTGCTACACTGGGACAACCATTGGTCTTGTCTGAACAAAATGAGAGATTTTGATGAATCAGTTTTCTATCAACTGTGTTTTCTTCTAAATGACCAATCAGCAATGGTTGAATCTGACTGCACACTATTCCCAAATCCTAAAGGGATGTGCAATGCTGGTTCATATCTAAGATTTTAGAATGCTCATGATGATTATGGCCAGCCACATGTCCTAAATGCAAAGATGTTTGATTAGCCCAGATTTGTTTCATGCACTGTATTTCTCTGCTTACTCCTTAAAGCGTTTATGGAATCTTTTTTTTTTATTTATGAAACAGTGCAAAATTCCAAGAAAAAATTGTTTGATCTCCTGAAACAAAGAAATCCAGTCAAAAGGAACAAAATGTTAATAAAGACTTCATTTGTTTTTAAGCTGTTTTTCCCCCCACTTCAGCTATTTTCCCAAGTTTTATTTCTACCAATCAAAATGCAATCTTAACCTGTTCATATTCTATTACATAATTTGAATGTAAAGCCATTCTAAAAATATTGACATGTTACCCTAGTACTGTAACAGCATGGAAAAAGCAATGAATTAAGGCATTAGACAAAATATATAAAGTAATGAGTGAAACTGTAAATCAAAGGTCCTAACCAGTTAAGAGCCTAGGAATCTAGTCCAAATCTCATAAAATAGAAAACGATAAAATGTATTTAATAAAATGGTCCATCTTTTAAGACTAGATCATATCTCTTGCCTTGGCTTAGCTCTGTTATTCCCATATCAAAAAACTTTGGTGTTATGACTGGCTTCTTTTCTCTGCTTCTCCTCCCTCTCTCTGGCCTGAAAAAGTTTGCCAATCAACATTTTTGAAACTTTTCCAAGAGCTATTCTCTGCAGAAATCTTTGCTCTTGCCTTAATTACTTTCAACCGCAATTGCCTCTTCTGCTTCCCCTTCTATCTGGATGCCTTGAACTTCGAAGGACAGTAGGACCCCCAAACTATGCAATACTGGTTCTTCACAGCATCTCCAAATTTTCTTTTTAAGCTGCCCATGGATTTCTAGTTTTTGTGTCTAATACTGAATCGTATGCAGTTCCTGAGATTGTTGTAGGGAAAGAGCACTCAGGCATACACCACTCAGTCTTCAAATTTCATAGTAAAATTGCCCTGCTCGTTATTTCCTGTAAGCACTACTCATCTTTTCCCCTTATTAAAGTTATTTGTAACCAGACATGTGGTTGGTGCTTTACAAATAACGTAAAAGAACAAGGTTGCAGCACAAGCCTACTAGACAAAGATTGGAGCAGGGGATGCAACACAGGAGCAAAATGATTGATTTATGTCAGAAATTAACTTTGCTAATTCCCCCAATATTGTTCTTGTATGAAGCTGACAGATGTGTCCTTCCATTTTTCCTATCAATGGAGCTAGTCTGCATGACTGCTTACTTTTGTCTTTACAACTTCTAAATCTCAGCTTTCATTCAGTTATTCTTCATTTTACTCAAACCCATTATTGTTGCTGTCACGTTACTAAATTTGAAGGAAGCAGCCAGATCACTGCTGCACCCATGGAGGGGGAGGAGGGTTGGCCCCAAAAGTGGTACAAAGGGGGCTATGCGAGGGGTCAAATGGAAGCTTACTTTCTTCTGATTCTATATATGCTATTCATGTGATTGTATGATGTCTGTGTGTGAAGGTATAAGCATGTACTTTGTATGAATACTGAATGTTTCTCTGTATGTGGTGGAGCAGTGGGTAGAGCTCAGCCTATGGACATGCTAATGAGCAAAGCTCTATGTAACAATGGACCTCTATAGGCCAAGGACACACCCCAAGAATGATGACTGATACCTAAGGTCTACCAGCAGGGAAAACAGGGATAGGCCGCTGGCCAGGTGACCTGCTGCAGCCAAGAAGAAACCAGAAAGGAGGTATAAATATGCCATGTGGCCAACTCCATCTTGGTACTCAGCTCACTTTCATCCCAGAGGCAGCAGTGCAGGGATCGAAGAGCCGGAAAGAACTGTGGACCCCATCCTGACAAAGGATGTTCAAAGACTTTTAAGCCAGCAGTTATAACATCTCTGCTGCAAGCCTGCATTGAGAACTGGGAGATTCGATGCATGTAATGTATAATATTTTAACAACCTTACTCTCATGCTTTTCTTTCTTGTAGTAATAAACCTTTAGATGTTAGATTCTAAAGGATTGGCTCAGCATGATCTTGTGAGTAAGGTCTAGAGGGTAAACTGACCTGAGATCTGTGGCTGGTTTCTTGGAACCAGACAGAACTTGTTCAGGGAAGGTGAGATTGGGCTCTAAAACCCCTCACCTATGTATGAGGCCCAGGGCCATCTGGGGCACTGATATTGCTGGGGTGTCAGAGCTTTTGCTCATGAGGCTTCTGGCAGGCAACTGAAGCGCTCTATGGGACTGGTTTGTGGCCTGATTGGGAAGGTCTCCAGTCTGGGGGCTGTAAGGAGCCCCGAATTTGAGCAATTTGCCCTCAGCAGACGCCCTCAGCTGTGCCCAGACCCAGCCTGGTCCGTCACAGTTGCATTCTGTCTTTTGGGTGGAAAACATTATTGTACATACAGAAGAATGTAACAAAATATTTTATGGTATTGCTGTTCAACCATGTACGGCTAATGAACAATAAGCAAATAAGTGTGAACTATAATCAAAAGGCTTTCTACTTTGAACTGTTAGAGAAAGGCCCAAAGAAATAGCCTGGTCTGATCATATAGGTTTCAAATATTTACCCCTTCTAGAACAGTAAGATGACCTTCTAAATTAAAAGTACAGAATTCAATTGTGTTCTATTTCTGCTTTTACAACAAATACATGTGAATGTTAGTAAAAAAAATTGGAGTCGTGTCTCATTAAATCTTACTCTTCAGTAAGGCCACTTGCTCCACCAGGTTTGGACAAGGCTTGCCACAGGCAAATGGCAGAGTCAAGCCAACATTTCTGAAGTGACTGGTTATTCTCAGGACCTCAACTTGAATGCCTGACTTGACATCTCTTAAAGTGACTTGGTTTTTACAGTGTAGGAGCTCACTACACAACACTTTCTGAATATTAGGCCCTTTTAAGTAAAGATCATCATTTTTCATTAAGAATCATTCTGTTGTTCACTGAAACCAAATTATGTACTCAAACATATATGTGCAACCTCACTGGCTGCAGCACAGAAATCAACCTTTACTTCTTTTAACAGTCTCTTATTCCCCCCCTGCCCCCACTCTCCGAAATTCTGCTCCTTTTCTAATATAAAAATATATTTTTCCACAATTTGCAAAGCCAAAGGCCTCTGTAATGTGAACTTTTTACATTAAATACATTATGAAAAGTAGAACATAATGACTTACTGTGTATTAAAAAGTATGAGTTTGCATAGGTTGGAAAGAGATAAAGAGATGAGGTTTAAATGTGCCCTCCTCCCATTAGGGTTGTCGTCTCTACCTGAAGTTATTCTCGGAGTTCTTCTCCCCCAACATGAAGGAATATTTTCTTAAAATATCTATTAAAATCCCCTGGATTGCATTCTCTAGTCACTGGAGGTCAATGCCATTTACAGAAGACTCCAGACCCATCCTGGAAGGCTGGCAACCACACTCCTACCTTAAGGAAGTAGCAGTAGGAGCTCTACATCTTAGATTGTTTTGAGATTAACAGTTAAAGTAGGACTCAAATCCCTCTGCATCATACTTTAATGCTTGAATTTCACATAATCTCAAATTCAGCATAGTAAATCTTCAAGGAACAATTAGATGTGTCATTCTTGACAATGAATACATAAACAGGATTTATAATCCACGCCTTTTAATGCTACAATGTAGGTTTAATAGTTATCACTTTGCTCAACAGTGCATCAGTTTAGAATAAATGCAAACAATGTCTGCCAAAAATGACTTTTTATATTCCTTTGGAGAATAAATATAGTATTTGTGTAATTATCTAAAGCATAAATTGTCAACATCAACCTAGATTTTGTACAACGTGAAGGTGTGTACTTAACACACATTACCTGATTTTACAGTAATTTAGCAGTGCTTACGAGTCTAACCTTGTTTTGCAAACCTATTGAAAATGTATGAGAAGATTTGCATTGCAGCTAGTACTGGGAGGGCAAGTACTTCATTATAGAAAATAAGCTTTCAAGGTCATGATATCCCATAGATATTTTGCGTTCTAGAACACCCTAAATCCAATCATTTCCATTTTAATTTATTTGTTCATTAAGTCTAAGGGATTACACAGCCAGACAAAAGGAGAATCAATGCTAAACTGTGTAATAGCATAATCTGGCAAAATTGAAAGCAAATTGCCTGATTGCTTAACACATGGGGCAAATAAAGTTACCTGTTATTGCGTTCCAATTTAAACTGGTTCATTCTTTTTAATAGCTGCAGGTCTACACTTACCATGCTACAGCTGTGCTGCTGTAATGCTTCCCTGAAATGCTGCTATGCCAACAGAAGAGCTTCTCCCATCATTGAAGCTAATTTAGCTCCCTGAGAGGCAGCAGCTTTCAACATAGCACTATCTACACTAGAGTTTAGATGAGTATAACTGCATCACACAGCATGCTTTATCCCCATCCTTGTGCAATATGGTTATGGATAAATTGATAGTGTAAACCTGGCCAAAGAAGTTTAATTATTATATTGCATAAGTGAATATTGATAAGCCCTGATGCTATTTTATCAATTAGTCATGTCTTCCAATATTAGATCTGCAGACAGTTTTTCACCATTTTAAGAGCAATATTAAATTGAGTTTTAATGTTTTATTAACAGAAAACAAAGTCTGGAATGTCTGATATGTGGAGCCCTGTGTGGATACAAAATTTTGTATCCACATTAGTAGTTGCAAAATGAGCTGTGGCTATCTGCCTCCATATCTGGGGATAGCCACATATATCTGTGGATTTGCAGGGTTCCATGGATTTTAACTCCCTATGCAATCTAGAGAAAATCACATGTGAATCAAGCTCCAAAAAGTGTTTCATTCTTGCCCCAATAAAGGGCATGTCCTATTCTTTTTTACAGAAAAGAGAGAAGATTCATTTGTTATGAACATACACTAGTCCATCATCAGTGTGTTTAAATACATGACAAGTATAAGCATAAGAATGAGCCTTTTTACAGCAATGGGACTATTTATAAATTTAAAATTAAGCACATGCTTAAATTTTGCTGGATTAAGACCACAAAAAAGATAATTTATCCTATTCAAGACAATTATAATACTCTTGTTTTTTTAAGGAGTCAAACCCAATGGCAGTATTTCTATTCCTTTCAATAAGAGGAAGCTTGAGGATTTAGGCCAGCTTCTCAATGGTATTTACAAACTTAATTCCCATGAGTTATTGCACTTTGCTCACAAATTCAATCAAAGATTGTGTTAGCAGGTATTACCACATAATCACACCTAGGCTAATGCTACAAGCTACTCTGCATGGATGGACTCACATGGAGCCAGTTAGAGTTGATGAGCCCTCATATGGCTGCAAGCTCTTTCTGTGCAGAGAAGTTCACAGGAATGGGAATTAGCAGGCAGATTTTCATATAGAGGAGTTGGAAAATTCATACTGCCTATAACTAACTGAGTGCTCTACTTTTTGGTGGAAGTGCATCTCTCCTGGCCCTTTTGGAGATTAGCTCTAGGAGGCAAATACCTTTTCCTGTGATTGCAGAGGATTTCTCTGAGTCTCAGTCCAGACCCTCTCTCGCTACAGAAACTGCTGCTACCTCTTTGTGATGCAGCCCTCCAACCAGATCACTCAGTATTCCACTCCCTCTCTCCAGAATATAGTCCTTCGAAGTCTGTTATTCCCACAGTTGACTGTCCTGCTGGGGCTATTTTCCTGGAATGTGAAAGAGACCCTCCCCATACTCTCTACTTCAGATTCCCTACAACAAATAGCTAACCCCCTTTCCCACAGACTCCCTTCACCACCTCATTTTTTTAAGAGATACCCTTCCTACTAAGCTCCTACTCTGCCCTAGAAATCCCTTCTTCTTGCTCTACTACAGTCAGCATGACCCCCTAACTTTTCTCCAAACAAGCTTTAGGGGTGCTAGCTTCCTGGATATATATACAGGCTCAGCCACCTATATTCAGGTGAGTGTCCTAAAAATTAAGGGTTTACTCCCATTGTTAATTCCCCCAGCATGCAGTCTAATTGGCTGATTGGACCCATTTTGTCTACCTCAGCCCTATCAAGCCAATACAGGCAGTAAAGACCACCACACTACCTGAAATTTCTGCTGTAGACAACAAGTTATCAATCTGTAATCTATTATCCCCAGGGAGGGTGGTAAATCCGGGGTGAAAGTAATGTACTTTCTTACAGGTATTAGCTTTGGACTGAGGGTTGGGGATAGGAGTGTGTAATATAACAGTACGGCTACATTGGCATGATCTTGCGCAAATACTTTTAACACGAGTTTTTGCGTTAAAGTATTTGCGCAAGAGAGTGTCTACACTGGCTTGTGCTTTTGTGCAAAAGCATCTGTGCCAGTGTAGATGCTGTCTAGCACAAGAAAGCTCCGATGGCCATTTTAACCATCGGGCTTTCTTGCACAAGAAATTCATGTTGCCTGTCTACACTGGCCTCTTGCGCAAGAACAGTTGCGCAAGAGGGCTTATTCCTGAGCGGGAGCATCATAGTTCTTGCACAAGAAGCACTGATTTCACATATTAGAACGTCAGTGGTCTTGCGCAGGAACTCCCCGTCAGTGTAGACAAGCAGCATTTTTTTGTGCAAAAGCGGGCACTTTTGCACAAAATCATGCCAATGTAGACACAGCCTATCTGTAAGGGTGTTTCTAAACTACATGGCTCAATCGATGAAAATGTGGCTTATGAATATGATGGCTCCATCAATGGAGCCATGTAGATTAGGCTGATCGGCAGAGGGAAATGAAGCCGCAATTTAAATAATCGCAGCTTCATTTAAATGGCTGCCGCGCTCTGCCAACCAGCTGATGATCAGCTGTTTGTCGGTAGATCGGGGCAGTCTGGACGCTCCTGCGCTGACCTGAAAACCCTTTGTCGACCTCCCCCTTATGCCTCATGGAATGAGGTTTACCAGGGAGGTCGACAAAGGGATTTCAGGTTGGCGCGGGAGCGGCTAGACTGCCCAGATCTGCCCAGATCAGCTGATCATCAGCTGGTCATCAGAGCGCAGCAGCCATTTAAATTTAAATGAAGTCGCAATTATTTAAATTGCGGCTTCATTTCCCTTTACCAAATAAACAAATCTACATGGCTCTGTCGAAGGAGCCATGTAGTCTAGACGTACCCTAAGTGTGGGGTGGAATGCAGGGACTCAGGGCAGGAGTGTGTGGGAGCTAAGGAAAGGGGAGAGGGTATGTGGAGGGTGTCAGAGCAGGGAGCAGAGCAGGGAGCTCGGAGTGTGAATGTGTGCAGGAGCTGGGGGTGAGGAGGAGCTCAGTACAGAGATTGAGGTGTGTGTGGAGGGATGTAGGAGTTAGAGCAGGGGTTTGTGGGTGCAGGAATCAGGACAGAGGTTGATGTGTGCAGGTGGGAATGTGTGGGGTGCTGTAGCACTCTTAGGCTCATGGACTAGCATCCAGGGTCCCAGCTACTACCCGGTACACTGACCAGAGGTTCTGCTGCCAACCCCATGTGGCAGGCACCAGCTATTAGCTCTGCACACACCTGGTGCTCCAATGCTTGCCCCATGCTCAGGAATTTGCTCCTGGTCTCAGCTGAGGGGTTGAACTGGGGTAAGAGAGCAGAATTTCAGGACCCCCCCCCCTCTACCTCATCAATTTGTTGCAGTGCCTGACATTGACCATGTAGTTAGGAGAATGCACCTCTCCTACAGTGCACCCCCCAGACAGCCCCTTTCCCCTGACTCGCTGCCTGCTGCTTAGTGGAGGGGGACCCCAGCTGGGAGTGTGCCTCGCTTTGCTTCTCCTCCTGCAGAGTGCACCAGCACCAGCCTGCTCCTTCTAACAGGAGCAGTTCACTGGGGCACATCACCTTATTTTCACCTCTGTTGGTAGTAGTTATCAGGAGAAGATTGAAAACTTGCTTCTGCATCCATTCCCAGTCACACGGCTTCTACTGAGTGGCACTAGCAATTCACTTGCTAGTTTTCTCCCATAAACCACTGTGCTAATTTCTATGTCCTCTGCGATGAACCATTATGGATTCTGGAACCCCCCTGGAAGCACTGTGAGAAGGATTCTAAATTGCATGGGAGTGGGATCAGAAACGAGTGGCAGATGTAGTCACAGATGGGAAAGGGGGAAGGGAATGGAGATGGAGAAGCGCTTGCTATAGACCATGAAACAAGAAAACCACTGGCGTTGGAAAGGCTTCTTCTCATCATAAGATACACAAAGAAATAGAATGGTTTACATAAAAAGGCAGTCAAAGATAAATCGGCTTTGAGGTGCTATTCCATTTAATTGCAAAAATGCACATGCACAATGATAAGGAAGATTTTCTTAACATGGCAATATAACTTACAGAAAAGGAGGGAAATGTAGAAGGCTCCTATGAAGTGACTGAGCAAGGATGAAATGTGGTAGCATTCTAAGAATTATGACCAACTTCTACAGAAGTCAATGGAAAGACCTCTATTAATTTCACTGGCAGCTAGATTAGATCCCAGATGATCAGATTAATAGATTTAGTCTCTGATTCTTCATCAGGCTTTTCTAGTGCAGTCTTCTGTCCTGCATGGTGCTTCACTGATACACTAGCAGATTGCAATCTACCATGTGGGTCTTATGGAGCATGACTCACACAGACTGACAGAAGGCCCAATCTAGACTGCATGGATGCTACTTTCTGAAGTTAGTGGAATTTTTGCACATAGACTGCAGGATGTAGTCCCAATTAATGTAGTGTTTGAGAGACTCATCTGCTGCTTTTAAAGCTTATCAGGGGGAAAAAACTAGCATAACAACAAAATGGCCTCATAGGACAGATAAATAAAATACATGTGAGTAGCCCAGGAAGTTACCAAGATAAAAAAGATTCATATTCATAAGCCACATTTTCATGTATAATATTGTCATCAAGTGCATTTCTATTTTTCTGGAGACCAACAGATAGAAACGAGCAATGATGACTGGTAATACAATAATCTTCTATTTTTACATTGAATTATGGCGCTTAAAGGCTGTAATGGTACATTCACAAGCACGATGGATGACTGGAAAATGTCATTAAGTGCTTTATTGGATGCCATTCTCTTGAAGGAGGACAATAATTTTAAACTATAAAATGCAAACACCTCTCTGCACAGCATGACAAGTATATTTATCTATGATACATTACAATGAAGTCCCTTGCAATGTTCTCTGGGCTTCCTTAAATATCTGCAATATGCCACTCAATAAATGTAGCAATGGGTGAATTTCAAGCCAACAAAATTGAACACGGTGACTTTGATTTTTGGACATGGAAACAAATATAATCAGGTTCATTTTCCACTCAGGAGAGACTGTAGTGCAGTCTCATAGGATTGTAGAAAAGTTATTTTAATCAAGTTGATTTTTAGCATAAGTTTATGATTGTTACAGTCACACCTTTTCCAAAAGCATGTTTGCATGCTTTGTCTGCTAATGGAAGAAGAAAGGACTCAATCTTGAACTTGGTAGGTACCTTCTGTCACAGTTGAGGACAACTGCACCTGTATTTTCCCTCAGTGGTCCCACAAGGGCACCCAGTAACAGGCTTACGACTTCCAAGCCATTGCCTTTCTTAGGTGAAGGCCTATATCACCCTCCCTTCTGACCAGGGTATTCTCAGGCTGCTTAGTTCCTTGCAATACTGTGTTATTCCCAGCACCGACAAGCTGCCCCATCATACCTGCTTTCTTTCTCTTCAGAGATAGCTAAGGGTATGTCTACACTAAACTCCTAGTTCAAACTAGGAGGGTAATGTAGGCATACCGCACTTGCAAATGAAGCCCGGGATTTGAATTTCCCGGGCTTCGTTTGCATAAGCGGGGAGCCGCCATTTTTAAAACCCCGCTAGTTCGAACCCCGTGCAGCGCGGCTACACGGGGCACGAACTAGGTAGTTCGAACTAGGAAGCCTAGTTCGAACTAGCGGGGTTTTAAAAATGGCGGCTCCCCGCTTATGCAAACGAAGCCCGGGAAATTCAAATCCTGGGCTTCATTTGCAAGTGTGGTATGCCTACATTACCCAGCTAGTTCGAACTAGCGGGGTAGTGTAAACATACCCTAACAGAGTGACTGCCCATAGTAATAGATACCTTCCTCTTCTTCTTGCACAAGCCTATTTGATTATTCCAGTAAAAGCATTACAGAAAAAACATATAAAAAATCCACACACATGCTAATAAGCGTAGTAGACTTCCCGCCAACCCTGACATAGGACCTGACCAGAGCAGTCCTTCAACACAATATCCGGGGTGATTCCTTGTGGATTCAAGCTCATCATAGCTTCCGCTCAGAACTAGCACCCAGTTTTATGGGCCTCAGTAAGCCGAGTCCTTCTCAACCTTCCCTGGGAAATGATGCTTTTCAGTGGCCCTGTCTGTTTGCTGCAACAAGTCCTTGAGCCTGTTTAAAATTAGGCTATTTAAAAAAAATCCTTTCTTTATCTGGTCATCTCTGGAGAATCTGGTTTTAACTTATATATGTGGGATCTTGCCAAGGCATGTTTTCTAAGATCTAATAACTGGAGCATAGTTATTAGAGGAGTTACAATTCCACAATAACATAGATACAACTGAATTTTAATAGAATGGACCCCAGAGGTATAAAACCCAACTCAGAAGGGTTTAACTTAATTCGGTCAAGTTGTCATTAATTCGAGAAGGTGTGTCCAGGATTTTTGTAGGATAGTGTCAGTGTGTCTCATCCTCCTACTCTGCTGTGGTACAGGGCATTTTGTTTAGAACCCTCAACCCCAATTTAGCAGCAGTGCTTTTTCTATCAAAGAGCTCTGTGGTGATGACCCTGCTGCTGCACAAGATTGAGGAAGAAGTCCCTGCATGCTTGATGAAACATGATGCCTACAGTGCTCATACGAAATGTGTGATATAATGATGATATCTGCAGATCTTACAGCAGGCAAGAACTGCTGTGATTTGTGTTCTTTGTGTCCGCTTGCAATGGCACACCTGTGTAAAAGGTGTATCTAGATCAGTGGTTCTCAAACTTTTTGGCATCACGCTCCTCTTTTTGATTTTTGAAAAACTATCACGCTCCCCCCCTCCAAAAATAGCAGCAAAACTTCTTGAGCAAAAAAAAAAAGGAACTGAGCTGGGCAGCAAAACTTGATTGGGGGAGGGGGAGGCTGGGTCGCCTCGTGCCCCCCCTCCCTGGAATTTCTTCACGCCCACCAATTTGGGAACCCATGATCTAGATCATGCATTGGCGAGGTTCACACAAGAAGTTTTGTGAATCCTACTCACTCCATGAACTATGGAAGGGGGGGGGGAGAATTTTGGGTTTGCCTATTCCTAAAGAAAAACTCCAGAGCTAGATTGGATGCCTTAGTAATTCAAAATGTGAAGTCTGAAACATGGCAATTCAAGAGCCTTGTAACTATGGATTTCAACTCAGCCTGTTAGATTTCCAAAACAGATAAGTGAATATCATGTAGTTTACTCTATCTGTTTGGGTTTCTCACATGTGCACATAAAAACAATATCTGGTCTGCTGTTCTTAAATATTAAGGACCAAAGCTAAGACAGTGCTAGTGTAAATTCAGCATAGTTGAAGAAAATGGTACAGAATGGTGGCACCTCTATTTCATTTTCCTTATATCTATATTCTGGCCAGAAGCCAAAAAAAAGGCGCCGTAGGAATATAGATCCATTTTAGTCCTGAGTGAACTATGGTTTTAAATTGAATGTGGATATTAGCATGAGCAATAGGTCCAAAAGGAATAAAATCATAAGAAAGAAGAATAATGTTAAACTGACCTTTGAAATACCAACATTATCTTATTTTAGCCTTACACTGAGGTAATCAAAAATATAGTTAATTGGGTACAAGGTGACAGATTCAGCTCTAAAACTCCCTTATCTGCCTTTGGCTTTGATTCAACAACCTGCAATGAGACTACTTGTTTACTATACAGGTTGAACCTCTCAAGTCCGGCATTCTCTGGTCTAGCTACAACCATAGTCTGGCATAGTCCGGAAGTCCAGTAATAACGGGTATGGACAAGTTTCCTGTGGTCACATGAAGTGTGTTTACAGCCACCAGTCCTCACTGTCAGTACTCTGTGCTATTATTTAGCTCTAATTTAGCCTTAATATCTTCTAAGTTTCCAATGATCTATGGAAGTGCTATAATGCTGCTAGACAATAGTGACTTCCCATGGTTTGGAAAATTCTCTGGTTCAGCACCGGTCATGTCTCGAGTGTGCCAGATTAAAGAGGTTCAACCTGTAGTGCATTAAAAGCAAGGTTTTCCATGGGTTTCTTTGTCGGAGTTTTTGTTTACTCATTATGAGTCATACTAGGATAGAATGCATCTCCCAAGCTTGCTATGACATTAAGTATAAGTGTATATAGACTTATATATTGGATTTTGGATGTGACCGATCCCAAGTGGGTTCTGGACTACTAAAGGAAAGCTTGTGTGGAAACTGAGTCATACTAAACCTTGATAAAATTATAAGGAAAACTGTTTCCAACAGGCCCTGTGGCTTCAGCAATTCTAGTTGACACCTGTGTTGGCTATACTCCACAGCTACGTCTAGACTGGCATGATTTTCCGCAAATGCTTTTAACAGAAAAGTTTTTCCGTTAAAAGCATTTGTGAAAAAGAGCGTCTAGATTGGCACGGAAGTGGTTTTGCGCAAGAAAGCCCCAATCACCATTTTCACCATTGGGGCTTTTTTGTGCAAAACAGTTTTTAGCTGTCTACACTGGCCCTCTTGTGCAAAAACATTTCCGGAAAACGGCTTTTGCCCGAACAGGAACGTCAAAGCATTAGCACAAGAAGCACTGATTTCGGACAGTAGAACGTCAGTGCTTTTGCGCAAAATCAAGCAGCCAGTGTAGATAGCTGACAAGTTTTTGTGCAAAAGCAAACGCTTTTGCGGAAAAACTTGCCAGTCTAGACGCAGCCCACTTGTTCCTCTTGCCACTGTCATATCCTCACTGCAGACACACTGCTTGAGAGCTTGCTTTTATTTACTCTATGCTTCCTTTCCTTCTGTTAGGGGAATTTTCAGCTGCCTCTCTAGGGCAGCTAAAGCAGCATAAACCCACCAAAAGCCAAGGTAGAGGATCTGGTTCTAAACATTTTTTCTTCTAAGATTAGAAATTTGCCACTGTGTCTCCCCTCAAATACATACACATACTGTTGTGTACCATGCTGTGTGTCAGTTCTCTGGATAGTTTCCAGCCTCCCGGCAGAGGTGGCTGCATTTCAAAATTGCTGTACATATATAGTTGGTAAAATGTTTTAGCATTACAAAAGTAACTATAGTGATAGAGATGTAGCCGTGTTAGTCTGGTGTAGCTGAAACAAAATACAGGACTATGTAGCACTTTAAAAGTAACTATAACACTGAAGGATAATATTCCCTATTATTTCAGCATAGTGCTGTTTTCAGGCACTTAGGGTCATAATTATTTTGTAAGAGTTTTTCCAGCAGTGAAACTTGCTTCAGTTTTATTTCTTGTCAGAGATGCCCTGAAATACCTCACTGATTTACATATACTGTAGGATAATGAATGAGAATGAATGGATTGCCAAGTTCTAAATCCATCAATGGGTTCGGATGATGGAAAGTTCAAGAACAAAGCTTGACCAGTTCAGGAGCATGAGTATGATTTAAAACATGGTAATTGATTTATTAGAGCTTCATAAAAAAGTTTTCACATGAAGAAAACCCAGTGTAACTTGGCTTTTTGCCCATTTGTGGTGGGGAGGAAGGGAGGTAAAAGAAAAGAATATTTTTTCTATGAGAGAATGTCTCATTAAAAAAAGTATCCCTTTCTCCCCCTTTCACCACCGAATGGACAAAAAGCCACAAATAGAAAGGGAAAATGTATCAGAAAGAAAGGGAGCTGAAGGTCAAAAGAGAAATTCCATTTGCTGTGAGATGTGACTGGAACTCAGGCAGTGGTCAGGCAATCAGCAGCACTCTCTCCCTGACAACAGAGAAAAGATGGAGGAGGAGGAAATGAGCTCCAGGGAGGACGGTCAAATATCTTGATGACTGGGAGGTGCTGAGTCCCCCTCACACCTATTGAAGTCTGGAGAATGTGCAGGGGTTCAGCACTGCTCAGGATTAGGCCCATAGAAAACAAACTGGTCAAATCCTTCCCCAGAGTGGGAAGGGGGGGATAAAGGATATACTGTGTTGATTGGACACAGTGTAGGAACTCAGACTGATAGACGAGGATTTGTATGAAAACTGATCCCATTTTCAGTTATAGTGACTTAGAAAAAAACCAAAACCCAACATTTTCACTTTTGTGTTGCAAGGAGTGTCAGAAGAAAGGTTGTGGCCTATGACAGCAACTGATGTTGACCAGGTCTAGGATGGGGATAAATCAGCATTATTGACTTTAATTGATCTCTGCTAATTTACAGCAGCTGGGGAACTGGCACACAAAGTAAAAGACTAGGACTGTAAAAAATTAAAACAAACAAAAAAGGCAGGATAAAGTTTCTTTTTCTTGTACACATACATCTGGGACGTCTTTGTTTAAGAGACTGTGGTAACACCAGACAAGGTGTCTGCTGATAGGTCCAGTTTAGTCTCCTGGCATGCAACTCTGGAAAAGAATCAGTCCTTTTCTGCTAACATTGGAGAAGGCATTTTATTAGAATGAAGAAAACAGTATTATCTCGAAAGTTACTCTTTCTTGATGCTTCCTTGGAGGTCTCCTACCTTACTCTTCCTGGCTCCCTGCTACATATTCAAAGACACAATTAATATTCCCCATGGTATCCACATACACCCTGATTGTTATTGAGTCACACAAGTAGTCCCATTAAAGTCTGTGAGCCTGCTCATGAGAGAAAGGGCAGCAGAAAGTGTCTCAAAAGGAAACAGATTCCACTATACACCTCTCCCAAAGAAGCAGTGACTTAAAATCCATGGAATGAGGGTCCACAGCATCTTTACCTGCTGAAATCTCAATGTGACTGTGCTGTAATAGGTAACACCCAGAGATCATACTTCCAGCCCTTGCGTGGGAATGCGATGTCTTTTTGAGATGGTGATTGGCCTCCGTGAGGATGAGTCTGAAAGAAGATTGCATCTTTGTTGCCCAATCACATATTTCTGTTGGCAGAATCTGCCGTGGGCCCTGAAGTGGATGAAGCTCGCTGATGCTTCAGTGGCAGCAACATCAGCTATAATGCAATATCATTGTGCTCCTTGGCACATCAGCATTGACCCTCAAGAGTTTTCTGACAGCATCAGCTCTGTATCTTATTAGTCTCAGTGTATGCAACTGCAATGTTAGCAGCCATGTCACTCATTACAGTAATCTTTAGGATTAACTTGTTTGCCCTGGAGAGGCAGGTATAGTGAGGAGGCAGTGGAGGATTCACATATTGCCTCCTATAATTTTCTCCCAGACTAAAAATTTCTGATTAGTCCTCATGGAAGCCTGTGCTTATGGTTTATAAGGAAAACAAACACCACAAAATTTGATACACATCTTCCCTTCCCCATACAAAATTCTCTGTTCTGTCCTTTTAAGGTATGTTTGGATGGTATATGCAGGCCCACCTTTAGGATTTTGGAGAACTCCAGCATGACAATTCTTGGTAACCTCAAATCCTAAGGGTATGGCTACACAGCAGTTTGAGGTATAATTTCTACTACAACTACATTTCTATGTGTAGCACACTAGCCTGATGAAAATTAGTGCATATACACCTGCCTATGTTGGAAATTACACCTTCATCTTGAGGGTAGACCTACCCTAACTCAGAAATGCCCCTTCAATCCAAATCCCCCAGGTCTTCATTTCTCTTACACCAGTATAATCCGTTCCCTAAGCCCCAAGTCAGAGTCCCTTTATTTCCACACATTCTCCCCCTAATGTGTCATATACCAGCTCTATCTCAAAGGATATTAGAACTGTCTTATTTTCCTCTTGTTGCCAGGCAGCTTGAAAGTTGTAGGGCTGCCCCAGCAGATTTTGCACACAAGGTTGTCAGTTACATGGGGGAGAATGAGCACAGACCCTGCTGCCAAGCGACAATGACACAGACCACCAACTGTACAATTTCAGCAGCAATGCCAGCAAGTTATGCCAGAAGGAGTAACAATAAGATATAGGAGGCAGCAGCAGCAAGATGTTTGGATAGATTAGCAGTATATGCTCTCTTGCTATGCTGTCTCTCTTACAAGTATTTGCCACAGTTGGTGCTAGAAGAATGCGTGCTAGGACACAAAAGCAAAATGTATTATAATAACTATCACACCAGCCCTACTTGGGATTTAAAGTCCATGTTTTTCTCAGGTTGGTTGCTTTTTTTGTCTTCCTCATCTTGATGGTCGTTCCTCAACAGGGCAGGCAGGTTCTTCTGGATTCTTGCTTTCATTATATCTTTCAACATGACAGTTCATTGTGTTCCTTCAACACAACTAGCACCAACTAGGAGATTATCTGGTACAGCTTTCTCATGCTTCAACACCCTATTTTCGCAGGGGCTGGAATTTGGGGTCCTGGAGGTGCTGCTGCACTCCTAGTTCGAAGTAGTACCTGTAATAGCAACCCAAATACATGGTTTTCACCTTCAACACCCCTGCTATAAAAATTGTTCCAGCAACATAGGGTGTTTAGGGAGCAGGGGAGCTGCCAGACTGACTGGGCCCCTGGGCAAGGTCCAGGGGTAGCTCCGTACGGCTGGATGAGGCAGGGTCTTGGGCAGAAATGATGAGGGTGGGGGTTGCCAGCTATCAGGGCCGTTTGGAGCATCCCAGTGGTGATTAGAAGGGCTCATGGCTTCAACAGTCACTGGTCCTGTAGTACCAGTGGTGGCAACTGGGAGCCCTGGGACCTTTTGAATTGCCGGGCCTCAGGGCAACTGTCCCTTTTGTCCCTCCTAGCAGCAGGCCTGTTTAGGAAGAGCCCCATTACATCAGCATAATTCAGTTTTTCCTTCACTTTCCTTATTAGGTCCCTCAGATCTGTCACGAGAATTCTTTTTACCTCTTTTTGCCAGTACCTCTGTTCTGTTCAATCACCAGGAGATATAATCTCCACTTTCATAAATTCTGCACATAATTGCTGGTTTATTTTATTTTACTAACTAGATTGTTGTTTACACTAGAGGAAATTGTGGAAAAAAATATCTCTGATGTTTCCTGTCAGTTCACCTGAAATTGTGGGAGCAACATTCAACAGTGCTAGAAAATTTTCAGCACCATTTAATCTAGCTCTAATGGAAGCAAACTGGGTCAGCAAAGTCTTATAAATATTGTAGCTGCCTCTGGGGTGCTATATGAGGCTCCCAAATTTTGCTGAATATAATTCAGATGACCTGGACTTAGCAACAGTGGGAATATTTTTGTAAAAAGAGAAAGGCCTCAGTAGCGTCAAATGGCAATTGCTAGATTGAAAGCGCTTTATCTAGCCTTAAGCACTATTGATGATTAAATACTAAGCAGTTTTGAACGATTCCATTCAGTTCATCACATCACAGAATTCCTGCTCTACTATACATGGTCTCAATGTCACACTAACCTCAGATTTATCTTCTGAGATGTATCTCTGACACATTGCCAAAATCTTTTAGTAACATAGATTTATAACTGCCAGGCAAAAACAAGCTAACATGTTGTGAGTCAACTTACCCCAGTGTGGACTCCCAAATGAGATTTCTGGTGAAGGGAGGTAACTTAAACAGGTGGAGAAGATGGGATAAAGTCTCCAGAGTGAGAACAAAGCATACAGAGAAACTATCTTTCCAGCTCATGATTACATGGCAGGAAAATCTACGTTATTGACAATTCATGGTGCCTTTCACACCCTGTAGTTTTGATAGGTGAATAAGGTACCCATTTACATTCTTTCATAATACAAGAACAAGAGGAGTGGGATTTTTATTAGCTCTCAGTACTGACCTAGCACTGCTCCCACACTATATGAAATTCATAGGTCACAACTTTAACTGCCAAAACAAAATCCGGTTTTTATTCATGCAAGAAAGGACAGGCTTCCACAAAGTGTCAGGGCATGTGGTTAATGCACTTCCTACACCATCTCTTAAAATAATTAGCAGGTTTCTTTGTGCAGAGAGAGAGGAAGCAGGCCAAAGTATAGCTTGCAAGTTTGGATTCTAGGAATCTAAGAAGAATCCCTCCCAAGTGCAGAAACTATCACTGATCTTGGGTGAGAAACTTGAGTGTGGGAGAAGACCCCATGCACTCTGTCCCATCTGACATGCAGTGTGCACAATCTTGGCCCTAAATTAAGGAGTTTTTATTATTTTCATTGAAAATATATTAATTGTATAAAAATAACAATAAAAAATCAGTGATGTAATAGGCCTTGCAAGGTACATTTTCATTTTGATATGCGCATCTCCCATTAATCCAGGAAGTTGCAATATACTCTAGTTATTCGGGGGGAAAAAATCAATCCATTAGCCTGTACATATGGTTTCTCTAGACAAAGATGGAAATTTTAAGTGCTGATAAAGCAAATGGAAACATTATTGAGCTAAAGACCATAATTATTACAGTTGTAATAGCACTTTGTTACCTTTTTAATGCTTCTGAATTTTCCCCATGCATTATAAAGACATTATATTTAAGCAGCATTCTTCAGCGGAAAAGGATTATCAAACTATTTTTGCATTTTGTTACACAATTGACTACAGTTTGCTCAGTGCACTTCAATCTTCACTGAAAAGTAACTGGCTCTGGGGCAAAACAAAGCAATTTGTTAAAACAATGCTCAGCAACTTTGCTTCCAATTGCTAATAGCAGTGTAAAGGATCACTTGAAACTGCTAGGTAATACAGGAAGGCAGATGTAACTTAATTTGAAATATATGGTCTTAATTTGTTTCAAAATTATATAGTTCAGCTATTTCTTTGGAATCTACATGGAGAGGAGAAGTGACACCCTTCAAGAAAGAATTTTGCAAAAGATGCTCAAGATAATAAAATGGATAGGAATTGTCTGCTGGTTATTTTCACTTTTAAAAAATGCTAAATCGAAAGCAAAAAAGCTAAATCAAAAGCAGGGGCCATATTCTCAAAGGTACTTGAAGCTTTCACTCTCTGAAGCTACCTAATCTTTCTGTCAGTGCAATGTGAAAATGCTCCTTGCCTTGATTAATATTCTATTAATCCATGACAAAGTACCCATATCACTCACAGACTTACATTCTCAGCAAGTTCCTGAGATATGCCTCATTAACTGGATTACTTGTTTGATCTGAACACTGTCATACAGTTCTGTTGACAGCTACGATGCCTTGCATTGGATTGCACCATAAATGGTCTTTATTAACATCAACTCCCTGATGTAATATCTTTCCAGAACTGTCTCCAATCTATGAAATGCAGCCCAAGGTCAAAGAGTTTGTGAATAATTGTGAACGTAAATGTTATTGTCTTGTCTGAGTTATGATTAGATTTATTTAGGTAACCTATGATCTGCCTTCAAGATAAAATAAATATAAAAAACTATGCATTGAGTGAATCTTTTTCTTCAGAGCCAAAAGTAAGGTCATCCGTGCTGACTATTATTATTATTATTATTTTCTAAGCAAATGTAATGTTGGTCAAAAGTGGGATTTTGAAAGCTCCAGACTGAAATCTTCAATTATCTACAGATCAGCCCAATTTTACACTGAAAAAGAGCAACCCCTCCAACTGAAGGCATCCATCCTGATCCCTGAGGCATTCCTCTCTAAATTCCCATACTCTGTTTGAGAACTCAATCAATGTGCGTCACAGTTAATAGGAGTCTTTCTAATAATTTTAGTGGGAGGTTGGATCAAAATTGAAGTAGATACAAGACATTCTCTTTTCTTGAATGATTTTGACCCCTCTGCTGAACTTTCTTTGATTGAAGATACTTATCAGGAAGTCTGATAAACCAGAATCAGGCACAGGTTTTGCACTCTTTCTCTGGCATGTGCAAAAGCAAATTTTCCTATCAAAATTGTTAACTACTAGAGTAGAGTAACAAGGGTCATGGTGGATTCTCCACTGCTGCTAATTTTTAAATGAAGATTGGGTTTTTTGAGAGATGCTCCCATTCAAAAGGGAATTACTTTGTCTTATGTCATACAGGAGTTTAGTATAGATTATGAAAATGGTTGCTTCTGGCCTCAGAATGAATCTCTATGGCCCGGTCCTCACTACATGGAAGGTCAAAGTAAGATACACAACTCTAGCTACGTAAATGACATTGCTGGAGTCGACGTATCTTAAATCCCTGTGTCCACAGGAGCAAATACTCTCATCAGCTTCCCTTAATCCTCATGAGGAGCAGGAGTACTGTTGTTGACAGGGGCACCCTTTGAGTTCAATCTAGTGGGTCTACACTACCCCCACTAAGTCTAACCCCAGAAGATCGACTGCAGCAGCATTGATCTTCCATGTAGTATAGATGTGCCCATTATGAGTTTCTGTCTTAACCATTGCCCTTTCTGATTTCAGTCTGGATTGAGTTCTGAATTTTGAAATTCAAGCCAAAACCCATGAGTCACTCTAAAAAAATCAGCTGTTTCTTTTTAATAATATTTTTATTTCAGATGGGAGCATGGGCCTTGAAAACCTATCTGCAGTTTTGCACCCATGTGAAAGTAGTAAGAAGTATTATCCCCATCTTTATAGAGAAACAAAGAGAACTGGGATTCAGATTCAGAAGTCCTGACTTTCAATTCCATATTTAGTGGCGAAAATCAAAGTCTCAATAGTTTTGATTGGGTTTATTTATAGTCTATGCTCAGGGCATGGAACAATAAAGAAACTACTGATTCTTTTATCTTATTTCATGTTTATTAAGCTGCCAACTATTATTGAATAGATGGAAAAACAGTAAGAACCCAATTCTGTGCTGATTTACACACCACTCAATTGAAGTCAACAAAGTGCATGTCATATAGATCAGCACAGAATGTGGTCCCAAGATCTCACTGACACAATATATAAATATGCCTGAAAGCTTCATAATACATCTGGCTTGTCAATCCAGAAGCAGAGTCAAGTTGCGGCTCTATGATGGACTCTCTTGTCAAACCTTATTACATCTAAAAAGGGTCATTTTTGGCCACAAAGCTACAGGGTGATGGTTAACACCTTGCATCTAAACATTGGTTTGTTTTCTAACAAAATGAATCCATCTCACACAAGGATGCTTAACAATAGACATAACCTCAATACAGTCTGTCAGATAGGGCTGTCAAGCAATTAAAACTTTAATCATGATTAATCACGTAATTAATCGCATGTGCCTCTCCTTTGAAATGCCACCATGGCATTTCAATGGGGCAGTACTGCATGGAGCCTGGGATGAGCTGGAGTTCCCAGCTGACCCCAGTCTCCATGCAGTGCTGCCCGTTTGAAGCACCAGGGCAGCATTTCCAACGGGCAGCACAAGGCATTCTGCATGGCATTTCAGCAGAACCTGGGGCCAGCTGGGGACTGCCCAGCTGATCCCAGGTTCTGGAGAAATGCTGCAGGGAGCCTGGGATCAGCTGGGCAGTCCCCAGCTGACTCTGGGCTCCAAGGCAGCTGCCCCTTTGAAATGAGCAGAGGCGGAGTCCCCAGCTGATCCCGGGCTCTGCACTGAGCTTCCCCTTTGAAGCGCCAGAGCGGCACTTCAAAGGGGCACCATGGCATTAATGCCTGTGATTAACATGTTAAAAAAATTAACACGTTAATCCTGCCCTGGGTTAATTGCAAGCATTAACACTTGTCAATTGACAGCCCTAATTTTAATACATACAGTAACAAAGCCTAGCACTTGCATGCAACATAGATCTCAAAGAGTTTCAAAAAGGTGGACAAGTATCACCCCTCCTTTTCCATTTGAGGGCCAAAGGTAAAGTGAGTGACCCAAGGAGGATACAGCCTCTGTCAGTAAGTATTAGAACCAATGGGTGAGATTCTGATTCCACTGAAGTCAGTAGTGAAACTCCCACTGATACCAGTGGTGCAAGGATTTCACCTAATGCCTCCCAATTACCAGTTCTTTGCTTCTAACTACTAGACAATTCTGCTGGTCAAGGTCCACCTTGATAGTACAATAAGGTGAAAATAGCTGAAACATATGTGCATAGATAGATGGTGGGCTACTAGTTTGGTCCTAGGATAGCATTACTAACAGCAGAATAAGGCATGGTTTTTATTAGCCAGCTGGCCAATAAAAGAGTTCCTCATTTCTACTAAGGACGTAAAATTCCATGTAATTAGTTAACGAGTTAAGCATTGAGTCTAATCAGTTAATTGATTAAATGAGGCTCTTGGGGGGGAGAGGGAGGCGCTTCAGCCTGGCTGGGCTGGAGCAGTCCTCAAGTCCATTGCTGCCAGGTAGCAATGCCCCCCCCAACCCTGGTCAGGTGGGGCCAGGCCTGCCGCAGTTTGGGGATGCTCCAGCTAGGCCCTGCAGCAGCCCCTGTCTGCAGTAGACTGGGGGTGGGTTGCTCCAGCCCCCACCAGTTAACCACCAGCTAACCATAATCATTAAGCCTTACCTATTAAGGGTGATATAGATATAGTAATAGATATAGAAGTTGTCCTCCAGCAGAAAGAAAATTGTCTTGGCCAGCAAGCTCTGGCTATGTCTACACTACAGAGTTTTTGTGGAAAAACTTGTTTTTCCACAAAAACTCATGGAGCATCCACACCTCAAGCATGTTTTTGCACAAAAAAATTGAAAGAGCATTGGGGTTTTTGCACAACAGGTAATCCTCTTTCTATGAGGAATAGTTCCTTCTTGCAAAAGAGCTCTTGTGCAAAAAGGTATGTGTGGACGGGGAACGGGGTTTTTGTGCAAAAAGAGGCAATCGAAAAAAGCACAGGTGGCCATTCTGTAAATAGCAATCAATTTTCTTTCAAGAGAGCATCCATGCAACCTGGACGCTCTCTTTTGCAAAAGCCCACACTTTTTCAATGCGCTTTTGCAGTATGGACATGCTCTTGTGAAAGAAGTTTTTTCAGTAAATCTCTTTCGTAAAATGCTTCTTGCGCCAAAAGCCTGCAGTCTAGACATAGCCAGATCTATAGAGATCAGATCTGAATGGCATTTGAGTTGCCCACAGTACCCCAGCCACTTTGTCAATGCCAGAATTAGTCTAGGAAATAAAGCTGATAGCCAGATGCTATTTAGCACTAAAATAGGATTGCTAAGCAAACCCACTAGAAATTATTGTAATGAACACACTATGAAACAAGAGTCTGAGCAATTGTGCAAAAAAGGAAAAATGAGTATAAACTTTCCAGATTTGATTTAATACTTGTGTTCTTATAACAGTGACACTGCTGATTAGATATTAATATACATTTTAATTGGCAAATTTAATTTTGCAGATAATAGACTCTTTTTAAAGTTGAAAATAAAATGTGTAATTTCCTATAAAACTACCAAAATGCCTTTTATAGTAAGTGTACTATAAATACAAATATTATCAGAATATACAGAGTAATTACTGTGTAGTATGTCTGAATACCTGTGGGTTCAGTTAACTGATTTCATCTTTAAGAGAAACATTTGTCAGATTACATGTTTTACTTCTTGAGGAATGTACAAGGAGAAGTTGAAGAGAATAAATGAGTGCGGTATATCGTATCTAAATATTCATTTATAATGTACTATACTAAATGTAATGGTTCCCATTGGTTTCAATGGGCTTTGGATACAGTTCTGTAGATGTGTCATAAATCAGATGACACACAAGTTCTGTTCTGCCATATCTAAGATCAACTGAACTTTAGTTTGAAAATCAATGAAAGGAAAATTATTTTAAAAGATGTGTGTAGATAAATTTGATAATTTACTAGGACTGTTTGACCCTGAAACAATGACCTAAACAGACACAGAGTGATTAAATTTGTCTCTCATAAACAAATGAAGGGAGAATCTAGATCCCACATGAAGTTATTTTCACTTTGGTATAAATATCAAGAGCCACTTAGAATCATAGAATACTAGGACTGGAAGGGACCTCGAGCGGTCATCGAGTCCAGTCCCCTGCCCTCATGGCAGGACCAAGTACTGACTAGACCATCCCTGATAGACATTTATCTAACCTACTCTTAAATATCTCCACAGATGGAGATTCCACAACCTCCCTGGGGAATTTATTCCAGTGTTTGACCATCGTGACAGTTAGGAACTTTTTCCTAATGTCCAACCTAAACCTCCCTTGCTGCAGTTTAAGCCCATTGCTTCTTGTTCTATCCTGAGAGGCCAAGATGAACAAGTTTTCTCCCTCTTCCTCATGACACCCTTTTAGATACCTGAAAACTGCTATCATGTCCCCCCTCAATCTTCTCTTTTCTAAACTAAACAAACCTAGTTCTTTCAGCCTTCCTTCATAGGTCATGTTCTCTAGACCTTTAATCATTCTTGTTGCTCTTCTCTGGACCCTCTCCAATTTCTCCACATCTTTCTTGAAATGCGGTGCCCAGAACTGGACACAATACTCCAACTGAGGCCTAACCAGCACAGAGTAGAGCAAAAGAATGACTTCTCGTGTCTTGCTCACAACACTCCTATTAATGCATCCCAGAATCATGTTTGCTTTTTTTTGCAACAGCATTACACTGTTGACTCATATTCAGCTTGTGGTCCACTATAACCCCTAGATCCCTTTCTGCTGTATTCCTTCCTAGACAGTTGCTTCCCAATCCGTATGTGTGAAACTGATTGTTCCTTCCTAAGTGGAACACTTTGCATTTGTCTTTATTAAACTTCATCCTGTTTAGCTCAGACCATTTCTCCAATTTGTCTAGATCATTTTGAATTATGACCCTATCTTCCAAAGCAGTCGCAACCCCTCCAAGCTTGGTATCATCTGCAAACTTAATAAGCGTACTTTCTATGCCAATATCAAAATCATTGATGAAGATATTGAACAAAGCCGGGCCCCAAACAGAGCCCTGCAGAACCCCACTTGTTATACCTTTCCAGCAGGATTGAGAACCATTAATAACTACTCTCTGAGAACAGTTATCCAGCCAGTTATGCACCCACCTTATAGTAGCCTCATCTAAATAGTATTTGCCTAGTTTATTGATAAGAATATCATGCAAGACTGTATCAAATGCCTTACATCCTTGGAATCTTGCTCATTGTCCAAATAAGCAGGATTTGCAAAGGGGTCAGCTAGGTCACAATGCTAATCTTTGTCTTTTCTGCTCTCCCTGCCCCATAAGGTCTGTAGGCCAGCAATGGAATTACTCAGTTCTATGACTGATATTATTAATTTTTTCTGTTACTATTATGGTCTGTTGCTGAGGGAACATGAATTTGGTGGTGGATCTGTATAGTACCATGTGCAGCAGTTCAGTCTTCATCCCTCTTTAGCATCTATTGAAATCCCAATTTGCTGGAGAGAGTCACCATGGAATACTGCTCTGTGATATTCAGACGAACAAAGTTCCACTTAACAGCTTCTCTGTTTCATCCCTTTTCAAAGTCTTTCAGGTGAATACAAGACCAGTTGTACAGATGTGCTGGAAAGGCAACCATTTAGCTTGGAATTAGTAATAAACAGTTACAACAAAGGAGTTCCAAATAATGTCTGATAACAGTGAACTTTCATAAGAATTCTCCTTTTCTTTAGTGTAGTGTCCCTTTTACAGAATTAAAAATTAATCGAGTAATTCCACTGAAAACCAAATGCATAAATTTAAAAATAAGAAACAACTTAAATTGTCACCTAAAACTCAGACTAAATCCCAACCAAATCTTCGTTTCCTGATTAGCAACATGGAGCAGAAGTTGAAAAAACAGAACACCCTATAAGATTACTTTAGAACTGTTACCTAAAAATATTCAAAAGGCCCTGTCCATCCTCTGGTCAATATTTGCTCACCTGAAACACTAGCCTAGTGCCAGTTACAAACAGTAAGAGACATGGATGGAGCACTGAACATTTTAGTTAGATCAAAGATCCATTATGTAGGGCCTATGCTAAGTGTTGCACCAGTGGAAATAGTATAAAATGTTTCTCTCCTTGAATCTGGATATTCCAGAAACCTAGAAAGAATCTGTTTTTCTGGGATTTTGCAGACAAGTTAATTGGTTCAAGTTATTTAAACAGATTGGAAAAATATCCACATTTTGGGTACCAAGATTAACCAAGCCTCTGAACTTTTGAAACTATCCCTTCTCTACTAAAAATCCTTAGACACCAGACAGTAGTGACTACTGCTACTACAACTAAAACAATCAGAATAACTTTAGGTGTTATTTTTCTTAGTTGAAGAAAGCCTTCTATAAATACAGTAGACTTCCGATAATCCGGAACCTATGGGACCTAGGTGGTGCCGGATTATCAGATATGCCCGACTATCAGGAGGTACTATATACTGGTTATATATATAATACTGTATACATTATATACTGTATATAAAGTGTTAACCCTTTTTATTGTACATACTGTATACAGTATACTGTAATGTTTTAGTTTTTTGAAGCCTTTTTTACCCTTTTTGCTCAGTTCAGCTGCTGTCGCTGTTACTTTGTGACTCATTTTTTGCCAAAGCTCACTCACTAGGCTCTTGCCATTTTGATGCTGGACTACCAGACGTGCCGGACTATTGGATGCTGGACTATTGGAGTTTTACTGTACTCTATAACACCTTTTAGGGATATTCAGTAAATGGTGGATTTTTTATTATATATGCTCAAAATGAAATTTGCCACTGAAGTTTACAAAACATTCACTTTCCTTGATAAAAGCTTGCTGAGAAAGCTAAAATGAATTTCTGGACACAATATGAATAATTTAATGCCCTGAATACTAACCAATAGGTTTACTTTATGCTTCTTTCTTAGGCTTCTTCCTTTAGTTTGCTGCTTTTCTATTAAAGGCTTTTTATCATTAAAGTATAAATAATAAAATAGTTTCTATATTTTACCATAACAGGCCCATCTTTTTTTAAATGAATGAATACCACAGTCTTAATCTCTTCTTTTGCTTAAATAGGTCCACATTATGCATTCCTTACCCAAACACTGAGTTTGGCCTATAATCTTTCCCTGTCATTTTCTTGATATTAAATTATTACCTCTTCATAAAGGTGCATAGAATATATTTTGATTATTTTTTCTCTTCCACTGCCCCCCATGAAAAAAATTGAAAATAGAATAGAATATAATTTTTTCAACAGGGAAATATTTTTGTGTTAGATAATTTTAACGATTTCCAAAAGCTGAAAATTTTCAATGTCTTAAAATTGTCAGTCTTAATTGGAAAAAAAAAACCTCAAATCCTTTCCAACTCCCAAAAAAGAAATAGCTAGAGCAGTGTTTCCCAAATGGTGCTCCATGAAACCCCGGGATTCTGCAAAGTGAAAGTAAGGGTTCCGCAAGAACGCAATCACTCCCCCGCCCCTTCTTAAAGAGACAGAGAGGAGCCAGCGCGCAAAGACGCCAGCTCCTTCTCTGGTTTCCTGCCAGCTTTCAGACACCTCCCCTCCCCCACTTCCAGTCTGTGTTTCCAAAGCCCACTCAGGACTGCATTTTGGTTCCAGGTCTCTCTGGTCCACTGGGTTTTGTTGCTGTTGTTTTGCATGACAAATTTTCCCCCTGGTCGTAGGGGTTCCTTGAAATTCTTCCGAGTTTAAAAGGGTTCCAAATCAAATTGGGAGACACTGAGCTAGAGTGAGTGCATTAAGTATTTAACTCCATGTTCATCCAGTAAAGGAGTTAGGGGTATACCACATAGCTTGTTATAACCTGTACTCAATCAAAAATGAAAGTCTTAGAAAAATATAAAAGATTACAGTTTTATTCAGAAAACAGGAAACATTTTAAATGATTCTTTTTGCAACTCATTTATTCAGAACCAAAAAGTTTTGCATTTTTTTAATATGTGTGATTTTTTTTAAATTAAAAAAATCATTCTACAGTTTTTGACAGGGTCTACTATTTCTTAACCCAAGAAGAAGATAATAAAACAAAAATGTTCTCACCTTTCTTTATTCTATTAAACTCTTGTCTTCAGATAAAAATCTATCCATGGGCCTCCCCTACTGATAATCATTCTTTAAAGAAACTAAGGGGAATATCTTTACCATTATCAAAGCCTCTCTATAACAATATTAATATTAATCTTGAACTTCAGAATATTCCTGCACACAAGGGCATATTTTGCCCATCTGTTGCACAAGTTGCATAAGGACAAGGAGAGTGCCAAAGATCTTCTCCTTCCATTCCTTGGCTGAACCAGGCAGAGTCAGTCTCTGTGCATCTTCTGGGAACAGAGGAACTACTTTTTCCTAATGATGCTATGGATACTGGCCACCCCAGAGATCTCAAGGGAGAGGTGAGATTTGAGACTGAATTTTCTGTATAATCTTTGTGAGGCTAGACAGGAGACCACATGCATCTTCATGGTCCCATTCCACCCGATCCTGTCCCCTGCTTGTACAGTTTCCACAATCTCTCTGTGGCATTTTGCAGTAATTTGTGAAATGTGAAGGAGGATGCTTATCACCAAATGTCCATGTGGGAAAAGGGAAAGCCATCCATGCAATTGGGGAGGAATCATCAGATCGCAGGCTGTTCTTTGCACAGCATCTCTTTTATAGAGTCAGAGAATATGCCAAGAGCAATCATGTTGCACACCCATGAGGCTTTTAAAATAATGAGGCATTTTCACTGGGTTCACCCATCAAGTCCCTTGGGTGTCTTAACAAAAGGTATAGTTCTTCCTTCAGTAACCAAGGAAAGAACCATAAGGAGTCGATGGCACCAAGACTGGATTCTTTCTAATTGTTCTAGTCCACTTTTTCTATTACTTCTGATTAACAAACTCTATTAGCTCTAATGCACCAACAAGAGGAAGAAAGAAAATTGGTGGATAGGGAAAACTGGACAAATTAAAGAAAGAACTAAAGCTCCTTGACTTTCAAATTTTGGGAATATGAGGTCTCTCTCTGAACAAAACAATAGTGATCAGTAGCAGAGAAAGTCTCCATCTACTTGCTCTGACAAAGAAACAAATCCTTGGGTTATCTTTCTCTCTTAAGATATTACACAGGGAAGTTATTACAGTCCTGGAACTCTTCTAATTTTTGCTGGCAGATTCTGTGGAGTCCTGAGAATAGCAAACCATTGCTGGGTGTCTATTTTTAGGCTATTACTGTCCTGTCTTGCATCTTATCCTGTGAATCTTAAGGGACATGCAGGACTGGACTGTAACATATAGAATAGGTTTCTTCTTCTCTCCTGTTTTAGAGTGCAAGATTTTTGTTTACAGTAATTTTTTGCTTTTTATGTTTTTACTAACAATTCACTTTTCCAGCAAGCATTTTATCCTGTAAAATAAACATTCTAAAGAGAAACTACAACAAATAAAATCAAAGGAGCAGAGAATCTAAAGAATTTAGGGGTATTTAATCAATCCATTCATCACTGTCACATAAATCTCTCAAAGCAGCTTCAAAAATCCCTGCATGCATGTATTCCTTTGGGAACTATTTCTCATTGTTTACTGACAAAGAATCAGCAAAATAATCTATTCATGGCATTATGTTCATTTTGGATTAAGCAGAAAAAATGAGGACATGGTAAAAGTGACTCCTGTAAGAATTATATAGTAGTTTCATGCTACCTGAGGAAGTGATTTTTGGATTAAAGCATCTCACCTTACCTTCTTTTTGTTAAAAAAGTATGTGTTTATAAAATATACCAACACAGGTTTATATTTTTTTCACCACTTACATTTGAAAAATAAATACCAAAGAATTCAGCAAAAGAAAACAAATCCATCCTTTTATTTATTCTTACTGCTTGTCCAAGCTCTCTCCTTTGTGTTCATAGAGAAAGTGACTTTTGACATTAAAAGCTGGCATTCACTATATATTTTCTGTGGTTCATTTTTAATTAAGCTGTAACATGTACAATTGAGTAATGAAGAGACTCCACACTTTTTAAAGGATTTAGTTCTGCTCATTGTAAATAGAGGAGGCCAGCAATGAAGGAGTATTTTTATATCCCAAGTGTCCAAAAAGCAATTATTATTAATTATTATTTGTATTGCCATAGCAAATAGCAATCCTAATCATCCAATTACACTAGGTATTGGATGGATACAGAATTAATGATAGTCCTTTCTCTTAAGTTATTTTACTCTTCAGTTTTGCTTCTACCACATACTGCTAGGATAAATCAATCAATACATTTTTTTAAAATAACATTTCCAATATCCCTTTAATGTGAACTCACTTTTTGGCCACCGGGCTTCATAATGTGTAAAAACAAATGTTGAAGTTATACAGTAGTTAAAAAAAAGTTGCTAGAAACCCCAGACACTTAACCCACTGCATCCAGATACTCCTAATTTTAAACTTCTTAATACTCCCCTGAAGCCAGTGAGGTACCGACGTGCTTGAAGTTGGAACAGATCATACCTTGTAGTATCAGAGCAGTTGATTTGGATTGTAAGCAGTTTGGGGCACAGACCATCTAACTGTTCTGTGATTATACAGTGCCTGGCACAATGTGATACCATTCTAGGTTAGCCCTTAGGCACTACAAAAATAACTATGATAATATTTTGTAAATGAAGTTAGGAGCCACATCCATTAAACCAAGTCTGATTTTGTTCCCGTGGCATTCTTTCCTTAGGAATATTAGTGAACATACAGGCAGTCCCCGGGTTACGTACAAGATAGGGACTGTAGGTTAGTTCTTAAGTTGAATCTATATGTAAGTCGGAACTGGCGTCCAGATTCAGCCGCTGCTGAAACTGATCAGTTTCAACAGCGGCTGAATCTGGACGCCAGTTCTGACTTACATACAGATTCAACTTAAGAACCCCAGGCATCCCCAAGTCAGCTGCTGCTGAAACTGATCAGCGGCTGATTCCAGGAAGCCCGGGGCAGCGGCTTCCTGTCGTCAGACACTGGTCAGTTTCAGCAGTGGCTGACTTGGGGATGCCTGGGGCAGAGCAGCTGGGGTGCTGCTGGGTTGGTCCAGTAGCGCTGCCGCTCCTCGGCACTACTGGTCCAACCCAGCAGCACCCAAGCTGCTCTGCCCCAGGCATCCTGATTCAGCCGCGGCTGAAACTGACCAGCAGTGGCTGACTCAGGACGCCTGGGGCAGAGCAGCTGGGGTGCTGCCCGGTTGGTCCAGTAGCGCCCAGAGCGGCGCTACGGGACCAACTGGCAGTGGCCCAGCTGCTGTACAACAGGTTTCCGGAGCAAAGCCGTGGAGCACGGGGTAGCGGGACAGCCTAGACGCACCGTGGCTGTCCTGCTGCCCTCGGGCTCCGCGGCTTTGCTCTGCTTTGCCCCCCCATCCCGCTGGTCTGCAGACCGGGGGGGGGGGCAAAGCAGAGCAAAGCAGAGCCAAGCCGCGGAGCGCACGGTCAGCTGACAGCCCAGACGCGTCTGGGCTGTCAGCTGGCCGCTGCTCCGCAGCTTGGCTCTGCTTTGCTTTGCTTTACCCCCCCCCGTCCCCCTGGTCTGCAGACCGGGGGGGGGGGCAAAGCAGAGCAAAGCAGAGCCAAGCCGCGGAGCGCACGGTCAGCTGACAGCCCAGACGCGTCTGGGCTGTCAGCTGGCCGCTGCTCCGCAGCTTGGCTCTGCTTTGCTTTGCTTTACCCCCCCCCCGTCCCCCTGGTCTGCAGACCAGGGGGACGGGGGGGAGAAGACGGGGGGGCAAAGCAGAGCCAAGCCGCGGAGCAGCGGCCAGCTGACAGCCCAGACGCGTCTGGGCTGTCAGCTGACCGTGCGCTCCGCGGCTTGGCTCTGCTTTGCTCTGCTTTGCCCCCCCTCGTCCCCTCCTGTCCCCCTGGTCTGCAGACCAGGGGGACGGGGGGGGGCAAAGCAGAGCAAAGCAGAGCCAAGCCGCCGAGCACGTGGGCAGCGGACAGCCCTGTCCGCTGCCCGGTGTTCCGCCGCTTTGCTTCCTCTCCCTGGTCTGCTGGAGACCAGGGAGAGGAAGCGCCCCGTTCGTAACTGCGGATCCGACATAAGTCGGATCCGCGTAACTCGGGGACTGCCTGTACTGTTTTTTATCTTCACCTCCTAATGCTCAGGTTGCCCACCTTACCATTGTTATCTGAACTTATATGTGCTCCATATTTGTGTATATAGCATCATCACAGGCTCCTCTGTATTGTTCTGATACTCCTGCCTTGAGGAGTAGATTGCATAACATATGGGAGTATACAGCTAAATCTTAGCTCTGATAATGACCCCACTTCTAAGAGTTTCCCAAAGTGAGAGCTGCTTTTCCAAAGGCACATCGCAATAACCCAGCTTAACCTCTGCTTCTCTGAATATTTGCTTTGTCTTTACATACAATTACTTTTATTGCAAAGGTATCAAACTTATAGCCACATGAGCTAACTGCTGATGTGAAACCCTTCTGGTTTATTCTCACTGTCCGCAGATCCATAGGGCACATCTACACTACACAGAAGATTGACACGGCCATGATTGACCATTCGGTTTCAAATTAGGGAGTGCAGTATAGACCTACTAGATAGAATTCAAAGGGTGCTGCCATTGGTACTCCTACTCCTTATGAGGAATAAGGGAAGCCAACAGGAGCATTTGCTCCCATCAGCCTCCTGCTGTGTGGATAGGGATTTAAGTTACATCGACTCCAGATATGTAACTTATGTAGCTGGAGTTGCATATTTTACTTTTACCTTCCCATGTAGTCTAGGTCAGGCCATAATGTCCTCCACATGAGGCGTAACGTATGCTTTCTTGAATATATAATGAAGAAGGAAAAAATATATAAAAAGAAAATGTAGATTAATTTGGCTCCTCAGTGTGCCAATGCACTATTGTGGTTATTATCCTCTGGGGCTCTGTGCCAGAACTAAAGGGAGATGAGGCAAAGTTTTCCACAGAAATGTTTTAACAGCAATTTACTGACAGCAGAAGAATACTGTACAAAGACTCAAGAATCCTGGGATCTAGTCCAGGTTCTGAGGAACTGTTCTCTAGTGATAACAGACCCCCTCGCCCATCTCTGGCCTTCCAGCCTGCCTTTGGTTCTGTTTCTAGACTCCCCATTCCCTCATAAAAATTCCTTTGCCTCAGTTTCCCTAACCTTCCCTGCTTCCCTGTTCCTTGTCCTTCTTGCTTCCCTGTTCCTTGTCCTTCTCTCCATTCACTGCCCTATAGGGTTAGCTCCTCACATTTGCATTTCAGTTACGGTTTCTACTTCCTTTTCCTGAGGTTCCTGCAGGGGAAGCATTAAGAGTGGGAAGGTCAGTTTCTAAGCTCTCAGTTTTAGCGCCTGGACCTATACTGACTTGCAGCCACACTGGAGCAGCAATTGCAGGGCAAGTGATACTCAACTTCTGTAAGTCTGGTGTGAAAATACCCAATGTAGATGAAATCTTTGGAGACTAGAGCTATCAAATCCTACAATGTCTCTTCTGCGTGTGTGCCCACTTAGATTTTTCAATGGCTCATAACTTGGCCAAGTTTGGGAATAGTTTCACAGGAACAGCTAAAGGCACACCCCTGACACAAAGGGTACGTCTAGACTACATGCCTCTGGCGACAGAGGCATGTAGTCTAGATGTACCCAAAGACACCCTCTTCTCCATCTCCAACAAATTTAAAGCCCTACAACTTTTCAGCTCAATAGTTGTAAGGATCTTCAGCATGGGGAAACAATGTATTTTTCTGTGTAAAAAATAAATATTTTTCAAAAATATTTAGCCCAAGCTAGCCCCCAAGAGTGAAAAACTTCAGCTGCAATAGTTAACTTTTACAAATTTATAACAACTGAAAATAGAGCCTTATAATAAAAAAGGTCAGGCAGCCTTAACTAGCACTGATACTTTGCCATCTATAGTTTTAAGTTGCTTAACACTTCCCTTTACAAGACCCAGTTTTTCAGTTGCATCTTCCAAATGTCACACTTCTTCATTTCTAAGGGGGTTTTATCCCTAAGTTTAGGGCCCCAGAGACAAAAACAATTTATGATTTATTACCACAATAGTAATAATTGTCACTTCTTTAGGCCATTGAATAGAATATCCTCAAGTGCTTTACAGGTCAATGAACTACATATCAACAGTGGCCTGAATGTATGCTGGCACAGCAACAGCCCACACAATTATGAATATTATTACTGCCTACCAGTCTATTGTGGCAGAAAATGACACTGTTGGCCTAGACAAGATCCCTTGCTCTTTTCCAATTACTGCCATAGATTCTTTAACTTTCTTCGGAATAATCAATCTAACAGCCGATGGGCAACTTCTCTTTAACAGACAGTAGTACAGTTACATACTGTAAGAGCAATGAGATAACACAGATACGATATTCAGAACTATTTCAAAAGCTGAACATGGTTCAAATAATCTCTTCTCCCCCTGCTCTTCCATGTTCATTGTTCTCTTTTCCTGTTAGTTTATACATCAATTTATATGTGGTGGCTTACTCTCAAAGCGCTGTTATTGCATGAAATATTCGGGGCAGATAGAAAGTGATAAAATAGTACTTTCAGCTGATTTCAGACAATCAAAGCACACTTCCAATATGTGAAACAGCTTGCAGAAAATGTCAATTTAATAAAAAGAAAGAGAAGCTATGCAAATTAGGGGCCTGATGGTACTTCCATTGGAGTCGCTAAGATCCATGACTGACTTCCGTAGTGAGCAGGATCTGATTTTATTATAGAGTGTGTTTGTGCAGCTTGTGTACAGTCTTATCTTTTCTACATCTTTTCCATCTATTTCTTCCTTCTATGGATGGAAAAATACTAACCCAAATTAAGACAAGGTGCCTTAGGGACCCCTGCCACCTGTCTATATTAGCTGCATCAGCATTTGCATCTGGAAAGTGCTGGTAAAACAAAAGAACAGATGTTCCATGTACAGTGATGGTATTCATAATTTTTTCACACTTCATGTTAAACTTTTTTGGAGGATGAAGAGGGCAGAGAAAGCAAAATCAGCGGAATGAGGCGAGGAGAGAAAAAAATTCCTTCACTGAAGCATAAAAATATACACTAGTAAGGCCAATAATTTAAAAGAAATGCAACAAAGTGCCCATAATCATCTCTTATTTGCCTAAAGTTTATAATCATTTGAGGCATAGGCAAAGTGAAAGTCTTTCCTCCCGGCATGGCACAAACTGTCCAGATTGGCACTCTCCACCATGTATCAGAGAACCTCACATTTATTAATCAATTTTATCCTCTCAACACTCCTGAAAACAATGATTCCTGTTTTAGAGTTAGGAAATGGAGGCACAGGGTCAAGTAAGTGATTTTCCTGAGGTGACTCAAGAAACTCTTGGGTTACCTGAGGCTTGAAAGCCAGGTTTTTTTAGTCCCAGTCCTTATTCTGTATACCACACATGCTAATGCTACAAATCAAAAATAATAGATGGTGCTAAACATGCTATGGCAACATCTCTCTCTCCCTCATTGAAACCATCCTTTCCTTGCCACTTTACCTGCAGAGAAATTAAAAGAAGGAAGAAACACACAGCTTGTAATAATTATAACTAGAGGAAACATATTAGATCCAATTGGTAGCATGGTGAACACAGTAGGCTTCAAATGTGTAAAATGTTTTTGACATTTTCTGGAAAGAAAATAACTCAGTCATGAATAAAACATAGACAGAATGACAAAGGATGCTCAAAATGAGTGAAAAGAAGCTGTTGAAACATATCAAGTGCATCAAGATTTAATACAAACAAACAAGCAAAGGCAAACTAAGGGAATTCCTTTATTTTCAGGTGCTCTCTAATGAGGTGCTGATCATCAACAGATGAACTACTTGATTTAAGGGAGCAGAGTCAAGGGAAGCGGATAGCTTCTATGATCAGAACACCAGGCTATATGGGGAGAATAATAAACAAAGGAATAATCTAAGTAGACCTTCTCTTATTTAATCTATCAGTCGATGCATTAGTCTTGTCTACTAAAGGACTGTCAGGGAAGCAAAAATCTCAAATGTCCTAAAAAACAATCAAAAGGGAAAGAAAGCTCTCAAAAGACAGAATAAACTACTTTTTGAAAAACAGTTCTAGGTAGAAGTGCATGCTGCTCTCTCTCTCTCTCTGTAGTGAGACAGTCAACATTTTAAAAAGTTTAGTTTATAAAACTCTCGTTAGGCTAAAACATTTTGCTTGATTTTCAAACTAATTTCCTGCCTGTGCATGTAAACTATTTTTCATGTATTGTATGTCAGGGTTAGACCCTAAGGTTTTCTTTCTCACCTCTTCATTTCACACCATGACAAGATTCTCTCGCTCTGCGTTTTGCCAATGCGCATTTAAAAAATATGTCCTAATCATTGGTAAATGTGCTACCGCATTCTGTGTTCTGCTGAAATCCACAATCTCTGCTGCAGCTCCTGGACTGGAGAGAGATGTCTGTTCAGTTTAATCTAGCATAGATTGAATTCTGAACACAACTTCCCTATCAAGCCTTTCAGGATTCAGTTCTCCAGAGGAAGATCTGACTGACATGAAGCATGGATGATCCGTCTTGTCAAAGTTAGAATGAAAAGCAAGGAATAAATGCAGGATAGGAGAAAGTGCAAACAAAATTGGGGAAAACCATATTGGAGGAAGAACTACGAGGTCATGTGTAGGGCAAATGTGGATGGAGGCCATTTTAGTCACATTCATTGTAGGAGAAAGCACATATAAAAGATTGCATTTTTAGGTTTATAGTGTGCTGTGGTTGACTGTTTATTCTGTTAATATAACTAACACACACACACACACACACATACACACAGCTCTGCACTAAAAAGAAAGCTTCCTTTTAAATATGATCTAAAATGCAAAAACAATAAAATGCTTAGCAAATTTCTCTAGATAATGCAGTTGCGTAAGAACTAATACAAATGTTTGGGTGTTTATCATTATTATTATTATTATTATTATGTCCTTTGACGAATTATCTGCTACTAAACATGTACTCTGCCATTAATTACATGCAACAGGCTTGTTCTCTGAGCTGTCATGGGCACAGTCTCCTTTTCAAGATTTGGTGAAATGCCAGTATGTAAAGGCTTGCAGGGCAAGAATATGAAAAGGGTAAGCACTCAACTGATCAAGTTTTAAAATGGGGTTTCTTGAAAAAGAATCATGTTGCACATTGGTTATACGTATTCAACTTCTCATACAAATTCTTCTGCATTAGACTAGAATCCTAATGACATTTCATAGAGTTTAAACTAAAGCAGCATTGCTAATTGGGATACAAGCATCAGGCCAGGAAATTTTAGGCACAACATAGCTCTTTTACATCGTTATCCCATGAATGTTCCCTGCTGTCTTTGTATAAATCAATTTACAACTACTAAGGTCCCTATTTACAACTACTACTTGTTGCTCTTTTGTGTTTCAATACTGGGCAAATCCAGTTTTAAAACAAATACCTCTCTCATTCATTTCTGACAATGTGCCTACCGGATTTAAGTCTGTTAGTAGATGCATTAACTCTCTAAGAGCTATACAGCTCAACATACATATTCTGTGCATCTGTTAGAATTTAATAATGGGGTATGTCTACACTGCATGCTTATTTTGAAATGAGCTATTTTGGAAAAAAAATCCGAAATAGCTTATTTTGAAATGGCACGTCTATACTACGTGGAAGCCTCAAAATTAGCCAAAGGAAAGCATCCCTAATGTGGACATGCCACCTCGATTTAGAGCCCCAAGAGGCGCAGGGTAGTAATTAGTTTGATTGGCCCCGGGGAGAAGCTATTTTGAAATAGCAGCAGTGAAGCGTCCACTCTATAGCTATTTCAAAATAGCTATTTCGAAATAGGCATTATTCCCCATGGAATGAGGTTTACAAAAGTCGGAATAAGCTGTCTGTTATTTCACATTTATTTTGAAATAACAGAATTGCTGTGTAGATTCTCGCATTGTTATTTCAAAATAACGTCAGTTATTTCAAAATGACTGTGCTGTGTAGACGTACCCTGGATGGGGCTGGAAGCTACCCAAAGAGGCATGCATGTGTGGCAAGAAGGGAAAATGAGGGGCTAGAAACTACTCTGGAGGTTGCTTAATATGCCCAAGACCAGTGAAGGAATAATAGAGAGTTAAAAAAAAAACAGACCTTGAATACTTATTGAATTTTGGATGTCCTAAGCTGATCTTTTCCTGAAAAGGGAAGATAAGGGACGTACATTAAAATATGAAGCTGTGTTTCAGGAACCAAGATTATTTGCAATGAGACTGGTTAAACTGTGATACTCTCATAAGTTACTGATTCTATTTACTGTCAGTTGTTTAGGAGAATTCTCCAGCATATGAAAAGAGTCAAATCCTCATCTTGCATACATTCATGTAGCACCATTGAGCCTACCATTTTTCATTGACTTCAACAGAGCTATGCCAATTTTATACCAGCTAAGGATGTGGTTTTTAAATTCTATCCATACATGAGTCTTCAGAGGACTCAAAACATTAGAAGTTCTTATGTCAGACCTTGTATATGATATGGAAAATAAGGATGTCTTAATTGATGGAGATTCACCAAGATAGCCATGCTTGCTCTTGTTGGCCAGAGGGAGGGCCATTTTTTAAATGATAATCTTGCGAATCATATAATAGAGCAATTGCTAACGGCACTCTAAATGTTATAACGATACATAATCTCTGTAACATTAAGGACAGAGCAACACATTTTCTGTGGAAGATTATAAAAGTTTTAAATCAGCTCAATTTACCACATAACTCAGTAGCATTAGCAGGGATTTGTAACTCGGAATCTCTCTGGGTCTATGATAATTTAACATCTGCTGTTTTCCTATAATGCTCCAGAATGTCAGCCTATGCACCTAACAATATGTTCACAGTTTTGTGTATTTCAGATTAGAAAATTGCCAGTTTTAGCTGAGCTACACAATATAAACATACAAAATAGCTGTAAGCATCTTTGGGTCCTTGTAATTTATTATAACTTTTTTCCAAGAGAACATGCTACATTGATCTTTATTTCAAAAGCTGGGAAGTTGGAGATCACAAGTAAAATTACAAGAACTAACAAAATTCTGTTAAATGTGTGTAAATTAAAGAATGCTGGTTTTTTCTTTATTTTATGTTAAGTCCTTTCTTCTATAATAATTAAAACTGGCCAAAATGGGAAAAAATCAACATATTTCTTTCCTCATATTTTGAAATGAGTGATTGCTCATTTCCTCAAATATCTCTTTATGAAAATTATATTAAAAAAGCAGAACACTTTCATTTCCCTTCAGTTTTCTTTTTCTCCCCTTCACTTTTTTCTTCTTCTTCATTTTCCTACTTATAAAAGAGGACATAAATAACTGTAAAGTCTCCAAAAAAGAAAGCTAAAAGCATTTTTTTCCAGAATTATTTTCTACAAAATATAAAAATAAATTTTTAAAAATCTATTTTTGGGAGTTTCATGTTTCTTTTCTTTCTTTCCTTTCAGTTTTCTGAATGTGTGTACACATGCCATCTACTGTAATTGACAGTTGTTTTGGTAATTTAGTTATTTAATTCTTTAAAGAGATGATTGTTGAAGATACAATAAAATATGTGTTCATGTTTTCAAGAGCTTTGCATCTACCTATAAAGATAGAATTCCTGGTGTACTAGATCTCTTTGAGTACATTCTATCCATTAAAATTAATTATCTGTCAGAAAATTTTTGTTTTAAGAGGATAAATAAAAGAATAGGGAAGCCCTCGTCCTAAAAAGATGAAATATGATGTTGAGGTGGTGATCCTGTGAGCATTTTTGCACATGCTTAAAGTGAGTACTGCATTTGCCCCCTAAAGAGAATGCTCACATGTATAAAGATAAGTACAAGTAAAACTTTCAAAAACACCTAAGTCCTATGTTCAAATGTGATTTAAACACTTAGAATTCCTAGTATAATTGCAAGTTAATGAAATGTAAGCTCCTAAATTGCTTGTGAAAATTGAACCTAGGCGGTTATGAAAATGTAACCTTATGTACTTAAAACATTCAGGATTGTGGTCTAACAGTCCATAGAGATAGTACAGGTTTGTGGGCTGTCAAGCTAAAGAAATCAGTTGAAAAATACCCAGCTTAAGATCTTGTCTTCTATGATTGTAATTTTGCGCCAATTGTCTGAAAAGATGGTAGAAAGCAAGTACAGGCAGTCCCCGACTTACGCAGATCCGACTTATGTCGGATCCGCACTTACGAACGGGGCTTTCTCGCCCCGGAGGTTGAGGTAGCGGATTGCTACCTGCGAGCTCCGGGGCGAGAGAGCCCTATTTGTAAGCTGCTCCGGTGCCCCTGGTCTGCTGGAGACCGTCTCCAGCAGACCAGGGGCACCGGACGGGTTCCCGCGCTTCTGAGCCTTTGCCAGAGCAAAGCCTCAGAAGCGCGGGAACCCGCTGCTGCTGCCGCTTCAGTTACGGTGCCTGTGGTCTGCTGGGGACGGTCCCCAGCAGACCACAGGCACGGGGATTGAAGCGGCAGCAGCTGCGGTTCCCCGTGCTTCTGAGACTTTGCTTTGGCAAAGCCTCAGAAGCGGGGGAACCCGCCCGCTGCTGCCGCTTCAGTCGCGGTGCCTGTGGTCTGCTGGGGACCGTCCCCAGCAGACCACAGGCACCGGGACTGAAGCTGCAGCCGCGGGGGGTCCCGCGCCTCTGAGGCTTTGCCAGAGCAAAGCCTCAGAGGTGCGGCACCCCGCTGCCGCTGCGGCTCTGCTCCCGTATCCCTGGTCTGCTGGGGGGGGGGGGGGGGCGCGGCTAGTGTGCCCCCCCCCCAGCAGACCAGGCTTTTGTTTTGGACCCTGGAGCAGAGCAGCTGGGGCGCTGCCGATTGGTCCTATACTGGACCAACCCGGCAGCACCCCAGCTGCTCTGCCCCAGGTCCTGATTCAGCCGCTGCTGGTCAGTTTCAGCAGTGGCTGAATCAGGACGCCTGGGGCAGAGTAGCTGGGGTGCTGCTGGGTTGGTCCAGTAGCACCGAGGAGCGGTGCTACTGGAGCAACCCAGCAGCACCCCAGCTGCTCTGCCCCAGGCGTCCCCAAGTCAGCCGCTGCTGAAACTGACCAGCGCTGACTACAAGAAGCCCGAGGCAGAGTTGCTCAGCCCCAGGCTTCCTGGAATCAGCTGCTGATCAGTTTCAGCAGCAGCTGACTTGGGGAAGATTGGGGTTCTTAAGTTGAATCTGTATGTAAGTCAGAACTGGCGGTCAGTTTCAGCAGCGGCTGAATCTGGATGCCAGTTCCGACTTACATACAGATTCAACTTAAGAACAAACCTACAGTCCCTATCTTGTACGTAACCCGGGGACTGCCTGTACTTAAATAGTCACCAATACCTCTTGCTTCTACCTTTGAAGAGAGTAAGCTATAACCAATAGCCATAAAAACAAAGGGACAGATTCCGATAGCTTTACATGGAGTAGGTGGGACTATTCATGAAGTGGCATACCTCCAAACATGAGTAAGGCTGTTAGAATCTGACCTAAAATTGGGAAAAGGCTACCAAGCAAAGGTATAAGGAATGTAAAATTACTACTGATTAAAGAAACTGGAATCAAGATATTTGAACCACATATATTATAGCAAAGGGGAGCGTATCAGAACGTAGTGGAATTTAGTCAATAGAAGGAAGAGAGAAAATAGTTATGCCAAAAATCCGCTGTCTTTTGATAGGACATCTTTTTCCTTTAATACTGCTCTCTTAATCAAGCCCAGCATTTGTGGGTAGTACTTGAATAAAGGACAGCAGCGACACATGACTGATAAATCCTAATTACCTCCAAAACACCTGGGCATCCTATTGACCTACTGAGAGAAGAGAGGTTTAGCCCTATTTGGAAAGGGCTGGCTAATTCATGGATATGGCGAGCAGCTAGCCTAACATCTGAACTAGATGTGTGTTATGATAATGTATGGCATCACTTCTGGAAGAATTGATCCCGAAAGAAGTGGTTTTCATAGGAGGTCCTTCAGGAGTAATTTAGTGTGGTGCCAAGTGTTTTGTGAGAGGAGCTGAATCTTGTCAGCTTCTCTGAATACTGAAACAAGATGTTAAAATAAAATAAAATCACATTGCTGGCAAAATTGTGCAGAAAATCCCAGTTGGCTCTGTAGCCCACTTTATCACCAGTGGGCCGTTGGGTTCAACAGCAAATGTCAGCCAGTAGCTTGCTGGATACAAGTGCTAAATTGGATTGTCTGTGCTCAGTGCCATATAAGCAACATGGAGGAGTGAATACATTACTATAGAGTTCCTATGACTTGTAAGATACTCAGCTTTCAAAGTTCACAGAAATGAAACAATTTAAAAGGTTAAATTGGAGAGAATAATGTTACATTAGGGATCAAGGCATAATGATAGAAATTGGGGAATAAACACGGAATCAAAAGGATGCAGATAGATGCAAGCAAAACCTCCCACACAATATAAAGTCAAATGAGTGCACCCCCAAAGTTTGTCCTCAGATCCAGGATGAATGTAAACTGTGCAATAAAATAATCAGAGAACATTACAGGCCTAACCATGGGTACTGTGTGGTGTCATGCAGTGCAGTGCCATGCCACATACCTTTCCATTTTGAGCTTCACCAGCTGTGCACCATTGACCAGAGCTTTCTTCACCTCTGAGTTCTTTTGTACCTTGTTAAGTGTGGAGTGCAAACCCTGCTACAGCTGCAAGACAGATTCATCCCTGCATGGAACAGCAGGTGGTTTAAACCCTGGCCTTCCTTAGAATTCTGAAGCAAGGTGAGGCTGGCTAGCTGGCTGTCCATCCTCTCCCTCTGGCTATGGAGTCTGCAGGCTATATCTGTTGGATCTGTTTCCTGGCTGATAATTAGAAATTAGACCGCCCTGGCCTGGTACCCTTGGGACCTGACCAGTTGTGAATGAGGGAATAAACTAGACCATGGCCCTGCCACTGTTCCCCCGCCTGCAGCCCCTCCTCGCTGCTGGCTCTGCTTCGGGCCAGGCATTCTTGCCTTTGGCCCAACTGGGCAGCTGGCCAGGCAAGCCCCTGGCACCCTACTTTCAGTCCCAGCCCCACAGACCATGGGATCAGCCTAAGGCACTCTGGTTCAGGAATGTCCATCATCCTGCTGGACCACAATGTCTCCAGACCAGAGAGTCCTGGTTTTGGGAGGTAGAACTTGTACTTAGTCCTGTAATGTTCTCTGATTATTTCTCTCCCGGCCCCATGTTTTCAACAGCCTCTGGGACAATTTGTTTGAAGGATAAAATTGTCTTTATGAAGCTAGGCCCCTCTCCTTGGCTAGGCCCCTCGGGATGAGATACAAAGTGAAGTCTGTACTATAGTTTGCAGGGAGCAACTCAGCAATTACATCAACTCCTCCTGCTGCTGAAAACCAATGCCCAGCAGCCAATTTTCTTCCTCCATACACTGTGTCTGTGCTCAATCACATGTCTGGGCAGTCTCAGCCCTGCACAGGCTGTTTGGATCTGTAATTGTTTGTCACAGCATCTCAGGCAGGCTTTTGGCTCAGTAACTTCTCCTCTCAGTCCCAGCCCATGATTTCGATCTCAGCCACAGGCTAAGCCTCAGCACATGATTTCTCGTTATAGCAATGCGTCATTCTCCCCTAAGGGTATAGACACAAAATCATTATTGTACGTCAAGAGAAAGATATTACACCATTTTAATTGCAAAAAGTCCTGTATTTACTGGCAAAAATGTTTTTTAACCCGTAATAAGTTTGAAAATAGTTGACAGCAACATAATTAGTAATAGCTGAGTTATAGTTTTAGTCAAGAACCTTACAGAGACTGTAATACTGCAGTAGTCATGACCATAGAGCTTTTATTGTTTTAAGCTGTATCTTACCACTTTGTCCTGAGGCCCAATATATCCTATGTACTTTATTTTTCTTATATCAGATAGTCAAATATGCTGGGTTCATATTACTAAGGAAACTTTCCCAGCATGATTCATTCGTGTCCCTTCAGTGTAATACAGATGAAAGTTCACTTTATTTGTCCTATGTGGGAAAGTAAATGTGTATCCCTCTGTACTGGCTGCTTAGTGCCTAAAGCTCCCAAATATTGGTGGAAAGATTGTTTGGGAGCATTAGGTTTCACATTAAGTGCCTATGTGTATTTTTCTCTTTATTTCCCTCCCCTCTTTGTCTGTAGCAGGCAGCCTCACCAACTTACTATAATAAAGTGCCTTTAGCACTTGCTGTCAAGATTCACCAGTGTGATCTGGAATCCTGCTATGAAACGTTACAGGTGGGGATCTAAGATGTCATTGCCTTTAGCTAAGCATATACTCATTGCAAAAGTAACAGCCAACCTCCCTCGTCATGTCACATAAATAACACACCAACAAAATTGCAAAGTATGTATCTTATATTGGGACAAGACAGAAAATTAAGCTTTCCTTTCAGAGTCCAGATTAAAGTATGAGGCATCTTCTAAAGCAGTGTTTTTTAACCTTTTTAAAAATAAAGTACCTTTAAAAAAATTATAAGTACCCCCAGTACCTACAGTTTTCAGACACGCAAAAAAATTTTCTACCATTGCAACACTTTTGTTTAAACAGCTTAATCGTAGCTGGGCGGGCAATGATATTTTTGTTTGTAAAAAGTACAAAAGTAATAAAGCGCTGTAAAACTTCAAACAAAAATTCAGTTTTCTCCAGTTTCATTTGTGTTGACGAACCCCCCGGAATTCTCTTGAGTATCCCTAAGGGTACTTGTACCACTGGTTGAGAAACACTGGTCTAAAAGATAAAAGTCTCCCTAGTTTACCCTGCTTACTTCAGACCCATCCTGGAGGCATCAAGCATTTCCAGTGATACTGACAATGACTGTTTTGAAGGAGCTGTGTATTGTCTATGTGGTTGATAGTGGTTCATGAGCATAAATGCCCACCTTCAGACAGACTGTCAAAATTGGGGCAGAGACCCCAATATATGTTTTATCATTAGGGTCCACCAATTCAGTAACAAATATGAACTCCTGAAACACTGTAATAGGCTTACCATCAAGTTATCGATAGACAGTCCCCTTGGACATTCTCATCTATCTTGCCACCCAGGGAAGCTGGTATTAGTGCTAGTTTCTTGCCATAAGCAAAAGACCACAAATGGTTCTGGTTGCTTCAAGTCCCAGGAGACCAGTCACTTACTGTGGGTTAATTTGTACCTCAGAACTCATACCAAAGAAAACACTTGTGGCCGATCCTATAGCAAACTAACTAAGGATTTGTTAGCTAGGAAAGAGAACTGATAGAGTTATTTATAAGTTAAAGCAGGCAAACATATAGATACAAATGAGTTATAGTGTACACTTTCAAAAGCGACAAGGAGTCCTGTAGCATCTTAGGGTATGTCTACACTGCCACCCTAGTTCAAACTAGGGTGGCTAATGTAGGCATTCGAACTTGCAAATGAAGCCTGGAATTTAAATATCCTGGGCTTTATTTGCAGGTTCCCGGGCATCGCCATTTTTAAATGCCCCATAGTTCAAACTCCCTGCCTGCGGCTACACGCGGCATGGACTAGGTACTTTGAATTAAAGCTCCTAATTCGAACTACCGTTACTCCTCCTGCAATGAGGAGTAATGGCAGTTCGAATTAGGAGCTTTAATTCAAACTATATAGTTCGTGCCGCATGTAGCCGCGAGCACGGAGTTCGAACTACGGGGCATTTAAAAATGGTGGCTCCCGGGAATATGCAAATAAAGCCCAGGATATTTAAATCCCGGGCTTCATTTGCAAGTTCGAATGCCTACATTAACCACCCTAGTTCGAACGAGGGTGGCAGTGTAGACATACCCTTATAGACTAACAGATGTATTGGGGCATAAGCTTTCATAGGCAAAGACCCACTTCGTCAGATCCAGACTAACACAGCTACCCCTCTGATACTTGACAGTTTCAAAAGGTGGCAGAATTGTAGGAATCTGCCAGCCCCGAATGTCTTTTAGAGAGAAACTAAATTGACTCTGGTGACCTCAGCTTTTGTTTCGTAGCTCCAGTCCTGTGAAAGTTCACATAGCCAAAGGGAGAAAAATACAATTTTTTCTTTTGGGGGATTTTTATCCCCTTGCACCCCTGTGTTCAAACTGATGGGATGAGTTCCTGCACAGGTGTCTCCTTCCTGGAAAGAGTTGGGGATGCAATCAATAGGGCCTCTCTCTGTCTCTCTCTCTCTCTCTCTCTAGCACATGTTATATTATTTTCAGGTTAAACTTTCATAATTTGAAATGTTTTGCAAAGTTGGAATCCTTTTTACATTTTGAAAGCTGCAAAATACATTTCCTTTTGTTTTTCTCACAAGCCTTTCTTATAAAAGCTGTTTTATATATAGTAACTAGATACTGAAAATGAGTGCGTGCTTCTTATCACTCTGATGCCTTTCCTAGCATTCATTCAAAGTCATTAAGATTTAATCCTTATAATTATGAGGTCTTTGTTTCAAAAAACTACTGAAATATTAGTAAGATATGTTTCCATTTTAATTATTTTAATTAATAAAGACTTACACATTTTGCTGAAAAGATAAAATTAAACTTCATCAAAGGAACTTTTAATTTCAGATTATGTAGGATTTGTAGGAAAGTTCTCCTTCTTTCTCCATTCTATTCTAGTCTGAGATTTGCCTCTTATTTTAAGGCCAATAGCAGTAAAATATTGCACAGTGACTACAAAAGTTACCAAGACAAGGATATATAATGCACACTAGTCTGCTTCAGATGTCTGAGATGTTATCAAGTTTTGCAAGGAAACTACAGAATCTTGAATCAAGACTTGGCAGGTACATAAACGAGAACCTGACTTTCACATGCTGTAGCTAAAAAAAGTATTGCTATGAAACTGTTTAAAGGGATACCTTCTACTTGGAAATCATTTCTCTCCAAAACCATTGTACTTACTAATGTCCCAGTGACACCTAAGCTTAGCAATGTTTTTTTTTCTTTTATTTGATCAGTTTGGCAGCATTTTGTGCAGTCAGTTTAGTGGATCTCCTGTATACTCCATTGTGCCACGGTCCTGCAAAGACTTACAAAGGGGCTTACATTTACATGAGTGAGCAATCCCACTGATTTCAACAGAATTGCTACAATATAATGTGAAGCACGTGTGTAAGTGTTTGATAAGTTTCTTCCATGCTAAAAAAAAATCCTGAATACATGTGAACATAGGAGCAATTAAAGCTTGATATCTTTGAAGAATTAAAAAAAAAAAACACCATCAGATTATACTCTGCAGAGTATAAAACTGTAATTTTTTAAACGAATCAATTAAAAATCAAGTAGATAGTGTCCCTAATAAGATAGATTTTATGTGTTCACTTAATTTATTTTGCAGATGATTTGCATCTATTATCACAGGCTCAACCTTTCACAGCCCCAGAAGAAGCACAGCATTTTCAGTTCTCACTGATGCCCTCCAAGAGTTGCTCGGTTATTGTAGGACTGAGTATTTTCACTCCACATAAGCTTTAGCACTGGAAATTCAGTTTCACGGGCTTTATTGTCACCCTGGGTCACATTCTGGCTTCATTTCTCTCAATGTAGCTGAGATCAGAATCTGGTGTCTTGTACAATAAGCTTGTTTGCTTTCTTTGTTATGAGCTCAATGTTGATTTCAGAACGTAAGTATCTTGGGTTTGTTTTGAGAGTTTTGCTGGTTTTTGCATTTGTTTCCTTCAGTAAACTGGTGAGACAACCCACTGTTCTTACAGCAAAGCCAGTATGAAAAGAATCTGTCTATAGGTATTTCCATGGGAAAAGGTGGAGATAAAATGCCAGAGAACGGTACTTCAACGTAGATGATATTACAGCAGTCTGAAATTACTTTATGTATTCAGTTTAGGCCCTAATTTAGCACAGTGCTTATGTACATGCTTAAATTTAAGTGTCTAAGAACATTACTGAATCTAAATACTAAGTAATTATAAATACATTCACTATAACTTAAAAGCTCTGTTTCCTCCTTACATGGTGATATCATCAATATGGAATTATTTTTCCCAAGTGTTTGTCATTTACAGTCATAAACCATAGTGCACTAATAGAGTATTTTTCTGCTTGAGGATTAATGAGTACCAGAAGAATTGCTTGTGATGGCCAAATTAAAGTTATCTAACACTTTCCTATTTATATTCTGTTAACATCATCATTCTTTCTAAGCTACAGAGATTTGGGACACTAAACATGCTAAAATCTAAACAGAGGAGGGAATTATCCAAGTTTCATTTCAAATCAGCTTAAATTCTCTCAGAAGTAACATTACTCAGATTTCATACAATAGCAGCATATATTGCTTTCTTCTTCAGCTTTCTTGATTTCATTTAAATGGACATTTACTTAGGAGGAGGTTTTATGTTAAAGTTTGTTGCTTTCTCTATTCCCATCTTTCTTTAGTGGAAAAGACTACAGTTATACTAAAGCATCATATTGAGTAGCTGGGAAGACGGAGAAGGGAGAAAAGAATTTGTCAGAATGTTTCTATATCAAATTCAAACTATGAAAATCCATATTCAATATACAAGCAGGTAGAATGTGAGAAAATTGTCCTTGTACACAGTGAAAAACTGATAAATCTGGCAATTATTTATTTGCTTGAAATGGCCAGGTATTCTGCAGTAACAACTTTTTGAGACTGTATTTTTCATTTTAAAACTTGAACTTGGATGTGTATACTCACATATACAGCCTTGTACAGGAAGTGGGATGAAGGTCAAAGGGCAAATTCTATTTATGATAACCCAACATTACCAGTTAATGCTTACATTTGGATCCACTTCTGCTCACCTCATCCATCCTGAGCAGCACCACACCACACCACACAAGTAACCTCAATGAAATCAATGTGATTACTTGCAGAGAAAGGGTAGAAGAACGCTGTGATGAGCAGCGCTGACACATGCAATTTAAAGGGAGAGCTTAGTTGTGCCTTTGGGGGGAAATAATTGGAAATATATCTTAAAACTTCCAGAAGAGGCATAAAGCTCCTGTTGCTTTGTTTCCTAAAGCAAGGAAACAAGCCAATGTGAAGGGGTCTTCCTTTTCTGAGCACAGAAAGTAGCAATTCAAACAAGGGATCCTGAGTCAGTAGACAAAAGAACCAGTGGCCCCTGCGTTCCACTCATCTATGCTTTCAATGGAGCACTTTGGGCAACCACACTCATTCAGAGCCATTATATTACATTGCGTGCATTTCATCTGCCGGATTCTGAGCCTGACATTTGGTTCTGGGACATTAAGGATTGGCTTAGGTGGAAGATGGGTACCAGAAATGGCAGTGTGGGGGGATATCTAGTGCAGATAAAAGGGCCAGTTCTCAAACCTAAATGAGACCTGGGATGGCACAGAGTTGGATCTTGTGCTGATAATACGAGAAACAATTAAAATTTTTGCAGACTGAGGTTCCACCCACCCATGCTTATGTCCTCTATCATTTCCTCCCCCTAGTGCGGGTTGTCTGTGTATGGAGGTCACACCTGAATCGAGTCCATGGGCTAGATCAGGGAGGCCTTACTGTGAATTATTGTGTGTTTTGTGGTAAAAGCCCTGTAACTTACACTGAAAACAGTTAAATGGCTGGTATGCCAGAGTTGGGAGCAGGCATTGCCCTATAATTCATAAAGTTCCACCCTGCTCTTTAAACCCAGCCAACATCTGTCAATCATCTGTCTTGGAGCATAATTTGTAATGAAAGAGGTGCTAGGGCTCAAGTAACTTTTTAACATTCAAAACTGATGCAGCAAGCCCAGAGGTGTCAGGGCTATGAACTGCCAAGTCTAGGAGTTCTGGGGAATAGCCCTGGCACAAATTAAAAACTAATTCATCTGCTTTCCCTGGTCAAACAGCAGGAGTGTCAAGTGGCCTGTTTCTGAATACAGTCCTAGACCCCAGGGCTATGTCTACACTGGCATGATTTTCCGAAAATGCTTTTAACAGAAAACTTTTCCGTTAAAAGCATTTTTGGAAAAGTGCGTCTAGATTGGCAGGATGCTTTTCCACAAAAGCACTTTTTGCGGAAAAGCATCCATGGCCAATCTAGATGCGGTTTTCCAATCTAGAAACCTTTTTCACGATCGGGGCTTTTTTTCAGAAAACAGTACTATGCTGTCTACACTGGACCTTTTGCGCAAAAGTCTTTGAGAAAAAGATTTTTGCCCGAACGGGTGCAGCATAGTTTTTCCGGAAAAGCACTGATGATTTTACATGAGATCGTCAGTGCTTTTCCAGAAATTCAAGTGGCCAGTGTAGACAGCTGGCAAGTTTTTCCGGAAAAGCTGCTGATTTTTTGGAAAAACTGGCCAGTCTAGACACAGCCCAGGTGTTTGAAGTTCTTCTGGAGTAAAAGAAAGGGAGGCAAAAGATAAGCTTTACAGCAGCAGCAGCATAAAAATCCCATCAGAGACACTTTCTCCTGTCCAGTATTTATTTTATTGATATCTACAATGGGGTGAGGTGTAAACATATTGGATACATTTGGTTCTTAGTCCTAAATTAAGTGCTTTTGTTATTGGATCAAAATAGAAGTACATAGGGATCAGCCTCAATACACTGGTCACTTGCCCCACTGTTTCAAAGACAAAACAATGACTATAAGCCACCAGATCCGGCCCACAAATGCACCTGGGAGCCTCATGCAGACTCCCTGCTTGCCCTGCCCCCCAGTCCCTCCACTCGGAAAAGCAGTTGTCACAGCCATTTCTCTCTCAGCTGTAATATGGGGGGAGCGATGCTTCATGTGCTGCTCTCACCCCCGCAAAAATCTCATTGGCCAATTTCTGGACAATGGGAGTTGTCTGATTAAAGAACAGGTAGCGTGCAGAGCACCCTTCCCCTTCCCTTTAGACTCTTATTCCAGACAAACATGGCCCCTGCAGCCAGTGAGGGGGCAAGGCAGGCAGGGGAACTGCTTGAGAACCCTACTGGCCAGGAGTCACTCAGGTAAGGATCCTGGCCAGAGCCTGCCTCTGCCCCCCAGCCTCCTCCTCCCAATCATCTGACCCCCCCTCACATAATCCAAACCTTCTGCCCCCCTCCTGAACCCATACCCTCTCCCAGACCCTGTACCCCAATCCTCCATCCTAGATCACAACCCAAACCCCTGCACCCCAATCCAGTGCCCCAGGTCACAACTGCGTCCTTCACCCAAACTCCCTCCCAGATCCCACACCCTCTCCTGCACCCCAATCCATTACCTCAAGCTCGCTTCTGCTTCCAACGCCATACCAACTTCATTAATATCATGGAAGAGTGCAGCCCTAGACCACTTTCCAAAACCTTGGATTGGGCCCCCATCAAAAATTATTGCCGACCCCTGCTAAAACAGAATTAACAAGGAAATATAGCACTCTGGAAATGTTGCAAACTACATGACAGAGGAAATACTCAGATCTGGCTTCAGAGTTCATAATATTGTTCTGACTGGTAGAAGAGGAACAGTGCACTCCCTTACTCTCCAGCCCTGCTGAGTTTTAGAGTCTCATGCTGAGACTTCTCAGTCTAGCATCAGGTTTGAGTCCAAACCTAAATGGGGTGGTTCTTCAAAGGGATACCTGTCAAAGAGTAAATTAAATACAGGAAGGATAATTGCAGCAATAACTCATCATTTCTCAAGAGACCTGTGCAGTAAAGTGCAACCAGAGATACAAAAATAACAAAATGTGGTCACATGACTGCATCAGGATTTTGTCACCACAAATTAGTAAGCAGTGCTTTCCAGCAAGACTAAAGATTGGGACAATGTATAAAAGCAGCACCTTTGCCTTTGCAATACCAGAGGTTGAGTTATATTATTTTGCCCATCTAAGCACCTTCAATGCAGGGATCTCAAAGGACTTTACCAACTGTCATGAATTCGGCTTTTCATCATCTTTGTAATGATATAAAGATTATTCCTCACATTTGCAGATGGACTAACTGAGATACAGAAAGAATTTTTAGGCTCACGTTAATTAAGTGGCTTCTATGGTTTTTCTCATTGAAACCAATAGGACCACTCGTGGAGTATAGAACTTCTTAAGGTGCGTAACAGTGAAGAATCTGGCTCTGAGTAACTTAGCCAATGTCACATAGCTAAGTGAATGGCAGAGCTAGGAACAGAAGATAGATATTTAAAAAAAAGTAAAAAACAAATCTGACACAAAGCAGAAACATGGACAAATAGCTAAAAAGGCATACAAAAGAACAGCACAAGCATGTAAGCACAAAATCAGAGAAGCTAAAGCACAAAACAAATCATATCTAGTAAGGGACATAAAAGGCAAAAAGAGGTTAGAACATAAGAACATAAGAACAGCCATACTAGGTCAGATCAAAGATCCATCCAGCTCAGTATCCTGTCTGCTGACAGTTGTCAATACCAGTTGTTCCCGAGAGAAGGAACACAACAAGTAATCAATAAGTGATCCCTCTCCTGTCATCCATTTCTAGGCAAACGGAGGCTAGGACACCATTCCTACCCATTCTGGCTAATAACCGTTGATGGACCTACACTCCATGGATTTATCTACCTCTTTTTTGGAACCATGTTAAAGTCCTTGCCTTCTCGATATCCTTTGACAAGGAGTTCCAGAGGCTGACTGTACGCTGAGTAAAGAAAACTTCCTTTTGTTTTAAACTTGCTACCTATTAATTTCATTTGGTGACCCCTAATTCTTATATTATGGAAACAAGTAAATAACTTTTTCCTATTCACTTTTTTGCACACCAGTATAGACTTCTGTCATATCCCCCCCTTAGTCTCCTCTTTTCTAAGCTGAGAAGTCCGAGTATTTTTAATCTCTCTTCATATGGGACCCATTCCAAACCCCTAATCATTTTTGTTGCCTTTTTCTGAACCTTTTCCAGTGCCAATATGTCTTTTTTGAGATGAGGCGACCACATCTGTACGCGGTATTCAAGATGTGGGTGTACCGTGTTTTTATATAAAGGCAATAAGATATTCTTTGTCTTATTCTCTAACCCTTTTTTTAATTACTTCTAATATTCTATTTGCTTTTTTCACTGCCACTGCACACTGAGTGGATGTTGTCAGAGAACCATCCACAATGACTCCAAGATCTCTCTCTTGAGTAGTTGTAGCCAAACTAGTCCCAATCATATTGTATGTATAGTTGGGATTATGTTTTCCAAGGTGCATAATTTACATTTATCAACATTAAATTTCATTTGCCATTTTGTTGCCCAATCATTTTGTTTGGTGAGATCTTTTTTAAACTCTTCACAGTCTGCTTTGGTCTTAACTATCTTGAGCAGTTTGGAATCATCTGCAAATTTTGCCACCTCACTGTTACCCCTTTCTCTAGATCATTTATAAATAAGTTAAATAGGATGGGTCCCAGGATATATCCTTGGGGGACCCCACTAGTTATCTCTCTCTATTCTGAAAACTTACCATTTATTCCTACCCTTTAGTTCCCGTTTTTTAAACAGTTATCAATCCATTAGAGGACCCTCCATCTTATCCCATGACAACTTATTTTACTTAAAAGTCTTTGGCGAGGGAGCTTGTCAAAGACTTTCTGGAAATCTAAGTACATTATATCCACTGGATCCCCCTTGTCCACATGTTTGTTGACCCCCTCAAATAACTCTAGTAGATCAGTGAGGCATGATTTCCCTTTATAGAAACCATGTATTCTAACTACCAGTGTTAGGGTTTAACACTGAGATAATCCTTTGTTATTTATTATAAACCAGAAGACATACCTGGCTTTGACCATGTCCAGCCCAGGGACATGGGTGAGGAGGAGGGGATGTGCAGGCCTTCTTCAGGTGTTCCCTGGGCCCACCCACAGGTTGGATGGGGCACACAGGTCTCCTGCCGGCGTCCCCCAGCCCTGGCCCAGGGATGGGAAGAGAAGTACAGGCCTCCCTCCAGTGTTCCCCTGGCACAGCCCAGAACTGAAGGTAGGAATCCATGCAGGCTGACCAGCCATGGCCATGCTGAGTGGTGCTCATAGGAGGGTTGGCGGTGGGAGATCATCAGTGGGTCCTGGGTGGGGTGTCGGGACTTCAGTACTGTCTACAGCAGTGCTCCAGTGGGGTACCATGTTGTGTGCGAAGTGAGGATTCCCCCTCCGCCCCCCAGTCCGGTGCTGGGGCTGCAGGTTGGGGAGGAGGAGGCAGAAGGTCCACTTACCCGGGCCAATGGCAGGCAACATGGTGAGCTATGTATCCATCTGGCCACTCCTTTGGTGGTGCGACTGCCCTCAGTGGTCACTCTTCAGTATAGCTCTCCCCTCTGCTCCCTGTCCCCAGTGGTGACTGTGAATATCACTTCCCTCCTCTCTTTGGGCCCTCCCTTCTTGTATAATAGAAAACAATCAAATTCCAGGTACATCCCTTTTTCTTGGCCCAACCATTACCTGGTCTTTAAGCTAGTATAAGAGGAAGCTGCATACCAAATTTAGTGGTCCTAGCTATTACCACTTAGGAGGAGTTCTTGAACAAATGGATTCACAGACAGACAGATGCACAAGCCTTCAGTAGATAGATAGATAGATAGATAGATAGATAGATAGATAGATAGATAGATAGATAGATAGATAGATAGATAGATAGATAGATGAGTTTGTTTGATTAATTTGTAGAACACCAGTGAGACATATAAGAATTAACTACAAAACATTGCAAAATCCAAGAAAAGCTATTATAGGACCCAAATATAGAACACAACAAGACAGAATCTAAAAAGACATTGCACTCACAAAAGTAGGACTTCCTAGTTAATTAGAGGAGAAAAAAAGGAATCAAAGATATAAAAGCCTGGGGCAGTATCTGCAAACAATTTGTGACACACTGATTTAAATAAATGAGACTTACAGCAGACACTACAGGGAGTCATTAAGGGACTGCAGGAGGGAATTTCATAACCCAGAACTCTTATCTTAGAAATACTTGCCTTGATCATGACTGAGCTTAAGGATTGAGACAGCATTTAGAACCAAATTTTGATAAGTCCTCACATGATAGACCTTTACCAGTAAACTATGATTTGATTTTGGACAAGGAGGAGAGGAATAAATAATTCATAATGAGTTACCCAAAAATAATCTATTGTAGGATGTATTGTGTGTGTGGTTTGTCACAAAGCTTAGGTCTACACTAGACCAGGCAGGTCAGCTTAATGTGCACCATCCAGCTATGCAAAATGCATAGCTGGATTCAGCTTACCTTAAGCGGAGCCACTGCAGCATCTGCAGTGCTGGAGGCTGACAGGAGCAATTAGCTTCCCTTACTCCTCGCAGAATGAGGAATACAGGATGCTGATGGGGGTTGCCCTCAGCATTTGATTGGGGGGGGAGTCTACACTAGACCCGCTAAATCGAATGCTAGAAGATCAACCTCCAGAGGATCAATATCCTCCATGACCTGAGAGTTATTATTTCAGTGTTACTATTAATAATTGTGTAACTGAAGCCCTACAATTACTTTAGAGTGGAATTTCTTTAGACTGTTTCTTAATTTTATTTTATATAGTATCTTTCATGACAAGGATAATACAAAGCTCTTTGCAATTTTTCTTCTGACGTACCACTGTCCATGCAATACAATATCTTTCTTTCTCTCTTTGCTTGTTGAAATGATCAGAATTTGATGAAAAAGAGTACAGGAGTACAAAAACTCTAACAGTGTATTTCTGTTTTGTAAATAGAATTGGTTAGATTCCATGTTTCTGTCCTTTTCTTAGAGAGTAAACATTCCAGACTATGTTTCCACACATCTGATATCAGCTTTACATTTCTTCTAAACTCATTCTAGAGTTTATATACAATAAAGAGATATTTTCCTCACACTGAGTTGTTGTGATGAATGAATTTATCTAATATTTTCACTTTCTGGCAATGTTACAACTATATAGTCTGGGAAAAAATATTTCACTTTCATTGGGTGTGTCTAGACTACATGCCTCCTTCGACGGAGGCATGTAGATTAGCCAGATCGGAAGAGGGAAATGAAGCCGCGATTAAAATAATCGCGGCTTCATTTAAATTTAAATGGCTGCCCCGATCTGCCGATCAGCTGTTTGTCGGCAGATCGGGGGAGTCTGGACGCGATGCCCCGACAAAGAAGCCTTTCTTCATCGACACAGGTAAGCCTGGTTTCACGAGGCTTACCTGTGTCGATGAAGAAAGGCTTCTTTGTCGGGGCATCGCGTCCAGACTCCCCCGATCTGCCGACAAACAGCTGATCGGCAGATCGGGGCAGCCATTTAAATTTAAATGAAGCCGCGATTATTTTAATCGCAGCTTCATTTCCCTCTTCCGATCTGGCTAATCTACATGCCTCCGTCGAAGGAGGCATGTAGTCTAGACACACCCATTGGGAAATCAATGGAAACAGTGCTTGTCTAACATCATAGACCATATGAACTAGTTTAAATATTCTCACAATGTTGCCAGAGTACTAACATTTTATATCTTATATCTCTGAAGCTTTAGACAAAAATAGCAGATGATTGTTCATCCTTTTATATCAGTTTTATACTGGTATAACTCCACTAATGTATAATCACTTGAGAGATACATCAGCATAAAACTGATGTAATGAAATGGAGAAATGATCCCCATGTATTTATTTGTTTGTGATTAATAATTAGATTTTATTAGATTGTGTCTCTATTCTTTTGGGGGACTTTTACATTCCCCAAAATCTGACAAGCTCCTCCATAAATAGTAACAGCCACAATTTTCTAGTCAGCCTCTACTTGATTCCATAAGCAACATTGTGCACAATTTTGTAAGCACAGACATTTCAATTGCCATGACTGTACTCAGAAAAATCTCAAACATTTTTCATAAGGATTATTTGTCAATGATCATTTTATTGGAATGCTCTTTTTCAGTCTATCTTTGGCTAAATAAGCATACATGTCAACCATCTTTCTTTACTAAACATATTTACCATTTTTTCCCTTTAAGTCCCTCTGAAAGTGTCTCATTGTGATGTGCTTTACTTGTGGTAAACGTGTGATATAATCCTTTCCTTCTCCCCCATCCCAAATATCCTTGCCTGTATCTTTTTTTGTATCAGCAAGTATGGATCACCAACTGGCAGATAGATTTGGGAAACCTATTCCCCATTAGAAAAATCTAACTGGCTCGCGAAACAATTTTTAAGGGTCTGTATTACTGGAGATCTATAAATTAACTGAGACACTGTTAATTGCCAAATTTGGTGAACTAAAGAGAGGCTGCCAAACCAAGTTTAGGTACCTAATATACATGAAAAGACTAGAAGATTTCCCTGGCATTGCTTAAGTCCTTATCTCAATTAATCTTTGTTTTTTGGAAAATAAAATGAAAATGTACATGCTTCATTTAAATCATTGCTTGGGGGGCTGGGTCTGAAAGGTTCAGTATGCAGCCTTGGAGAAAGAGGCCTGTCCCAGCCCTCTCTCACTGCAGCAGCTTGGGGCCAGGTGAGAAGCGCCTCTCTATAGCCTCTGCAGCTCCAGCAGGCACAGTTGGAGGAGGGGTGCATGTCCCCCAGTTGGGACAAGTCCAGGTTCATCTGCCCCCTGCACCCTAGCCACAGTGAGGAATGCAGCAAACTGTGCACTTTCCCCTCACTTCCTGATGAAAGGGAACAGGCAGCAATGTTCCCATGTAAATTGGGAAGAGGAGGAAGCAGCTTTAGCTCCCCGCCCCCTCGCTGTAGGGGGTGTGGGTGGTTCTGGGCTGTTGTAGTCCTGGACAGTGTCTAGCCAGCCACTTTCACCTGCCTGGTGATTCTCTTTTCTGTATAGCTTTATGAGAAGCAATCTCTTTCCAGGCACATCTCATTTTCTTGGCACAACAAAATCCTGACTTTGGTTTAAGTTAGGATACGAGGAAGTTGCATACCAAGTTTAGTGATCCTCGCTCTTACTGAGGAGGAGGAGTTCTTGAACAAACAGATAAACACATACAATGAAATTTCAGTAGCCACCTATTTCTAATTACTCAGGGTATGTCTACACTACCACCCTAGTTCGAACTAGGGTGGTAATGTAGGCAACCGGAGTTGCAAATGAAGCCCGGGATTTGAATTTCCCGGGCTTCATTTGCATAAAGCCGGGCGCCGCCATTTTTAAATGTCCGCTAGTGCAGACTCCATGCCGCGCGGCTACACGTGGCACGGACTAGGTAGTTTCACGAGGAGTAACGGTAGTTCGGAATAGGAAGCCTAGTCCGAACTACCTAATCCATGCTGCGTGGACATTTAAAAATGGCGGCGCCTGGCGAGATGCAAATGAAGCCTGGGAAATTCAAATCCCGGGCTTCATTTGCAACTCTGGTTGCCTACATTACCACCCTAGTTCGAACTAGGGTGGTAGTGTAGACATACCCTTATTCCTTTCAGGGTTCAGTGTCTTGATTCTCAGTCTTTCAAGGTCCGGGACAATGTGCAGTGGAGGAGAGAGACATGGACAGAGCTGTTGCAGCAGGGACGCAACATGTGTGGACTGTCCAGGCTCGCCTGACCCACCTGGAGCCAGCTCCTTCTCCTGCTTTAGTTCCTTTCTCCTCCCCCCCTAGCCTCCTTGGATTCCCTCACCCCCGAGGTCACTGAGATCCCCACACATGAAGTGGAGGAAGCACGCAAGCCATGCACCACTCCCAGCTCCAGCCCTGAGCCTGTCCTCCCACCTCCAAGATTCTCAGCTCCCCCCCCCCCCCGTCCCTATTTCCAGGGTCTAATTCCCCCCTCCTCCCCAGTTATTTCTACTCCAAATAAATCACCACACAGTTCTGTTTTTATCAACCAGACAGGATTTTTTTTATTGTCTCTGCAGAAGGGGGGGTGGAGGAGGGATTGTTGTAGGAAAGACAGAGGGGTAAGGCACAGGCCCCTAAAGGGGTGGCCCTGAGGAGGGTGTTACTGGGGACCCTGTGAGAAATTCCCTCAGGGCCTCTCAATGTGCACCCCGACCTGATGGGCAAGCTGGATGGTAGCTGTGTGAGGCTGCTCAAACACCCTTCCCTCCCAGCCAGCCTCTGCCCCCCACCCTGGAAGGAACACCTCCCCCTTCCTCTCCACAATGTTGTGGAGAAAACAACATGCAGACACCACCTGGGGGATGTTCTGCTTCCCCACATCCAGGTGGATCAGGAGGCACCTGAACCTCACCTTCAATCCACCTGCATGTGGGCCATTAAAGCAGTCCTTGCTTGGGTCAAGGTGGCTGGTGTAGGGCTTCATTAGCCATGGCATAAGGTGGTAGGCCACGTCCCCCAGATGCACAGTGGCATGTCCTCATCCCTGACCCTGATGCTGAGCTCAGGAAAGAAAGTGCTGGCCTCCAGCTTCTGGTAGAATCTGGAGTTGTGGAAGATGTGGGTGTCGTGCCCCTTTCCCAAGCAGCTGACAAAGATGTACAAAAACTGGCTGCGGTAGTTGACCAGGGCCTACAGGACCATCAAAAAGTATCCCTTCTAGTTGATGTACTGTGCAGCCTGGTGGTTGATATGTGTTCTGTCAATAGCTCTCCTGCAGTTGGGGAAGCCCATGATGGCAAATCTGGCGATGATGTGGTCCACATCAGGTGGATAATCCTGCACAGCAGGACGGTGTTGAAGATCCTCACCACCTGCAGGAGACAAAAAAAGAAACAAAACAGAATCAAAGGGTGCCAGAGCCTTTGGGAGATCCCCGAGCCCTCCCCCCACACAAACACCCCAGAAGCCACCCCCTATGAAGACCTCCCCCAGGACTGTGTGAGGGTGGGACTGCAGAACCACTCAGGGAATGGGGGTTTCCTCCTAACACCCTCACCCTACTCCCTGTACCTCCAACCATCCCTTTTTCTAGGGTCTCCCTTTCCAGTATTCCCCCCGCATGGGGCTGCAGCCCAAGAGCACAATACCTGCATGACAAGGGCCCTGACGGTTGACTTTCCCATGCCAAACTGGTTGCCCATAGACCAGTAACAGTCTGCTGTTGCGAGCTACCGGACGGCGATGGCAACCTGCTTCTCCAGGAGGGTGGTGGGTCTCATCTGGGTGTCTCATCATGTGAGCTAAGCGCATTGCTCCAGGAACATCTCCTTCCTCATACGGAAGTTCTGAAGCTACTGCTGGTCATCCTGCAGCTCCATTGCCAGTTGGTCCCACCAATTGGAAGTGGTGTCCAGCCTCCAGAAGCAGTGCTTCACAGCGGGATGCAGCTGCAAGAGCGGTGCTCCCACACACATGCTGAGGGTCTCCTCAAGCAGCTTGGGGTCATGTTCTTGCATAGCCAGGAGGGCAGCCTGCAGAAACTGCTGTGTAAATTCTAGCATGGCAGCCTGGGGCCATTGCATGCCCAGAGGTAGCTCTGGCTCCATAATAGGGCATGCTGTGGTGTCCAAAAGCAGGGTAACCAGGACACACAGTGGAAATGCTCTGCTGTCTCTCAGAGAGGTAGGCAAGCAAGCAGAAGAAGCTGAGGATATGTGTACACTGCAGAGGGTTTCTTTTTTCGGAAAAACAGCCGTTTTCCAAAAAAAAAAACCCTTCAGTTACATCCACACTGCAATCACATTCTTTCAAAAAAAATTCTAGCATGCACTAGAATTTTTTCTGACATGGGTAAACTTCTTTCTACGAAGAAGAAGTCTTTTTCTGAAAGAGCTCTTTTGGAAAAAGGAATGTGTGCACAGGGAAGAAGTTGTCCTTTCGAAAGAAGAGGAAAGAGGAAAAAGCACAGGTTCCCTGGTGCTCACTCCATCCATAGTAATCACAGATTAAATGTGAGAGAGCGTCCATTTGGTGTGGATGCTCTCTTTCAAAAAAGCAGATTGCTTTTTCAATGCACTTTTGCTGCGTAGATGCTCTCTTTGTAAGAATTTTTTCTGAAGATCTCTTCTGGAAAAGCTTCTTCTGAAAGAAGCCTGCAGTCTAAACATAGCCTGAAAACCGCACCACAGAGGAGACCCATTAAGCAGCAACTGCCGACCTAATGCCTTGCCTGGACTGCTTCTGGGTGGCCTTATATGCGAGAATGTGGAATGAGGTTTAACAGTTAATTTGAACTAAGGGGTTTATCTCAGAATCCCGCTTCTCTGTCGCGTGTAGACGCAGGCAGTTACTTCGGGCTAGTCAGTTTCCAAAATGGTGACCTGCCCGGAATATGATCATAGAATCATAGAATACTAGGACTGGAAGGGACCTCAAGAGGTCCAACCTAAACCTCCTTTGCTGCAGTTTAAGCCCATTGCTTCTTATTCTATCCTCAGAGGCCAAGATGAACAAATTTTCTCCCTCCTCCTTATGACACCCTTTTAGATACCTCAAAACGGCTATCATGTCCGCCCTCAGTCTTCTCTTTTCTAAACTAAACAAACCCAATTCTTTCAGCCTTCCTTCATAGGTCATGTTCTCTAGACCTTCAATCATTTTTGCTGCTCTTCTCTGGACCGTCTTCAGTTCCACCACATCTTTCCTGAAATGCGGTGCGCAGAGTTGGACACAATACTCCAGCTGAGGCCTAACCAGTGCAGAGTAGAGCGGAAGAATGACTTCTTGTGTCTTGCTCACAACACACCTGTTAATCCATCCCAGAATCATGTTTGGTTTTTTTGCAACAGCATCACACTGTTGACTCATATTCAGCTTGTGGTCCACTATAACCCCTAGATCCCTTTCTGCTGTACTCCTTCCTAGACAGTCACTTCCCAGTCTTTACGTGTGAAACTGATTGTTCCTTCCTAAGTGGAGCACTTTACATTTGTCTTTATTAAACTTCATCCTGTTTACCTCAGACCATTACTTCAATTTGTCCAGATCATTTTGAATTATGACCCTATCCTCCAGATTAGTCGCAACCCCCTCCTAGCTTGGTATCATCTGCAAACTTAATAAGTGTATTTTCTATGCCAATATCTAAATCGTCGATGAAGATATTGAAGAGAGCTGGTCCCAAAACAGAGCCCTGCAGAACCCCACTTGTTATGCCTTTCCAGCAGGATTGTGAACTATTAATAACTACTCTCTGAGTATGGTTATCTAGCCAGTTATGCACCCACCTTATAGTAGCCCCATCTAAGTTGTATTAGCCTAGTTTATTAATAAGAATATCATGTGAGACCATATCAAACACCTTGCTAAAGTCTAGGTATACCACGTCCACCACTTCTCCCTTATCCACAAGACTCGTTATCCTATCAAACAAAGTTATCAGATTGGTTTGACATGATTTATTCTTTACAAATCCATGCTGGCTGTTCCCTTTCACCTTGCCACCTTCCAAGTGTTTATAGATGATTTCCTTAATGACTTGCTACATTATCTTCCCTGGCACAGAAGTTAAACTAACTGTTCTGTAGTTTCCTGGGTTGTTTTTATTTCCCTTCAGACTTCTCGGTGAAGACTGAAACAAAGAAGTCATTAAGCATCTTTGCCATTTCCAAGTTTCCTTTTACTTTTTCTCCCTCCTCACTGACCAGTGGGCCTACCCTGTCCTTGGTCTTCCTCTTGCTTCTAATATATTTATAAAAAGTCTTCTTGTTTCCCTTTATTCCCGTAGCTAGTTTGAGCTCATTTTGTGCAATGTCAGTCTCCCTCATTAGCATCCCTAGTTTGAACTAGTGGGCTAGTGTAGACGTACCCTTTGAAAATACCTTCCAGAATAGCTTATTTCAAAAGAAGCGTGCAGTGTATACGTACCCTTATTGAATAAACAGCTTGGTTTCGTCTTCAAAACCCGTTGTGGACTTTCTCTGCTCTTTCTTGTTACAAAGTCTTTGATATATTTCCGGTGAAAATGAAAGCATTATATTTAAAAAAATACCACAGGAAAAATATTGCTTTGCAAGGACAGCAACTTACACCAACCAATGTGGTATCAGGTGTCATAAGTAAGTAAAGGCATGGGGGGAGGTTTAAAGAAATAATCTTATTTTCACTTGAAAAGATAAGACTTTGATATAACCTAATTCAAAATTAACATTAGAATCAATACAGTTCACACTTTTGGAGCAAATGTTTCATAGTGGTAACAGGATAAATAAATTTTCTGTAAACCTGCCTCATTATTGTGAATGGAAGTCAATTGGAACTATCCTAAGGAATAAGGATTAATCAGACAAGGATTAGTCATCTGTGTGAGATTTGAAGGATCAGGTAAAGAAGTATAAATGGAGAATTCAAGCAAAACTGTCATTATTTATTTATTATTTTTACCATGGTAGTAACTGAAAGTTGATGTTAATGAGCTATTTCCTATGTAAATTTGGTTCCTTATTTTTGAACCTGTTTTTCTACAGTACTGGCCTATGAAATATGATTGATGCCTAGTTTAATAATGTGAATTAGTGGTCACATTTTTATCAAATATGTTTTATCAGAAATTGGCAAACTCTGGCTTCTGCCTTGAGCCAGCCTTCTAAAAGCAAGCAATAGCCCAAAGACAAATGATTAAGATTAGAAAGTAAAATCCTTAACAAGCCTTGATGTCTTATTGTTACGTCTCCTCATAACATTTACGTTATTTTTGCTAAACAAGCATAGATTATTTCTACAGTCTAAATAATTATATTGGATTTGATCCAGGATTGATTACTTGCACTAACTTTGCACACTATAAAGTAAAACAGAGCAGATAGCTAAGCAGGGTTTCTGGGAAGTGGATTAATTGTTTTGAAAAGCCTGTGATGAATGCACATCTTTGATCAATTTGCTCAAAACATATAATGCTGTATAGTAAGATGTGTTGTGCTTTATACACCCTAGACAAATTTTCTACAGTACCAGAAGCTTTTTATCATCAAATGCAGAGATGAATGGATGAAAATACTGGAGCTCCATTTAAAATGATCTGATATCTTTATGATTTAGATGGAATAAATGTTTCTGATATTAGCAACTTAAAACATAAATTTCAGAAGAAAATTTGGATGTAAGGTTATAGTTTATTCATATAAAGTGTGGGTTTTAATCTCCATTATGATTCTCATCTGAGCTAAATCAGTGTAGATGCACTGACCTCAACAAAGTTGAATCAGTTTGTAGCAGCTGTTGAAGCTGTTGATCTAAGCCTCCATCTTCATGTTGTGCATGTATATGTATTTCAATGAAGGGATGTGTGCATTCAGTTTATAAACCAATATATTTTGCACACGATAGGGGCATGATCCGTCTCTTACCACAATCAATGGGAACTTGCCATTGACTTCAGTGGCAGGACCTGTGCATAGCTGAGCAATGCAAAATAAGGAAGGATTGGGAGGTTCTCAGAGAGGTATTTGGGAAAAATCAGTAACAAGATCTTTATCTGGTAATAGAATGGGAAGAGGTCTTTCTGTGTGAAAAAGCTAAGGCTGCAGTAGTTCTTTCAGCACTTCACCAGTTTTTACTCTTTGGCTTTGCAGAGTCAATGCTTTTCCTTACTTTCTTCTCATGGTGACTTCGTACATCAGAGGAAATAAGTCTATAGACTTCATTTGAATTACACCATTTAAACTGAGAGGAGAGAGGCCATACTTGATCCTGCCTCACTGCATGGAGCTGTAATTGATGATGTCTAAAGTCCCTTCCAGACCTATTTGTTATGACATTTCATTCTCATAGGGGAAAATGTACCTGCTGTATACTCGTTATACAAGGTTCAGTCGTGTAAGCTAAATACTGAAGGTTCTATTTACTTCAATGGTAAATCTATCTGTTGAGGTCTTACAGGAGTGGACCCATAACTTGGACAATGACTGTTTATCCTTCTATGTGTAATACAATGGAAAACTTCCCATGTGTTTTCCTTCTTAACATCATTAGAAAAATCTCTTTCAGATGACAAGCCACATGGCATAAACTAAATACATATTTCTGAAAGGTATTTCACACATGCTATGACAGTTTTACCCAATGAAGAAAAAATAGGTCAATTTAATTCATGATGGGTGATATCCATTAACGTAAGCATAAAACTGGAGACAGTGAGGAATCAGGACCATTAACTAGAAGACTAATGTTAATTTAATGTTAAGTTTCTGATATAAAAATTCCAAAAGTAAGGAAGTTCCAAAATGTTATGATTCCTCTGCCACACTGACTTACTTATGTTATATTTTATTTATAATATATGGCTTTTATTAATAATATAAACAAAATATATTGAGGTTCACAATTAAAAAAAACAGGATAAAACTACTATAGCACCTAGCAAAAAGGTCCCTTTCATGATGTTTAAGATTTCCATGTGTTACAACAACAACCACCTTGACATCGATAATGCTACCGTGTGAGCATGTGGAGCCTATAATTTACTTGTTCCAGGAGGAATGAGGCCCAACTGTTATCAGAAATCACTGACTTTACATAGAAGTTTGAAAATTCTTTCATCTGGAGCTATTAATCCTCCGGACCATATTATCTGATCACCTTAATTCATCCACACTGAGAACCATCCTTAACTGAGACATCCATAATACCACCTGGAAAAATTATTCTAAAGTGCGCATTTGAAATTGTAGGATTCAAATATTTATAACATTGAAAGATCTCTTTTTTCTTCAACATTTTTTGAGAGTCACTGAGGAATATCAGACAATCTGATATTCCAGCTTCCAATGTTTTTTAATTATATGAGTGCAATATTTCTGTAAGGAGCACACAGGAAAAAAGCTATTTTTATTCATAAACAGATCTAAAGATATGCCTTCAATGTTATCTTAAAAACCTGACATTTTTTACAGTGAATCTTAAAGTTTTCAGTAGTCTTGATATGAAAATTGAACTGGAAGCTTAAAAAAGAACACTTAATAACTTCTTCCATTCAAAAACAATTTAACCAGGAAGGCAGCCTTACCATGATTTAAATATATATATAATGAGATTCCTCTCTGAATTTCAGTAATGAATGGCTATGGCAGAAGTTTTCATTTTCATACCATTTTCTTCCTGCCTTTTGGATCATCCCCATTATATCTCCACTACATCAGAGGACATTTATTCAGGGGCATAGTTGAGGACAATTGCACCTGTATCCTCCTCCTGTGGTGTGCCAAGTGTACCCATGTTTAAGTGCCTGACTGTCAGTCTTTACCTCTCTTGGGCAGAGATCTGTGTCTCTCTCCTACCTTACCAAAGTTTATCCTGGATGCACAGTTCCTTGCCCACACTGTGTTATCCCTCACAAGCCACATTGCCTGTGCTTTGATTTCTCTCCAGAGCTTATGATCAGTCTATTTACCTGCAGTTACCGAGCTCTTTCCAAGCAAGCACATTTATTCTTAAGGTGAAAGCATTAAAGAGAAAGCATGAAAACAAAAACTAGATATGCTAAAGAGATTTCCTGAACTCACCCAAAGTTCATCCTTGAGCTCTGGTAGGTTTAAATCTTTTAAATCCCATAACTGGGTTTTCTCTGTGGTTAGAAGGTCACAGTTGCCTCAGGGTATGTCTACACTACCCCGCTAGTTCGAACTAGCGGGGTAATGTATGCATACCGCACTTGCTAATGAAGCCCGGGATTTGAATTTCCCGGGCTTCATTAGCATAAGCGGGGAGCCGCCATTTTTAAATCCCCGCTGCTTCGAACCCCGTGTAGCGCGGCTACACGGGGCTCGAACTAGGTAGTTCGGACTAGGGTCCTATTCCGAACTACCGGTACTCCTCGTGAAACGAGGTGTACCGGTAGTTCGGAATAGGCACCCTAGTCCGAACTACCTAGTTCGAGCCCCGTGTAGCCGCGCTACACGGGGTTCGAAGCAGCGGGGATTTAAAAATGGCGGCTCCCCGCTTATGCTAATGAAGCCCGGGAAATTCAAATCCCGGGCTTCATTAGCAAGTGCGGTATGCATACATTACCCTCCTAGTTCGAACTAGGAGGGTAGTGTAGACATACCCCCAGATTCAGAACCAGACCTACCACAAACATTTATTTTATAATATATGGAGACATACCTAGCTCATAGAGCTGGAAGGGACCTTGAAAGATCATCAAAGTCCACTCCCCGGCCTTCATAGCAGGACCAAGTACCATCTCTGACAGATTTGCCCAAGATCCCTAAATGGGCCCCTCAAGGATTGAGCTCCTGGGTTTAGTAGGGCAATGCTCAAACCACCGAGCTATCCCTCTCCACAGTTTGATCTCATGTAACAGGTTATCATCAGACAATGGTCCACTCCGCCATGTGGCTCTGTCTAGACTGCAGGCTTCTTTCAGAAGAAGCTTTTCTGGAAGAGATCATCTGGAAAACTTCTTCCGAAAGAGAGCATCTACACAGCAAAAGCACATCAAAAAAGCCATGTGCTTTTTCAAAAGATAGCATCCACACTGAATGGATACTATCTTGCATGTAAGCTGTGATTGCTATGGACGGAGTGTCCACTATGGCACCTGTGCTTTTTTCTCTTTCCTCTTCTTTCAAAAGAACTTCCTCTTCCTGTCCACACATGCCTTTTTCCATGCCTTCCTGTCCACTCATGCCTCTTTTGGAAAAAGGTTTCTTCCTCATAGAAAGAGGTTTGCCAATGTCGGAAAAACCCCTCTGTTCTTTTGATTTTTTTCTCTCGAAATAACATGATTGCTGTGTGGACATAACTGGAGTTTTTTCAGAAAAGAGGCTGGTTTACAAAAAAAAAAAAAAAAAACCACTTCTACAGTGTAGACATACCCTGTGTAACTTCAAAAGACTGAGTTTTTACATAACCAGATGTGAGGAATTTGCATTCACATCCTCCTAGATAATCTCCAAGAAATCCACCTGAAATTGTTTTGTTCCCAAAGTCCCTTCTTATCTGGCATGTTGTTCAGTATAGTCCTTCAAACTCCAGGTTTTACATCTTTCCCATCCCCCTTTGTACAATCCCAGCCCACAATAATACATAAACCATTCATTTAACACAATGAGCACCAGAAATACTTATATTTAATTAAGTCAGGTTTACTGAGAACATGGCAGCAAATTTATATAGCTGTCACATATATGCTGAAGATCATTGCTCGATTTTGCAAAGGAATACATTTCTGAAGGTTACTTGGTTCAATGAAGATATCAGCAGAATAGAAGAAGCTGTTTTAAAAGGTAACTATCAGTAGTTAGATGCCTACAGAACTGCTCCAGATTTCTTGTTGAAGCTCTCACTTGGCAACATTCAAGAGTAATGACTTGTGTAACTATCTATAGTTGAAGACTCTATCCCATCCTGGAAGATAACGACAAGGACTTAATTATGCATGCTTTAGTCATCTTCTGTTTGGTCCTTATTTTCAAGGGGTACAATGGCCTACACCCAATTAACTAATACTGCAGGATGAGGATTGTGATGATGATTGCAGAATGATGACAACACCACTTATAAGGCACGATAGAACTTTCTATCACAAGCTCATCTATGCAGGAGAAAGACAAAGCTCGAGGTACACAAATTGCATAGCTTATTTTGAGTTAATTTTGAAATAGCTTATTTCCTAATTTGGCGCTGTCTACACAGTGCCAAATTTCAAAATAAACTGTAATTCCAAAATGTCCCCTAATCTTCATGGAATGAGGTTTACAGGGACATCAGAATATTGAGCCTGTTGTATTTTGAAATAATGGGCTTGTTCAAAAGACATGGAATAGCTATTTCGGGATACCGGAAGTATCCCGAAATAGCGCTGCAGTGTAGATATACCTGAAGGACCAGTTCAAGCCTGTGTAAGCAAATTCTTCCAAAACTAAGGACCATCAGACCTTATCACTTTCTACTCTTTGACCTGCCTTATATAACATAATATAACGTAACATGTAAGGGGAAAAGGACAACACCAAAAAACTTACTAAAACAAAACACTCCATTGCAAGCACAAGAACCAATACAAATAGAACAAAACTGAGATCTATAATTAAGCCAAAATATATGCCATGGAGGTCTAAGTAACTCCGGGGTATGAACTTTCTGCAATATACATTACAGGTCAACATTAAATAAGTTGTTTGGTGGTTTATGGTCAATAGTCTTAGGCCAGATGTTCCTGGATATGTGTCCTCACAAAATTACAATGGAAGCTTTTTTTCTTTGCTCAGCAGAAAATATAAATTCTGCATGGAAAAAGCCTGTGAACTATATCTTTTTGGCCCTAGAAGTGGTACCAATCCTTCTACCTCAGGAATGAAGCACCTTTCTGAAGCAGCTAAATGTCCAAGGACTGGGGGCCTGTCTTATATTCAGTTTTCAGTGTTCTCTATCACTTTTCACTAATTGAAAATTTACTTAAAATATACTTTTAAAACCTCTGCCTAGCTTGATGTTACAAAAAGCCAATTAAAAACCAATATATAATTCTTAGAAGTGCTTTCGGAGCTATATTTAGGAGTCATAAAATAATGAGGGTTAAGTATTTGATCAATTTTGCAGCATGGAAAAGTCACATGACTTGAGTAATTAGGAAAATTCCAACCTGATAAACTTGCTAATTCTCATGTAAATGAATTCTAAAGACCATCAGAGTGTATACTGAAGCCTTGTGCATACATACAGAAACTAATTCTAATTTAGTTCCATTAAAAAGTTCACCTTGATTATATGGGAAAGCTATCATTTTGAAACCGATAAAGCTGTAAAAATGTTAATGTAAGTTACCAGTAAAAGCAAAGGAGTGATCAAAAGAATACAGCAAACTTACAGAAATCAGAAATCTTTTTTTTTTTAAATGTGGAGTGAAACAGACTTGTGATGCCATACTATAACACACACACACTGTAATTAAGACAAGCATCATGTTAGCTAACTATCTGCCATTGCCAAAGCTTCCCTAGGAACAAGTGTTATGGAGATCGGACTAGATCAGTGGTTAACGGCCCTTTCAGTCTCCAAACTAAACACATTGGTCTTGATTCTCCAATCTGACTATCTTCCCAGAAGCAGAGGAGAAGTGAATTGCAGGAAACTGCTTACAGCTCCTTGCACAGTAGTTTCCTGGCTTTGGCACAAGAGATGCACAGGAGCAGTTTTAACTTAACCCATTAGCAGAGGGCCCTGCTAGTGAAGGAGTGGGGATGGCTCCCTCCACTCCCAATCCTGCTTTTGAGGTATACCCATCACTCCATGCCTCAAGGCAGGAGAGGAGGAGGCAGTTTCTGCCAGAAGTTAGCTCCACCACATGGAGAGATAATCTGTTGACCATTGCTAGCTATTTTATATCATGTAAGCAGTAAGGAGTTCCCTGCATAAACACTTAACAGACCAGAGAATCTTGTCCTTTCTTTCAAAAAAGTCATGGGGCCATAGTAAATACCTTGAGGCAGGTTATGTATCTTTTTCTTCTCCACTTTTGCCATTCAAGGTATGTCTACACTGCAAGTTTATTTTGGAAAAAGCTATTCCGGAAAATATTTTCCAGAATAGCTTATTTTAGAAATAAAGCATCCACATTACAGGGAAGCCTCAAAATTAGTACGAGGCAGGCTTCACTAATGTAGATGCGCTATCTCGATTTTAGAGCCCCAGGAGGCACTGGGAAGGAATAACTTTAGAATGACCCTGGTGAGGAGCTATTTCGACATAGCAGCTTTTACGGAAGAGGCATTGTTCCTCGTGAAATGAGGTTTACCAACATCAAAAAAAGCCATTTGTTATGTTGATTTTCTTTTGAAATAACACAATTGCTGTGTAGATGCTAGTATTGTTTTTTTGGAATAACGGCCATTGATACCTTCTGACAGCACACAAGAAGAGAGAACCTTCTAATCTGCTGAATGTGTGTGGAGGGATATGGAGGTAGCAAGCAACCATTTTGCCTTCCTCCCTCCAGCCGGCAGAGTAGAAGGCTTATTGAGAGTGGGTAAGATAGTTGCTCAAGCATGTTGCTAGGTATTGCTAGCTGGTACATGGTCCCTAAAGAGCTCTTGGCAAGTTATTGCATCCTAGGCTGTTCTAATAGGAATTAAGGCAGAGAAACAGAGAACTGTAAGTGGTTGCTGGCTTTCAGCTCTATCTCTTTGCCCTTTTCTTCTGTGCTGCCCTGGCTGGATAGCTGGAGGAAGGCACCCAATCTTCACTCTGAGCTGCCCTAAGCTCAGACAAAGACAATCAAGTTCCTATCATGTTCACCCTGAGAGCTGCTAGAACTACTCATTCCTTCTTTTCCTGGGATGCAGCATCATCCAACAGGAGACAACAACTGCTCAGACTGAAACTGGTTCACATCAGACATGCCCCTGAGACTGGGTGGGGGGAAGGGGACAAGTGGCAGTGTCTGCCTTTCTGCTGCTGCAGTGACAGAACTGACTTAAAGCTGCAGGGAATACACTGTAAGTTATAATCAAATACATTGTCTTTTTAACACAGACACCTTCAAAGGCCCCTGTTTTTAGTCTCCAAGGCTACATGGGACCCACAGACTACAGGTCGAGCTCCACTGGACTTTATAGGTATAATGGCTCTATGGATATTTTATATTGTATTGTTAAACTATAGTAGGATTCAATAAAGAAAATAAAGCTCTTAGTGAGGCTCTCAGGCCTTTAATAGACTGAGTTTCTTAAAGAAAAGCTTAAGAGACGGGGATGAAAGCCAGAAGTTGTTCAGGTTTGCTCCACTTTGAAGATACATATAAGAAAGAATTCATCTGTTTAGACAAATCTCTGTGGTTTTGCTACAGTGCATGCAATTTTATCTGCTGTCCTGAATCTGTTTTACACCAGCATGGAACTTTCAAAGCTAGTTATCCTTAGATTCTGGGCTTAGGATCTACACTAAACAGTTAAAAACAGCATTCTGTTGGTTATTTAACAGGGGAAAACAAATGCTCTAATCAGCAACTGAGACTGCTCAGTGTTAATATCTGTTTAGACTGAGCATCCAGATTAAAGATACACACATATGAGCTCATTGTCTTTATGCACTTTGATAGAGTAGTTCACGTAATACTAATGCAGCACCTGCTTTGTGATAAATGTACTTTTAGTGCTAGTTAACAGACAAGGAAACAAACAGATGCACTGATTAGTTGAGTTGAACTAAACATCTCAAGCAAATGCAGTATTGTTACATAATCAACTTTTAGACAGTAAAAAGGGTCAGAAATAGAATGACTGGTACCATTTTCCTGCAATTATATTACAAACATTATTACACTGACAGAAAAGTGCCTGACAGCTGATATGCAAAGTCAGCAAAGTTGTGCAAACATAAAAAAAAATCATCTGCAATTTTCTGAGCACCGTATTAACATTAAGAACCTAAAGAGCAAAGTTAAATACTGCAGCATTGTTCACTGCAAACAGCTTGAAACAGTTTTTTAAATTCTGTAAGTTCCTTATAGCACAGTTATGTAGGCTAAGTGGAGAGAGTGAGTCATAATAATGAACACATATTTCTGGCATATATTCTAGAACTGATTACAACCATGATTTTCTGAGTTTGATGATGGCTGCACAAATGTCTTTTTTTTTAAATCATATAAAAATGTTATCCTGTGTAAAATTATCTCTGGCATTTACAATTCTTTAATTTTTATTTCTGATGGAATGTTCAGTAACTATAGTGCTTGCAGATTACAATTTCCAGTCTCTTCATAAACTTATTTTAAAGTTTGGCTGTGTTCATTGCTTTGTCAGGAAGAGTATCTCTACCTCAGCATTTTAACTATAATTAATCATGACACTCACCTTGATTGCTGCCAAGTTTATATTCCCTAAGAGATGGAACAAAACACACAATCTGTGAATTATTTATACTTCCATATGGAGGCTTATTGTTAATACATTCCTCTGTAATTCTTAAATGTTGGATCTTAATGAGAAAATGTAGATCATTGGTACATTTAGTTTAAAATAGAAACAAAAACATGTACCCAACAAAATGAAAGTGGTATTGTTCTATATAAAAAAAAAAAAAAAAAAAAAGAATAAGAAGGAAATCTTTATTCCAGGCAAACTTGCACTGATAGCTTAAAAAATGAATCTGTAAATGAAACTGGACACTCTTCTGTTCTATTATCTTGTTCCAAATAATAAAATGCTGCCAAGACTTTAACAAGGGCCTCCCACAAAAAAAATTCTCCACTGGCCTACCATATTCCCTACATGTCCAGGCATCCTATGCTTTCAATGTGGTGATTTAAAGCAGTGAGAGGACTGCTCTGTTTGTTTTCCCATTTAAGAAAAAGCATTCTTCTGTAATCAAGGTGGGAGAAAGGATGACTTGGCAAACAAACTTATTAAATGCACTGGTTGGATGTGTTTGTATTCTGTCCCTGAAAAAAATATACTGGAGTACTTTATATTTAATAGCTCTGTTGGTTTCACCTTGTGTAATCTGTAGAGAGACGGGGTAAAGACCTTGTAGATATTATGAGGCATCTTTCCCCAGGTATTTATTCAAAAATGTCTAATATTTGGTTTGATATGGGACAGGTCATTTTTGGTAAGATGGTTCATCAGTAAACAGAGAGGAGTAAATTCCATCAGAGGCAGGGAACTCTTCCTGAATCTTCCTTTCAATGATAAAAAGGTCTCTCAACTTCTCTGCAGTACATCGCTGCTTCCAGATTGCTTTGATTAGACTGATGCTGTCATCTTTACCCACTCTTTCTCATTTGTATTTTATTCTCATTGTTTCTAGTTAGATACTTGACACTCAATTAAGGGAACAGGGGGGAAAAATTACATGAATTGTGTGACTAACCAATGCAGCATGAAATAAGAATGGAAAGACTGGAAACTTTTTGACACAGGGACTCTCACATACTCTGTATTCCGTGCCCAATATCATGTGATGCAGCAGTATGTCTTTCAGATGACATCTACTGAATACCTACTCCAGTTTCTTACCAAGGCCTTCTCCACAATACATCTGAAATGCTATATTACTCTGAAGTACACTCTGAACCTTCTCTGTCTTTCCTCACATGTCTGCAGTACCTTCTTGAGTCAGACTCTTGTTCTAGAGAGCCTCAGAGTGGCTTCTGGGAGTTTCCTTTGCATTAGCAACCAGTGGGATAGGCCAGGGTTGGTGCATTTGCACAACACAAGTCCCTTTCAAATCTTCCTCTCTGCTTTGTATTGGAAGGATGGCTCTTGCTGGGGATCTTACTCGCTTTCCTCAAGGAATGTCTACACTGCAGCATTTTTTTGGAAAGACGGCCAATTTTCCGAAAAATCTTCACTTACATCCACACTGCAATCACATTCTTCCAACAAAAAGTTGAAAGAATGGAGGGGTCTTTCTGACAGTGGCAAACCTCTTTCTACGAGGAAGAATGCCTTTTCTGAAAGAGCTCTTTCGGAAAAAGATGTGTGTGCATGGGGAAGAGGCTTTTTTTTTTTTTGAAAGATGAGGCCTCCAGGAAATAACATAGGTGCCCTGGTGGACATTCCATCCAAACTAATCACAACTCTATAGATCCTGTCGCCTGACAGCTCTTAAAGCTGCAGGCACCCTGGACAAGCCTTGTGTCAGGAAGCCAGTCATGGAGTAGGACCCTGACCGTGTGGCTCTCCCTGCCACACAAATCAGAGCTGTGGCTGAGCAACAAGCCTCCCAAGACCCCACTGGCCCTCACAGGGAGCAGCACCGGGCTCCCAGGAACCACCCAGGGACACCAAATGCCGTGTGCTCTCCTGGTCTGGGGTGGAGATCCTGTCCCTTCTGGAGCTGTGGGGGGAGGAGGAGACCCTGCAGGATCTCCATTCCAAGAAGCATAATGCTGATATTTATGGCCGGATGGCCGCAGCTCTTGCCCAGAGGGGACACCACTCCCGCACCTTGGACCAAGTGAGGAGCAAGGTCAAGGAGCTATGTCAAGGCTATGCCAGGGCCAGGAAGCGCAGCTCTTGCTCTGGAGTAGGACCACACTTGTGCCCATATTACAAAGAACTGCACAGAATGCTGGAAGGGGTGGTGAAGCCCTTTCCTCACCCGTACAGATAGACTTGGGGCTCGAGACACCTGTGGTTGCCTGCCCAGAGTTCCTTGATGATGAGGAGGAGGAGGAAGAGGATGAACAACAGCTGCAGGAGGAGGAGGACACAGCCGGCACAGTGATCCTCACCCTACAGCCGGTACCCCAGACCCTGGAGATCTCCCAGGCATCCTGAGACACCAGGGAGGGATCATCAGGTGAGTGCTCTCAGTTTGTCACACGCTCTGGGAGGGGAAGGCAGGTGCAGAGAGGATGGGTGCAATCATCACTCGGCCTGCTTGGCCTGGACAGTGGGCTGCATTCTGTGCACATGGCACCACATGGCCTCAGCAGCTAGACTCAGAGCACCCACAGGCTCCTGCTCACAGGCTGTGGGGAGGCTCCATACCTATCTGACCCCTGCGGGGGACACCCTCCCACCGCCAGACTCTGCTGGAAGCAGGCTGGGCACAAGGGCAAACACATGACCCCATGCACTCCGAGCACACGGCCATTCCTGCATGCTCAAGGAACCACCTGCTCTCACAGACAGTGCTGCTAGGTGCAGGTGTGTGTGTGGTCCTCATGGAAGGCCAGGCTGCTCCAGGCCCCTCTCCTGCCCATGGGATTCCACTGTGGATGGACACTTCCCTTGCCCACCCTGTGGGACAGGGGAGGGAGGAAGTGGGAAGCATGGTCCCCTGGGCACTTTGTGGCCTCTGTGAGGCAGGGCCTGCTGTGCAGGCCACACACGGCCTTGCGCATGGGACATCACTGTCCTCGGCTCTGAGGACTGTTGCTCACTGCTCACAGAGGAGGGCATGGCCTCAGGGACACGGCCTGCATGGGTGACTGACTGTATCTTCCTCTTTTCCTCCACAGCCGGACCAGCCGTTCCTGAGGGGGAATCCAGACCATCAGAGGCAGCCACCCAAACCCAGGGGAGCCGCAAATGCAGGAGGGTCCACAAAGACCTCATGAGGGAGCATGTGGCTATCCTGCATGACATTCAGCTAACCCTGGCCCAAAAGGTCTGGGATGAAGCTGAGTGGTGCAACTGCATGTGTGCCACCATCTGGGAAGTGATGCACACATGGCTCCTGTCCCCACTCTAGCCCTCCCCACTCCAGCTCCTGTCTCCACTCCAGCCTCCCCAACATGCCTATGTTTCCTGCCCCCTGCCATCCCTGACCCCGCTCCAGCCCCCAATCCTGCCCACCTCCCTGTGGGTATGTCTTCACTACCCCGCTAGTTCGAACTAGCGGGGTAATGTAGGCATACCGCACTTGCAAATGAAGCCCGGGATTTGAATTTCCTGGGCTTCATTTGCATAAGCGGGGAGCCGCCATTTTTACCTCCTTTTCCCCAATTACTTTTATTAGAAAAAACAAGTTTTTTTGTTCCATTCAAAACTGGTGTCTTTATTGAGAGTACAGGGAAAGGAGGGGTTGTGGTGGGAAAGGCATAGGGGGACAAGGCACAGGTCCCTAGTGGGGAGGCCCTGGGGACAGTTACTGGGGTGTTTGAGAGAAACTCTCCCTCAGGGCCTCCTGGAGGTGCACCCTGGCCCGATGGGCCTGGCAGATGGCAGCTGTCCATGGCTGATTGAAGGCCCTCCCTTCATGGCCAGCTTCTGCCCCCCCCACCCCGGGAGGAAGGCCTCCCCTTTCCTCTTCACTATGTTGTGGAGAACACAACATGCCGAGACCACCTTGGGGATGTTGTGCTCCCCCTGTCGAGGTGGCTCAGGAGGCACCTGAACTGAATCTTCAGGCACCCGAAGGCACATTGCACCTGCATGCAGGCCCAGTTGAGGTGCACATTGAATTGTTCCCTTCTGGGGTCCAGGTGGCCAGTGTAGGGCTTCATGAGCCATAGTATGAGTGGGTAGGCTGCGTCCCCAACAATGCACAGTGGCATCTGCACGTCCCCCATGAAAAAGTCCCACTGGGGAAAGAATGTTCCAGTCTCCAGCTTGTGGTAGAGGCTGGAGTTTCTGAATATGTGGGCGTCGTGCACCCTGCCCAAATACCTGACAAAAATGTCTGTGAATTGTCCATGGTAGTCGACCAGGGCCTGCAGCACTATAAAGAAATAGCCAGGGCTTGTCGAACCTCAGCGAGTCCCGCTCGCTAGCCGCACTGTCCGGCGATCTGCACATGCACAGATCACCCGAACCTGGCTCTTCCGGGTTGCAATCTACTCGCCACGGACAAGTAGATTGTATTAGTTGTCGAGCCCTGGAAATAGCCCTTGATGTATTGGGCTGTTTGATGATGTGGTGCACAGATCAGGATGTGAGTTCAATCAATCACTCCCCCACAGTTGGGGAACTCCAGGGTGGCAAATCCTGCAACGATGGGGTCCAAGTCTCTGAGGCAGATGACCCTGCACAGCAGGATGGAGTTGATGGCCCTCACAACCTGCGGAAGGAGACAAAGAAACACACAAAACATAGAATGAGCTCCTGAGCCCTTGGGAGGTTCCTGCTCCCTCCCCCCCCCCACCCCACACCCACCCAAACACCACAGGAGCCACTCTTTGTGAGGCTGCCCTTCCTATCCCCCTCCCCAGCATGAGGGCTGTGTGAGGGCAGGATGGCACAAACCTCCAGGGATGGGGCATCACCCATTCCCAGGCCATCCCCGCACCTCCAACCTTCCTTTTCCCCAGGGTCCCCCTTTCCAGTACTGCTCCCTTCCCCACAGGGACTGTAGCCCAAGAGTGCCTTACCTCCATGAGGAGGGCCCTGAGGGTGGATTTCCCCATGCTGAATTGGTTGGCCACCGACTGGTAGCTGTCGGGGGTGGTGAGCTTCCAGACGGGGATGGCGAGGCACAGATGGGTGTCCCATCATCGGAGGGCAGGGGTGAGCCAGGCACACAGCCCCATGAAGGTGGCCTTCTGCATGTGGAAGTTGTTGAGCCACTGCTGGTCATCCCACCAATCCATCATCAAATGGTCCCACCAGTCAGAACTGGTATCCAGCCTACAGAATCATTTCTCCACCGTGGGGTGCAAGTGCAAGGGTATTGCTCCCACATCCAGGCAGAGGCACTTACTGATGAGCTTGGAGTCGAGCTGGGGCAGAACCACCAAGATTGTCTGCACACACTGTTGCAGAACCTACTGCATGGTAGTGTGGGACCATCGCATGCCCAGGGGCAGCTCCAGCTCCATAGCAAAAAGAATAAATAAATAAATAAATAAATAAATAAATAAATAAATAAATGAAAGAAAGAAAGAAAGAAAGAAAGAAAGAAAGAAAGAAAGAAAGAAAGAAAGAAAGAATGCTGTAGTGTCCAAAAGCTAGGCAACCAAAGCATGCACTGCAAATGCTTTGCTGTCTGTCGTAGAGGTAAGCAAGCACACAGCAGAAGCTGAGAAACGGCTGCCCAGGGATGCGTCTCAGATAGCCATAGGCAATAGCACCCAGAAGCAACTGCTGACCTAATACCCTGGCTGAAGAGGCCTCATATGCAAGATAGCGTCCAATCAATGTAAACACTCTCTTTCAAAAAAGCAGATAACTTATTTGATGTGCTTTTGCTGTGTAGACGCTCTCTTTTGGAAGAAGCCTGCAGTCTAGACGTAGCCTCAGAGATACCCTTTTATGATATCAAGTTACAGTGGGAGAGGTCTAGGTTGGATATTAGGAAAATCTATTTTACCAGGAGGGTGGTGAAGCACTGGAATGGGTTATCTAGGGAGGTGGTAGAATCTCCATCCCTAGAGGTTTTTAAGTCCTCTCTTGACAAAGCTCTGGCTGGCTGGGTTGATTTAGTTGGGATTGCTCCTGTCTTGGGCAGGGGGCTGGACTTGATGACCTCCTGAGGTCTCTTTCAGCTCTATAATTCTATGATTCTATGATGCTGAACTGCAAGTGGCCACCTTCATTCCAACATGCTCACTTGTGAAGTAAAGTTCTACTGACCATGGGTAAGAATATCATAATCTGGCCCTTAGGCTGGAACAGAAGCTCTATTCCAGATCCAAAAGATAAAGGGTAACAATTCCTTCCTTCCTTTGCTCTCTGCACCTAACCAGTGTGACCAAACAGCAACTTGCTCCTGAATAATACAAAACTTTCAGCAGCTCTCAGATATTCTTTTGCTCTATAATTCATATGAGTGTAATTACTTGTTTTTTTTCTATCCACAGTCCATCATAAAGTGTAGGAACTGAAATCTTAATGATTTATAAATGCAAATAAAATTTGTAAAAATAATGCAAGTACAATTTTATTCTGTATCAACTGCAAGGTTAAATAAATAGATCTAAGAACTCCATTTCAATACAGCTTTTAATCTTCTGGATTTAATTATACTTGGGTTTAGTCAACTCTGATTTCAATATTTTACTACTGTAGTAATTATAGGCTGGTGACCTGTCACTGGTCGTAATGCTTCAGACATCCCAAGATGATTTTAAAAAATCAGATGATAGCAGAAGCATGGAAATCATAGAAATGAAAAAAAAACTGTCTTCCTGTTGAATTACTAAAGAGATAGTGAAGTAGTTATAGCCGAGGAAACATATTAATTAATAAAATGACATTACATAAACTTACCATGAACCAAACTTAAAAGTTATAGTAATCCTAGAAACTCCTGTAGTAATATAACTGATAACTGATCTCACAACACAGCACATTTAAAGGAATTGTGGGCTAACCTGTTCTTTAGTATAACTTCACTGCACCTTTAGAATAACTTCACTGACTTTGTTAGAGTTACACCAGAGGTGAACGTAGTCCTCAAGTGTTACTTTACCATTTCATACTGGAATTTCCAGTCTGACAGACTATATATGCTATAAAACTATTATTTTTAAACATCAGAGTTGTTTCATACACTGTATAGTTCAACTTGTTCATTCAACTAGTCTTAAGAGAGTCAGTGAGACAACCCACCATGAACAAAGTGAACAGTATTTGGACTTTAATACTGTCATGTCTCAGAGGCAGTCAAGTTGCTGTTGTGAGGAAGGCTGAGATTTTCACATTTCTATATATTCTACTGTCACCATTAAAATTATTATTATTTTTTTTTTTTTACTTACAATCAGCTCTACCTTTCTACAAAGATGACATAACCCTTTTTTGGTTTGCTGCTGCTCTCTCTGCACCCTGTGTATTTGCTGTTAGTTCTCTTTCTTTTATACAACTTTAGGGCCAAGTCCTGAAAACCCTTTCAAGCATGATTAAAAGTTTGCAGGACTACACCCTTTAAACTATAGGCTGCATGACAAAGGGACATTCTTTACTGATTTTTATCCATATTGAGGTACATATGTGTGGGACAAATTACATTTACTATCAGGTCTGGCCTTACCATGAGGCGAACTGAGGCAGCCACCTCGGGTGCCAGACTTTGGGGGGCAGGGGTGCCACTAGGACCCAGAATGTAGAAAATTGTGGCTGCTGCTCGTGCATATATATTCTCTCTGCTCTAGATGCACAGAGATGGTGGAGTTCTGTGCTGGAGGAAGGAGGGTACAAGAGACATAACAGGCAGGCAGGAGAAAAGGTGAGAAGGAATAACCACCCTGTGGAAAGCACCACTTTGATTATTCAAACAGATAAAAATGCCAGTGTTTACTATGCAGACAAGAAAAGTTACATTTGCTGTTCAGGCTTTTGAAAGTTAAGTGTTACTTAAAATGTTTGAACAAGGCATTTTAAGTTCTTAGTTCTCCTTTATTGGGGTAGGTAGCAGAGGAGTACGATGAGAGGAGTAGAACAAGAAGAAGGCAGAATTGAGACTTTTCAATGTTTTGGCCCATGCGAGGGGGCATGGGGATGTCATTTGAGCTCCCTGCCTCAGGTGCCAAAATGCTGTGGGCTGGCCCTGTCTACTATATATTTAAGAGAGTTTGTCCATCTGTGCATTTGCCTGTCTGTCTGTTCAAGAATTCCTCCTAAACTATAAGAGCTAAGACCACCAAATTTGGTTTACAGCTTCTTCTTACCTTAAAGCAAGTTAAGGGTATGTCTAGACTATAGAACTTTTCTGGGATACCTAAGGTATCCCAGAAAAGCTCTGCCGCATCCAAGGAATGTGTCTGCTTTTCTGAAAAAAAATGTTGGAAAAGCAGACACGTTTTGTTTGCATCCTTGTAAGCCTTGTTTCATGAGGAAGTAGGGATGTTCTGAAACAGAGTTTTTTCCCTATAAAGTCTCTTGACAACTATTAATGTACTTTGCTTGACAATAAACCTAGCTGGGTGCCTTCAATCTTTATCTGATTTGTGGTCTTTGGGGGCTCTCTTGAAGTCTGCTGTGAAGACTAAGTGCACAAGTCTACACGGCACACATCACTGAGCACACACGCAAGCAGTCTTCTGGTTATCATTGACGGAATCAGAGACGCGTGAGGACATCGCAACAGTGAATCCTGGCCCTTGCTAACTAACAGTATTTCTGAACAGCTACATGAGTAACTACAGTTCCCTCTAATATATTTTCCAGTGCTTTTCACAGTCTAAATTTAAATGTCTCAAGTGAAAAGGCTTCTGCTATTTCTCTGAGACAATTCTACAGTTCAGTAGATTTCACTGTTGAGATTTCCTGTTATTCATCTTAAATTCCTCTCTTCTTAATTTCAGTTTTTTACTCTTGGTTATATTCCTGTGTTGCCCTGGGTAATTCTCCTCAATCATTAATGATGATGCCCTCTAAATATTTGTAGGTTGCTACCTCTTTCTGCCTCATTTTAAACTTTCCCCATACATCAGTGTTCCTGCCCAGTCCACAAGTTTCTGCTATGGAGTTTCCCAGCACTAAAAGCAGTAGTGCTGGTGCGAGCTCTCACACTCATTATATTAAGTATTATAGAGCAATGATTTATTTGAAGAGGGAATCCTGGAAAATTCCCTGTCTAGACTAATGTAATTGTTCTCTGGTTCCAAATGTTCAATGATGTTATGGTTAGTCACTCTGGGTATGTCTACACTACAAAGTTAGTTCGAACTAATGGACGTTAGTTCGAACTAACTTTCATAGGTGCTACACTAGCGCTCTGTTAGTTCTAATTTAATTCGAACTAACGGAGTGCTTAGTTCAAACTAGGAAAACCTCATTTTACGAGGATTAAGCCTAGTTCAAACTAGCTAGTTCAAATTAAGGGGTATGTAGCCCCTTAATTCGAACTAGTGGGAGGCTAGCCCTCCCCAGCTTGCCCTGCTGGCCACTCTGGCCAACACCAGGGAAACTCTTCTGCCCCCCTCCCGGCCCCGGACCCCTTAAAGGGGCACGGGCTGGCTATGGTGCCCGTGCCAGGTGCAAGCCTGCCAGCACCCAGCCAGCAGACCCAGCACCTGGCATGGATTGAGCCACCCACCCGATGCCCCCCAGCCCTTCCCCTCTTCCCGGGACCAGGCTGGCGGCTCCCGGGAGCTTGCCCGGGACCGCAAGAGGCGGGCACCCGCCTGGGCTAGTGCAGACATCATGGACCTCGTCTACGATCCCCGCACTAGGCACAGGAAAGTGGCCAGCTAGGGCAGGAGAGCTGCCAGCCTGGCCACCCAGGAGCAGATGTGCAAGAGAATCAAGGGGGTCCAGTGAGACCCCCGACCCTGAGCCCTGAGCTTACAATGGCCGTCCTGGGTCAGACCAAAGGTCCATCGAGCCCAGTAGCCTGTCTGCCGACAGAGGCCAACCCTAGGGACCCTGGAGGGGATGGAACGAAGACAGTGACCAAGCCATTTGTCTCGTGCCATCCCTCTCCAGCCTTCCACAAACCTTGGCCAGGGACACCACTCCTACCCCCTGGCTAATAGCACTCCATGCACCCAACCGCCATGACTTGATCTCACTTCCCTTTAAACTCTGTTCTAGTTCTAGCCTTTACAGCCTCCTGCAGCAAGGAGTTCCACAGGTTGACTCTTTGCTTTGTGAAGAACAACTTTCTGTTACTAGTTTGAAGCCTGCTACCCATTCCTTTCCTTTGGTGTCCTCTAGTCCTTCTTTATGGGAACTAATGAAGAACTTTTCTGTATGCACCCTCTCCACCCCACTCATGCTTTTAGAGACCTCTATCCTGTCCCCCCTCCGTCTCCTCTTTTCTAAGCTGAAAAGTCCCAGTCTCTTTAGCCTCTCTTCATATGGGACCTATTCCCAACCCCTGATCATTTTAGTTGCCCTCCCCTGTCCCAGCCTCTCTCTTCCCCTCTCCCACCTCCTTTTCCCAGTCTCCCCCAGTTTTGTTCAATAAAGACAGATTCCATTTTGGAAGACACATTATCTTTATTTTGTACATCAAGAAGAGGGGCTAGGGAAGGGTAAGTGGAAGGAGGTGAGGGAGGAATGGGGCATGAGCTCCCGATGGGGAGGACTGGCCTGGCTCTGCGGGCTTCTGGGGGTGGAAGCTCTCCTGCAGCCCCCCAATTGCCTCCTCTCCCCCAGATGGCAGCCTGCGGCAAGTGCAGCCGGGCTGATGGCCGAGTGGTGTGATGTGCCCACTGTGGGTAGTCCGGGCAATCCAAGCCAGGACTGCTTTGCAAGCGGGGCACCCCTGAGAACTGTCTGTCCGGGGTGGGGGTTGGGACCCAGTCTCGGCTAGCCTGAGACAGGAGCTCCATGCTCTAAGTTCTTCTCTGATGCCCTGCCGGCACTGCTTCCGGCCATCCTTAAGCCCAGTTCAGGGTCCACTTAATGTGGACATGCTAGTTCGAATTAGCAAAATGCTAATTCAAACTAGTTTTTAGTCTGGATCCGTTAGTTCAAATTAGCTTAGTTCGAATTAACTAATTCGAACTAAGTTAGTTCGAATTAACCTTGTAGTGTAGACATACCCTCTCTCTCACTCCCACCTTCACATGCACAAATCTCCCACAATCATATGGACTGATCTAGCTTCACCAGTCCCGAGGGGAGTCATTTCATTTACTTAAATTGATGCTGGATCAGGCCCATAATCCCTGCTTCAGGCAACGTGCGTGTGAGACACGTTTAGCTATCCTGTTTTGTTATTATTTTTCAAAAGCTGTGCAACCATTCACAGCCAATTTTTTTTACAAAGCAAGGCCTGTGTGCATTTTATGCCCATTTTCAGGTGAGCATTTGCAGTATTTGCATACACAAATTGATTATTTGGGCACATAGATTAATATTTGGGATTATTTCCATGTTCAACGATGGGAACTGTATTCTTAACAGTAGAGGGACAAATATGCCGCATGAACATTAGATCTGGTCATAAAAACCTGGCCCCTGAAAGAGCAACTTTTGATATATTTGTAATCTGTATTCAGAGATGATTTTGTCTAAGTCCATGCTTTTGGAATTCCTGTGGCTATGTAAAGATAAGTACTTAAATGACTGAACAGCATGACCTATAATTACTCAAGGTAAATTTAATTTAATTATAGATGAGTCATAGTAATCCGAGTTAACCTTTCAGATGAGTTTTAGTTCTCTACTTTGGCTTTCACTAGAGGTACAAACCTACCAGAACCTTCATCTTTAGCTGGAGTAAAAGAGAGTTGAGGGCACTCAACTCCATATAGGTGTCTATCAACATTTTTTAGGATCTCTACTATAAAAATAAATGATTAAGGAAGATAAGAAGCTATGGCATTCTTAAACTTTTTTCTAGCCATGCCAAATTTTTTAAGTATTCTTTTTCCAGCATTGCTTTTTCCTTTAAGTTGATTAAATATCAATTTGTGATACTGGCATTAAGAGGGCTTTCTTCTAACTAAGATTCTCAGATTTATTTTTGTTTGTTTGTTTGTTGCCTGCTTTTATTGCAAAACCTTAGAAACATTATTACGGCATCAAATGACAAGAAACAAGAAATAGCAATCAAAACCATGTTTTTGTATACCCAAGAACTGTGGCAGTGTGATCGAGCAAAGAGAACATTGGCGTGGGAATCAAGAGGGATGGGTCCTAGCTGAGTGACCAGCTATTATCTTATGCAATCATTTGACCTCTTTGTGACTCTGTTTCCTCTCTCAGACTTTTTTTTATATATTAAATTGTAAGCTTTCAGAGACGGGATTGACTCCTTATACCTACTAGTGTGGGACCAAAATCTCACTTTCACTCTCTGGGCACAATTATGCTACTAGAACTACTGAATAATAGTAATGCTATCACAAGAGTTTGCTATTAAAAGCCAGTTAAAATATTTTTTTCAGATTATTTTAAATCTAATGTTCATTAAAATTAACCTTGGCCTAAATCTGACCAAGAATTCCAGCTTTCATAAGCTAATTTTCAGAAAGACTATAATGTTTTGATGCCCTGAAATTCAAAATTATCTTGGTCAATTTCCCTAGATATTCCAAAGTACAATAAAATATTATGTTTTGGTCTAAAACTCAGCAAAATCATTTTCAGAACAAATGGAGTTTTCTAGACAAAACTAGACTATTACACTTAAATATAACTTTACGTACAAACTATGGAAAAACTACTCATATCAGCAACATAATAAGGCATTTTCAATACATTATTCTTCCATGTTAGAACATCCAATTTGTTATAAAAAAGCAGCAATCTTTTTTTCTATCATGATTTGATAAGAAAAGCTTAGACATAGTAGGTGCAATTCAAATCTTTGAGTGGATAGTGTTTAAATGAAACAAATGTGTGTCTGAATTTTTAGTTCATATATCTATGGAAAAAAATAATAATTCATGCATCTGGATTCTAGTCCTGCACTGTAACTAAATAATTTTAAACTCTTGTGTCATTCCACTGAATTCACTAGCAGATGCTAATGTGCTTACAGTTATGAGAACAAATATATATATATGTAAGATCAGCATCTGGGTTTGTGTATACAGGCAGTCCCCGACTTACGCGGATCCGACTTATGTCGGATCCGCACTTACGAACGGGGCTTTTCTCGCCCCGGAGCTCGCGGGCAGCGGGACCGCCCAGAGCGCAGCGGTCCCGCCACCGCGTCCTCCGGGGCGAGAAAAGCTGCTCCGGGTCTCCCTAGTGTGCTGGGGGGACTCCCCAGCACAGCAGGGAGACCCGGGCAAAGCCGCACAGGCGGCGGGGTCTCCCGCCTCTGCGGCTTTGCTCCTGTCTCCCTGCTGTGCTGGGGGGGATTCCCCCAGCACAGCAGGGAGACAGGAGCAAAGCCGCATAGGCGACGGGACCTCTGCACCTCCGCGGCTTTGTTCGGGTCTCCCTGGTCTGCTGGCGGGGGAGGGGGCGCAGCTAGTGCGCCCCCCCCCCCCCAGCAGACCAGGCTTTTGTTGCGGGACGCCTGGAGTAGAGCAGCTGGGGTGCTGCCGGGTTGGTCCTGTGGGGACCTACCTGGCAGTGCCCCAGCTGTTCTGTCCCAGGAGTCCAGATTCAGTCACTGTTGAAACTGATCAGCGGCTGATTCCAGGAAGCCGGGGGCAGAGCAACTCTGCCTAGGGCTTCCTTTTGTCAGCCCCTGGTCAGTTTCAGCAGCGGCTGAATCTGGAGCCAGTTCCGACTTACATACAGATTCAACTTAAGAATAAACCTATAGTCCCTATCTTGTACGTAACCCGGGGACTGCCTGTACATTATTTTGCTGAGGAAATTTGTATATATTTATGAATCTTCACCCACATTTGGAGGGTAATGTTGTACACCATGAGGATTTACAGTGCAATAACTCATAAACTAGTCATTCTTCAACTATTCTGTTTTGAGGTATTGTCACCCAGGCACATGTACACAAAAAAAATCAGTTTAGCATAAAAAGGTTTTTTTCTCTATCAAAAATAGCTGGGTTACAAATGTATCCCAATATGATGCACTGTAATCCTGTATTTATAGTAGTTCTGTGTGCATGATTGTCTTTAGTGAGAATATCTTGTATTATAACAAACATAGCTACATCTCCTGCACAAATAAAAAGCTGATTTTATTTTACATACATGCAGAGTGGTTGCTGCACACATTCAGCCTAAAGTAGAAAGTTCTCAAGGGATGTGTGAAAATTGTGTAGAGGCTCACACTGAATAAGACTCACTGCATCAATTAATTCAAAATGTGCCCTGTGAAAGATGTTTCACCTAAAACTTTAAAGATTTTTGTCTTAGTTTCTGAATGCATTTGTGAGACGGTTAATGTAACCTTTTTCTTGACATGGAATGAAGGTAAACCGGTTGCAGTAAAGACACTGAATTAGCATCTTTGCATCCATATATATTTCCACAGAGCCTGTAACATTTATATATTTGCCAGAATTTATGTCTTTTCATCGTAACCCAAAATATGCATTGCCTGCTAAACCAGTCCCTGGTTTTTGAATATAGATACATATGAGTAGACCACTCTACAATTTGATAAGCATGACTGGGGACTTAGATTTAGATAACAGTTTATTTCCAACAATATTTGTGTTGAAATGGCTTCCAATAAATCACTTTGACTATGAAATTGAAATAAATTGTCTTAAGAATTGCAGATTTCAAATTCAAGTAACCCATTAAAACCAAATTGACTACTTACATGCATAAAGTTAAGCACAGGCATGTTTGCAGGATCAGGGTTTAGTTTACAAGGGGAACAAGTTACAGTTGATTTGAAAATGGCATTACTCCGTATTTACATAATGATAAATAAGATCAGAGTCTGGCCCTAAGTTGGCAAATTCTATTGTCACACAGACACAAATTTGAAGTAACTGTATGGAATAACTCAGAATATAAAAATAACTAGAGTATTATTTTAATTGCCTTATTGCATTTTACGTGTAATTCATTTTATTGGTTTGTCATTATATATACAGATGCACATAAAAGAATGCATCTGTTATGGTCTGTCATTCCTATGTAGATGTCTTCAGAATGCCCAAATATATCCTAGACATTGGATTGGGTTATGATATAGGCATTTTATAGCTTAACCATGTATTAATATTTGGGCAACCAATACAAGTGACCAAGGCACTAGTCCTTAGTTATCTAGTAATATAGTAACTATTACTCTATCATATATTAATAAAACTTGTTGGTGAACAGGATTTTTTTGTGTGAATAAACTAGATACAAATGCAACACCTGGCATTCCTTCAGTTTTACAGAGAAGACAAATTTATTAATGCTACTATATACAGTAAAGCAAAGGCACATATATTCCAAATTTGAGAATAATCAAAGTTCCAACTCTGCTTTTTTACAAAATGGCTTTTGGAGGCCAACAAGTGTAGCAGATTGTAATTAATTCAATAGAAAAGAAAAGTTGAATTTTAGAAAGCATTTTATTTTTCCCTGTTTTATGCTCCAACCTACCAGAAAATTGAAATCTCTATCTTTGGCAGTGCAGTGGCAGTCTTCCAACTATATCTTAATGAAGAAGGAATTAATTTTGACAGAATCTTGGGTTCCAAGTATCCTGAAATCCTCCAATTCATTTACAGTTGGACTAAAGGGGGAGAGAGATGAAGCTACAAGTATAACTCAAAAGGAATGTATAAAAACATTCAATGGAGTAGGAGACATGAGTATTTTATGATGTAGAAATAACTTCAATCACTCTTCCCTAAATTGAATGCTTGAAAATTCACCATTTTATTTTTAACTAACACTTATCAAAAGCATAATAAATGAATGTCGCTAGTTTTGAAATTTAAATGAGATCTAGAGGAAGATGAAGTTCTGAATGCTTTTAAAGGAGACCTAAGAACCAAATTTACATTATATAATATGAATTATATCTTGCCTTAATGTAAAATGTAAAATATTGATATTTTTAAAAAAAAATTAATACAGACAAACTTAGTAATCCTTATACAAGCAAAACTCTCACTGAAATTCACCTGCTCTGCATACATCTTGCCTATTTAATTACTGTAACAATTGCTATTCGGGCTTTTGCACAATAGTACATAAGCTTTACATTAAATTATCTATTATTTCTATAGTGTTATATATGTGTATAATGCTTTATAAACCAGTAGTAATGCTATCCATGCTCACAACAGGTTGTCACCTACATTAAGGTAACTTCATCAGAAAGAGGAGAAGATAGCCTCAGAGATGTATGAGAAGGTTGACAATAGTAAGGACATTGTTTGTTTCGGTCAATGTTGTACATGTTTTAGGCTACGTCTAGACTACAGGCTTCTTTCGGAAGAAGTTTATTTTGGAAGAAATCTTCCAAAATAACTTCTTCTGAAAGAGAGTGTCCACTCTACAAAAGTGCATCAAAAAAGTGATCTGCTTTTTTGAAAGAGCGTGTCGAAACTGAATGGATGCTGTCTCGCTCCTTTTGCAAAAAGGCTTCTTCCTCGTAGAATGAGGATTACCAATTCCAGAAAAAAACCTCTTTTCTTTTGATTTTCTTGTGGAAGAATGCAATTGCAGTGTGGACATTCCTCAAGTTTTGTCGTAAATACGGCCATTTTTCCCACAAAACTCTGTAGAGTAGACATACCCTCAGAGTTAAGATCCCTATTCCATAAGGTACTTAAGTATAAACCTGACTTTAAGCAAATGAGTAGTTTTGTTGAATAAAGGCCTAAATATGGATGTGCGTGTGTGTATATTATATCTAGAAGATGTGTATTGTAAGGCTCTTTGATGAACAGAACTTTTTGGAAGAAACTGCAAAAGGAAAAGATGAAGGCATATTATATAAAGTTTTGTTGTGTCCTCCACAACATTGCAGAGAGGAAGAGAGAGGCCTTCCTTGTGGGGTGGGAAGCAGATGCCGGCCACGAGGGGTTTGAGCGTTCAAGCAGTTGAGGACAGCTGCCATCCTCCAGGCCCATCAGGCCAGTGTGCACATAAGGGAGGCCTGGAGGGAGAGGTTCTCTCAAGGATCTCAGTAACTCTCCCCAGGGCCTCCCCCCTAGGGGCCTCTGGATTGCAGAACTATCCCTTTCCCACCACAAGCCCTCCCTTTTCCCTTTCCCTGACCTCTCAATAAACACACCTGTTTGGTTTTGAAAAAAAAGTCTATATTTATGTAACATTAAGAAAAGGTGAGCAGGAGGAGGGGGGGCTCATAACCTGGAGGCAGATGGGGACTCAGAACCTGGAGGGGGAGAAGGGCTTAGGGCTGGGAGTAGCATGGGGGCAGCTGGATGTGCCAGTTTGGGTGCGGGGACCTCATTGGACTCGGGGTTGGTTGGGTCCAGGGACCACAGGGAAGTGGGCAGGAGGGGGGGCTGGATCAGGTCAGGTATGGCAATGGGAGAAGGGGGAGGGGACATTGCATGGGAAGGGGGCATGGGCATCACCTGGGGAGGGAGCAGAGGCACAGCGGGGGGCAGGTAGAAAGGAAATGGGCATAGCGGGGAAGGCAGGAGGGTGGTAGTCAGGAGCAGTGACAGCAGGTAGGTGTGCCATCATGCTCAATGCGATGGCACACATGCTGTCACGCTGCTACATGAGCTGGTCCTATGCACGGTTCCACTACTTTGAGTCCTCATGGACCTTTTGTGCCAGGGTCAGCTGCTTGTCGCGCAGGATGCTAACATGCTGGCGCATGAAGTCTTCCTGGACCCTGGCACACCTTCGGGTCTCCCAGCTCTGGCCACTGGCTGCGGTGGTGTGGTTCACCCCTCAGTCCTGGCTGGTCCAGCTGTGGAGAACTCAAAGAGGGAGAAACAGTCAGTCATCCATGCAGATGCCGTCCCTGAGGCCATGCCCTTCTCTGTAAGCAGTCCTTGGGGCAGAGGAGGAATATGTCCTGGGAGCAAGGCCATGTGTGGCCTCCACAGTGGGTGCTGCCTCACAGGGGCTCTGACATGCCCAAGGGACTGTGCTGCCCACTTCCCTCCCTCCCCGCCCCCCGGCCCATGGACAAGTAGGCAAGGGAAGTGTCACAGTGGAATTCCCCTCATGGGCAGCAGAGGAGCTGGGAGCAGCCTGACCCCTCCTGGTGTCTGCATACACACCTGCGGCTTACAGCACTGTCTGTGGGAGTGGATGCTGCCTTGCACATGCAGCCATGCCCGTGTGCTGTGTGCAGCACTCCACGGTCTATGTGGGGTTGTGCCTGAACCTTGCGGCTAGCCTGCTTCCAGTCATGGGCCCCCCCTTGGCAGGATATGTGTGGCCTCTCCTGCTACATCCGCATGCTGTATACTAATGCTGCATGTGATTCCACATGCAGGGGTTGCAGCACAATGTCCAGCCCAAACAGCCCGAGCGACACTCAGACCCTGCCCCCTGTGTGCCCACCTCTCCCACCCTGTATGCATAACAAAGTGAGACTACTCACCTGAAGATCCCTCCCAGGCTTCTGAGGAAGCCAGGGAGATATCCTGGCACCGGCTCCAGGGACAGGGTCATGGTCTCCATCTCCTCCTCCTTCTCCTCCGACTGACCCTGGTCCTCCTGCTTTTCCTCTTCCGAGACCTCCGGCCGGGCAATGATGGAGGTCTCCAGGCCAGAGTCCATGAGGATGGCTGGGGAAGATGTTTCCGCACCCCCAAGGATCTGGTGGAGCTCCTGGTAATAGGGGCAGGTGTGGGGTCCTGCCCCTGAGTGTGAGCTCTCCTCTCGGGCCCATATATATCTCTGATGGAGCTCCTTTACCTTACTCTGGACCTGTTCCAAGGTCTGGGGTGGGTGTTCGCTATCCACCAGGGACTCAGCCATGTGTTCATATATGTTGGCATTGCCATGCTTGGCCTGGAGATCCTGCAATGTCTCCTCCTTGCCCCACAGCTTGAGTAGGGACAGGATCTCCGGTCCAGACCAGGAGGGTACGCACCTCTTGGTCCCCCTGGGTGGGTCCTGGGACCCATGGAGCTGCTCCCTGCGAGGGCCAGGGGGTTCACAGGGGGCTTGAGGCTCAGCCATAAGTGGCAAGGCCTGTGGCAGTGAGAGCCGTGCGGTGAGGTGCTGCTCTCAGGTTGGCTTCCCACCACAAGGCTTGTCCAGGGTGCCTGCAACTTTAAGAGGGGCCAGGAGACAGGAACTATAGAGTCCTGTGCTATTTCCTGGCCTCTTCTTTCAAAAGAAAACCCTCCTCCCCATCCACGTATGGCTTTTTTTGAAAGCGCTTTTTCGGAAAAAGCCTTCTTCTTCATAGAAAGAGGATTACTAACATCAGAAAAACCCCTCTGTTCTTTCGATTTACTTTCGGAAGAACGCGATTGCAGTGTGGACATTCATCAAGTTTTATCGGAAAAACAGCCTTTTTTCCGACAAAACTCTGTAATGTAGACATACCCTCAAAGTCCTTTTTTCAACAGTTGCTTGTTAAAGAAAATGCTACAGTTACAGACATACACCAACAGGCATGGCATAAGTCTCAGGTTTGTACTTTGTCAACGAAGGGACCACATCCTCTCTGAAACTAGTCTATACAGTGCATAGAGACATCTTGTGGTTGAAAAATATTATGCAACTGTGCCCACCTCCAATGCAACTGTAGGTCCTCTGGATCTTGTTTGGAGAATTATTTACTATCTTTGCATACAAAGTTCCCCAGAGGAGATTTTTGTAATTGTAAATGGTTTAGATCAAAGTGCATTTTTTCAGTTAAACTCGAGGGCTGTATTCCAAGTAGGAATAAGAGATACTCTGGAATAGGGCTTTATTCCGGAGGATCTCGCCAGTCTGGACGCTTTTCTCCAGCTTATCTCCAAGCCGGAAAAAAGCGGCGGCCATGAAAATGCAAATGCCGCTGGGGATATTTAAATCCCCCGCGGATTTGCCTCTTCCCAAGTGCTACATTTGCATCCCTATTCCGTAATAGGGGCCAATTTAGACGTAGCCTTGGTTACCAGTGTAAGGTACTTAGGTGGCATGGATCCAATCCATCTCCCAAGTCAAGAAAGATTTCAATTGATTCCAAATAGGAGTAGAATTAACCAAATGTTCATTAGTAAGGTTGGGTTACTGATTAAGAAAAATAAAAAAAAATCCAGTTTCAGAATTACTAATACAATTTGAAGCCATATGTTCTGTTTCAAGATTAATCCCAGTATTTGAACTAGTTGTTGAATAATAATGTACCTGTGCAATCTCACTGAACTCTCCTTTGTGGTTCTGATTTTTCCAGAACAGCTCATTTTTTTAAAAAGTGTTACCTACCTAGCCACATGAGCCTTTGGTTAGATCTCTCTTGTAATATACTTATCTTAAGGACAAGTTTCATTTTATAGTTTTTTGGTGAGATTCAAATATAGTAGGGGTAGGTAAAAGATACATTTCAGGGATACTTCTGTTCCTTCTCCATCTGTTGTCCAAAAGCTGATTTTCTTGTATCAGAAAATGAGTATAATATATGTAGATTGAAATGCCCCTAAAATATCACATATTTATAAATGACTCAATATGGCCATTCTTATGTTCCTATGTTATGTTCTTATATATGCATATATACAAAGGTAAATTTTAAATGCACAAAACTTTTTAAAAGGCAAGATACAGTACCAGGAAATTTAGGTCTTCTGCAACTTTGCAAGAAAAATGCAGAATACTTCAAATTACCTATATAAGCATTTGCAACTCTAAAGACTTGAGCAAAACCTTTAATGTTGTTTTAATAATTTTGTGTCTATTTTATTCTTGATAAATGTCTACTTTTGATTACACTAAGACAATAAAACGTTATAATAATGTTGAATAATGCAGAAAAAATAAGTTATATAAAGACTATTAACATAAATAGCAATTATGACAGTGATTGTCATCACTTACAAATCCTTTTCAAATCACTTGACAGATTGTCATGAAAACAGGTTTATGCAAATGTATTAAAAGTTTATGCAAATTGTTTTACTATAAGATAGAAATAAGACTATGTAATCTCCAGCCCAAAGGCACTTAACAGTGAAAATCAAAGAAAATGTGTTTGGTTCATTTTTGCCATAAATATATTTAAGCAAAACTATTTTATTTCCAAGATTGCAGTGATTGGAAGAGGTTCTTGACTTACACAAAGTGAGCAATTAATCTAGTTAAGTATTGTGTAGGCTGCAAAAAAGTTCAGTCTGGATGAGAACATGGACACGTTTTGACTTGAGATCTGAAATTGTTCAGAATGCATAAAATTGAAGTAGTTAATGAGGGAAAATTGAAAAAGGATGCTATGCTGCACTTCTTGATGGTGTTTGTCTTTCGTCTTTAGATTACTTGTAAATTTTGATCAGACACATACTTTACAGACCTACCTCTGCATCTGCCTCACAGATTTAAAATAAAAGATGCAACAGCATTTCAATTACATAATTCATGTTAGAGCTGCAACAAGTGAAAGTGTTGTCTGTTTACCAGGATTGCTGCTTTTCTTTATGATGCCAGGGAAATTTATCCTAAGGAGCAAATCCTGATCCTCTTTCCCTCATATGTGCTTGGCAAAAATATGCCAGCAAAGAGCCAGCCAGAGCCTCGAGGCAGTAGGGACAAGCAGCTGCCAAAACAGAGAGCCTATGTTTACCTTTGGATATTCTAGTCAAAACTAATGAAGGTTCTCTGACTTTCTCTGCCCTGGGCTGATTAAGTCTTTATACTAGCCAACTCCTTCTTCCCCGTCCCATAGCCATTTCACCTCAGTTTCATCCTTTTCTTTCCATTGAGCTGATCCCTTCCTAACTAATCACTCCCCTCCCCCATGAAAAAAAACAAAACCAAAACATGGAACTAACATATTGTGTGCCACCCTCCCATTGTTCACTCTGCTTATGGGTTATAGCCCTTCATTTTTATCTAGTTTGCGTGTAAACTCTCAGGCACAAGAATCCCCTCCTCCTACAGCATTTGTACAATGACTAGCACAATGGGACCGCATTCTAGGTTAGCTTTTAAGCACAACCCAGCCTGCCAAGAATTCCAGGCTTCACTGGACACTTTGTCAGGAATTGGGATATGGGCAGCCAGATTTAGTGGTTAGAGCATGTATGAGGAAACTGAACAGAAAGTCGGAATCATAGTCAGAGCCAGGAATCAGAGCTGAGAGTCAGACCCAGGTTATCTGGAGTAGGGACGACAGGCACATAGCTGGGATTGAGGCAGGAGTGAGGTTGGTTCAGGGGTGGAACAAGGTGAGGAAATAGGAAGCAAAGAACAAGGTGAGGAAGCAGGAGTAAGGTAGGGTCTGTCTCAGCAGCAGGTCATGGGCCTACTTGGCTGCACAAACAGCCTCCAGGTAATTCCCATAAAGTAAGGCTGAGAAATAAGTGGCTTGTGGGCTGGACATGGTTGCCCACTGGATTCTTTATTTACTTTTGTATCTGCAGGTATGGCTGCTTCCAGCTCCAAATGGCCATGGTTCACCGTTTCCGACTAGCAAGAGCAGCAGGAATTGGTTGCCCAGCCCTCGGCTCTTCCTGGAGCTCCCACTGGCCAGAAACAGCACGTTTGTTTATCCACTCTGGAAAATCCTCTCCTAGCTGTAGGTAGGTACACCCTCAGTAATTGAGTATGTGAGCTCCTATGCATGTATTAAATGGATAAAAGGATATATTAGATGATCCTTACTGAGCACCTTCTGCAAGGCATTGATTAGTTTCTCTTCTCACTGCAATCAATGTGAGTTGAGAGGCCTCCATCACCTACCAGGAACAGGCCTTGCCATTTTCCAGCTTTGTGAAAACAAAGGCTGGCTTTAGTTGTGTCGACTTCCAGCTACCATGTTACTTATATGCATGGCAATCAAAAAATTCTTTTGCAAAAGGCCATGGAAGTGTAAGCACTGAACCACCCACATCCAGCACGTTTTACTTCTCTGTAAATCTGGCAATGATTTAGGCTCTTCCAGCCACTAGTTCCAGTTTCATCAAATGACAATGGCAAACAAACAGTGAGCCAATAATGTCAGAAGAAAAGGCTGGCCATAATTTTAATTGTTTCTCTCCTAAGGATTAGAAAGTAAATGAAGAAATGAGTGAAACAACTGAAAACCTTATTTATCAGTGTCAGCACTGAACAAAGGATTGCCTTGTGTTTCATAACGCATATTATTAACTCACTGGCAAGGAACAGTACTAAGTGCAGTACAGGCTGCTTCAGCTTTAATGCCTTTGTAAATATGCAGTCTGTTCTCTGTGCATCAGTCATGCACATACAGAATTCTTTGGTAATAGGAATACAGTGAATTAGCCTCACTATAATGAGAATGCATACATCTTTAAGGGGCGGGGGATTATATGGTAAAAACAAGAGGATAAAACATCAAGTGTTAAGAAGTTAATTAAATTATACTTCCCTAAAGCATACAGACTTCAGAGAGAATTTCACAACTGCGTACCACAATGTGAGCTGTAAGGCAATCAGAGCTATGGCAAAGATTTATTACTGTCTTTCAGGGGTCCATCCAAGGCAGTGTGAGGAGAGCAAACACATGGCCAGATGTTCAAGAGTACAAGGTCTTTTACTTTGGTCTCTTAATGGAAAATCTGGAGCTGAGTTCTTCTGAAATTCAGGCCGACAATGTTGATAAAAGATAACTGGGAAAGGTGACATTTGAAAACATAACCATTCCCCTGGAGTGGTGCTAATGTTCCATACATCATTTGGCACAAATGTCATTTTTTTCTCTCCCGTTTCCTTTTTAAACAGGGCTATGTAGCACTTTAAAGACTAACAAGATTGTTTATTAGGTGATGAGCTTTCGTGGGCCAAACCTATTTCCTCAGATCAAATTGTGGAAGAAAATAGGCATGACCATATATACCAAAGGGATACAATCAAAAAAAACTGAACATATATAAAATGGACAAATCAAATTTCAGAACAGAAGGGGGATGAGGGGTGGGGAGGAGGTAAATGTCTGTGAGATAGTGATATTAGAGGTGATAATTGGGGAAGCTATCTTTGTAATGGACAAGGTAATTAGTGTCTTTGTTAAGACCCCGGCGTAAAGTGTCAAATTTAAGCATGAATGACAGTTCAGAGGTTTCTCTTTCAAGTCTGGTGTGAAAATGCCTTTGAAGCAGTATGCAGGTAATCAAGTCATTGAGACAATGCACTTTCTGGTTGAAATGGCAAGAAAATGTTTTTTCTTTGTGATACTGTCTGATATCCATTTTGAGTGCACAGTATCACCAAGGAATAAGAGATCCTCCGGAAAAGGGCTTTATTCTGGAGGATCGCGCCAGTCTAGATGCTTTTTTCCGGCTTTTCCCCAAGCCGGAAAAAAAGCGGCGGCCATGTTTATTTAAATCCCGCGTGGGATATTTAAATCCCCCGCGGATTTCCCTATTCTGAAGTTGGAAATTAACATGCCTCTTCTGGAGAAGGGGCCAATGTAGACGTAGCCTTAGTGTTTCTTTTCCCACTTCTGACAGGATCAGTGAATAAGTAGATAAACCAAACAATTAATTGCCGCAGTCTGCTTTTAGATGTCCCAGAGTTTCTCCACTGAATTGAGTGGATTTACAAAAACCATCATAGAAATCAGAGTTTGGCTTATCTAAAGATTGTAAAATATCTAAAACATCACAGTGCATGGCTTTCTGATATAAGTTAGTGTGGATAAAACAAATAGTGATAGAAAATTACTTTGGATTTACAGCTTTGCTAGAGTCTTAAATCATTTGAACATATTTGAAGTATAAATAAAATAAGAGTAACTTGAGTTATCCTTATCTTATTTAAAGTTGGAAGGTTTGAAGATAATTTGTTTAACGTAATTAATTTGTTTTTATTTTAAAGATTCTTCAGATTTATATTTATATTTCTCTTTGATATAAAGAAAGGAAAAACTGCAACTGGATCTGTCAGACACTTTGAAAGCGTTCTTTAAAAAATGTTCTGTAAGAGTTGTTTCATGAAATTAAAATCTGTAACTCTGAATCTGTCAGCTGTGCTCTATAATACTATACAGAGCTCAGTGAATTCACACAAAATTGACAATTTGACAAATGTCACTGCTGCTTACTTTGAAACCCTGTGCAATTTCTGTAGTATACCATGGACTAGAAGACAAAATGTTACAGTTCTTAACATCTATTTTTTCTGTCATGTTGATGAAAGTGAAATTTTAGTTGTGCAGTACAAAAGACTTCCTTAGTTATAGTGTTATACCCTTTATCAGTTTTGTTTTAGCCCAAACCCATTATTTTGTACACCAATTTCAAATACACTGTAACTGGAATTGTAGGGACATTTCTGAAAGGGCAATTTAGAACATAATAGAAATGAAATTCCCTGGCCGAAAGGAACTTTTAAGACTCCATCTGTACATTCTCACTGTAAAATAATCTGGATAGAAGGAGTTTGACATCCTCTATTAGGATTCAATTGGGTGGGGTGCCCTATCATGCAAGTTATGTAGTGTCAACAGGGATGCAATGAATGCCCTCACCTTCCATGGACATCGGTGGAAATTGAAGATGCTCAGACCTAACAAAATTGAGCCCTTTTTCCAAAGTACTGACCATTCTCAATTCTCACACCTTTCTGAGGGCTTTTAAGGTGCCCAGATCTTTAGTCAACAAATCAGATATTAGCAGGTACATGAAGTGACAGCACAAGAAAGAAACAGAGATAAAGTTGTGAGATCATTTATTTTTTCTAACATGTTTGGAAGTACTTTTAGATATTACAATCAAGCAGATGTATCATTGGGGGACTTGTACTAACAGTTGAAAACCTGTGGAATCAGATATGATAGACTATCCTAGAATAGCATGTTTCTTGATCTCTCTGGGAGGGGCAGGAGTCTTCACCATAAATCAGTTTGAAAAGATTAAAAGGAAAGCAATATGCTGCTTCAATGCTTTGCCATGTGGGAGTGTAGCTTTGACCTTCTGTGAAAAGTAACTAGCTCCAAACACTGTGAGTTACAGCTGCCTAGATACAGCATGTCCAGTCAGAGAGGTTAATTAATATCTCCTTTTCTGTCTTAGGAGCTTCAATCACCTGATTTTCAGTCTCTTTCTGTACCAAGAACAATCACTATACAATGTGTATTTCTTTTTTACACCACAGAAATAGAAATGTTGGTAGAAAATGCAGCACTTGGGGAAGGGCATTGATTTTAATATATTTGGTTCAGTCAAAGGATAATAAATGATGTCATATCTGACAGCTTTGTCTTAAAGGGCTCATGCTCTAGGTATGTACAATGGATTTCAGATTTAGCAGCACAGATTCCATTAAAATAGGTAAGAGTTGTATACATCTATATCAGCTCTTCTTCTCTCTTGTATTACAGTTGTAGGTAAAATGGGTAGAATATTAGTCAGCTGGAAAATTTTTGAAAGCATGTGGCTGGCTAGCTATCCATTTAAAAAAACCTGTAGGGCATAAGAGATAACCATGCTACAAATGTGGTAACATTAAATTGCAATTGAGTTTCTTCAACTTGAGCTTTTGTTCCTTGGAAGCATCAGTAGGCAATTGTTGATGCAGTATTAGATTCTTTTGGAAGAACATTTGTTCTGCTGAAAAAGCTCTTTTAGGTTGCAACATACATGCAAAGTTTAGTCCTCTGGTGTATGCCCTAAAAGCCTCTCACAAAACCTATGGGGACACTACCTCTGTCACATATTTCATAATATCCCTGTATATCTTTACTGATTAACTGAACAAGTGCTTCTTTTCTGTCTGAAGAGAAGAGTATCTGATCGGTATAAACAACAAGGAGTCCTGTGAAACTTTAAAGACTAAGGGTATGTCTACACAGTTGGGCTATTTCAGGATACCGGAAATATCCTGAAACAGCTACCCCACTATTTTGAGATAGGTATCGAAATAATGGAAGCACTATTCCGACATCCCTATAACCCTCATTCCATGAGGATTAAGGATGTCTCAAAATAGCACATTATTTCAAAATTTGGCTTTGTGTAGATATGCCAAATTTCAAATATGCTATTTTGAAATTCAATCAAAATAAGACATGAAATTTGCATAGCACAAATTGTGTACCTTATTTAGAGATTAGGGTGCTGTGTAGACACATCCTAATATATTTATATGGGCATAAGCATTAATTGGCAAAGACCCACTTCATCAGATGCATAGGTACCACAGTACTCGTTTTTGCAGATACAGACTAGCATGGCTACTCCTCTGATACCAATCTAGGAATGTAGGGTGAAGTTATGGCTCAAGTGAATTCAATAGGATTTTTGCCATTGACTTAAAAGCCAGGATTTCAACTATTTTTTTTTACATCCCCCACTTCTAACTGGATATATAGTGCTACATTCCTGAGAAGAATATTTTAGATGTTAAATATTTGTTGGTGAAAACCATATCTATTTTATGAAAAAGCTCTGTCTCTAGCCTTTGGGTAAAAATGTATGCCTGGCCCATGCCAGCCATCTCAAGCTCGTGAGGCTTGGGCTGCACAGCAATTTCATTGCTACTTGTGGGCACAGGCTGGAATGGGTTACCTAGATGGGTGGTGGAATCTTCAACCCTGAGGTTTTTTAAGTCCCAGCATGACAAAGCCCTGGCTGGGATGATTTAGTTGGGGTTGGTCCTTCTTTGAGCCAGGGTGTTGGACTCTATGACCTCCTGAGGTCTCTTCCAACCCTATGATTCTATGACTTCCCGATACCATCCTTATAGAACCCCCATTCCACATCCCATTCCCACCCTCCACCTCAGTAACATCCACATTCATGGCCCTCCGTTCAACTTCCATACCGAGCTGTGGCGCTCAGGCTAAAAAGTTGGCCTACCTCTGTGCTACAGTCTCTAGCAGCCCTGAATGAAGCATTTTTGCCTACATGGAGTTCTAGGTGTAGTTTTGTTTGAAAGTGATGACAAATAATGCTTGAGATAATAGGAAAGGGGAAGCCAGTGGAGGATGTAAAGAGCAGGGTATCATGGTCTAAGCAATAAGCTAGATGAATGATCTTTGCAGTAGTATCCTGAAGGGACATAAGCAGGGGAAAATCCTATTTGTTAAGGTCAGAGAGAAGAATGAGACATAGGCAGATGAGAGTCTGGATGAGAGTTTTAGTTGCATGAATGGATAGAAAAGTCTTAGACCTTGTATGTGAAAAGAATCAGCAAGATTAAAGGTAACCTGGATGTGAGGACGTAGAGTGAGGTCCTAGTTGAAGATGACACACAGGTTATGAGCCTGAGCAACAGGCAGGTCAGAGGAGTTCTCCATAGTGATCAAGAAAGGAGGAAGAGAGTAGGGATGTTTGAGAGCTCTGTTTTAGCCAAGTTTAGTTTGAGCAGGTGGATAGACAGCATTGAGTATATGTCAGAGAAGGCTGAGATGTTAGTCTGAACAAAAGAAAACAGGACTGGACTAGAAGTAGATCTAGTCATCAGCACAGAGTGCATTGAGTTAGTAGCTGAATTTGTGTTTGTAGAAATGATTACCCAGAAATACAGTGTAGAGGGGAAAATAAGATTAAAAACAGTGCCTTAGAATGACCAAAGACAGAAAGTTGAAGGGGAAGGAGGAGAGTCCTGCCAAAGGAGTGATTAGAAGGATAAGAGGAGAACCAGAAGACAATAAGACTTGGAAGCAAAGGGAGGATATGATTTCAAAAGTAGCAGTATGACTAACTCCATCAAAGGTAGCTTGACAGGTAAAGGAGGATGAAATTGGATGTGAGGTTTTGGCCAGGAAGAGGTCATTAGAGACAATGTTTTAATATCTCTGGGTTTGTCTACACTAGCCCCCTAGTTCGAACTAGGGAGGCTAATGTAGGCATTCGAAGTTGCAAATGAAGCCCGGGATTTAAATATCCCGGGCTTCAGTTGCATCTTCCCCGGCGCCGCCATTTTTAAATGTCCCTTTGTCCAAACTCCGTGCCCGCAGCTACACGCGGCACAGAGTAGGTAGTTCGAATTAGGATCTCTGATTCGAACTACCGGTACACCTCGTTCCACGAGAAGTAACGGTAGTTCGAATTAGAGATCCTAATTCGAACTACCTACTCCGTGCTGCGTGTAGCTACGGGCACAGAGTTCGGACTAAGGGGGATTTAAAAATAGCTGCGCCCGGGAAGATGCAAATGAAGCCCGGGATATTTATATCCCGGGCTTCATTTGCAACTTCGAATGCCTACATTAGCCTCCCTAGTTCGAACAAGGGGGCTGGTGTAGACATACCCACTTTTATTAACTTCTGCTCTGTCTTCTAATAAGCAATTGATTTCCAGCAGCTGGAAATGTCTGTCATTTTCTAAGATGATTTAGATGCTGCTTTTCTATGTTCTACAGCTGTTTGTTGATTTTGAAATCAGTATACAATTTCATTTAATTGGTGTAAGGAGTATTACAAAGATATTGGGTGAAATGCCAATCCCAATCAAGACAATGACAAAAGTTCAGTTGATTTCAAGAGATTTAGCATTTAATTTCTTTTGGCTTTTGGGGGTGGGTTACTACTATCCATTAGTTTTTTTAGATTTTAAGATGATTTTTAATTCCATGTTGCTGGCAGAATACATGCCACTATGTAGATTATCTTCTTAACCTACCTCCATGCATTTAGACCTGTGGAGTTTAATATCACATTTAACATAGCTGTTTATATTACTACTCAGTGTGCATTTCTTAAATGTTTACAAAACTATTTCTATCATTTAATTAAAATATGAAAACAAAAATTAGAGATTAAAATGAGGGCATTAAAAGGATTCAGCTGGGAATTTAGCTGGGGGATGTGTCCAAATTACTATGCTATATTGCTGATACTGCAAAAATGCAGCCTGTGCTCTTTCATTTTAGGTATTCTTTAGGTACCATGGAGGTAGGTGTTATACGTAAACTTAAAATAGGCTACCAGACCCAAATTCATGGAAGGACTTATTGCTTGTGACTCTCATAGCTGCTGCTATGCCTAACCTTTAGGCTCCTAGAAAAAAAATCACTGGAATACTTATAGAATCAACAAAGCCTGAGTAAGGTGCCTCTGTCATCTGTGGAGCATCCAACTTATGCCTCTGAATTACAGGACATAATTGACCCTGGCCATTCCTAACTGTAGCAAAATCATGAAACATGATGTCCTACTTAGGTTCCTAGAACAGTAAGCCACTCCTCTCAGCCTCAGCATGTAAGAATGTTGCTGTTACTAAACCATGTGTCAGTTGCTAAACACACCAGATTCCCTGCCTTTCCAGCAAACTCTTGAGGACTTTGCTAGCCTGACTCTTGCCTTCCAGGAAACAGTCAGTGAATCCCAATTACTGAGGGTACGTCTACACTACAGCGCTAATTCGAACTAAGCTAATTCAAACTAACGCGTCTAGAACTAAAAACTAGTTCGAATTAGCGTTTTGCTAATTCGAACTAGCGCGTCCACACTGATTGGACGCAGGGGGGCATTTAAGGGCGGCTGAAACCGGTTCTGACAGGGCATCAGGTCAGTAGTTGCGTTGTGTGTCTGCTTTCTGAGCCTATCTGAGGCTTGTGCTTAAAGGGACCCCCCCGGACAGCCGGTTCTCAGCTTTTCCTGCTTGCTTGCCAACCTCGCCGAGGGACAGCAAAGCGTCGGTCTCTGTGCCCGTCTGTGTCGGTGCTTCCCTTCGGGGACGCCACCGCAGGTGGCAACATGGAGCCAGAGCTCGCCCTGCACCTTCTGGTGCACTTTCTGGACTTGCTGCTGCAAGCCCGCCACCAATGGCTCGAGGCTGCCTGGAACCACCTGGTGCACGTCAGCCCCCTGCCTCTCCGCCTGGCCGCCCTGGGGGCCATGGAGGAGCCGCGGCGGCGCCCCGGCACCGGCGTGCCCCGCCGCGTCTGGCGTCTGGACACCAGCAGCGACTGGTGGGACCGCATCGTCCTGGAGCGCTGGGAAGACCGACAGTGAACCCAGAACTTCAGGATGAGGAGGGACACCTTCCTGGTGTCTCTGCGCAGAAGGGACACTCGCATGAGGCCTGCCATCCCCCTCCAGAAGCGGGTGGCCATCGCCCTCTGGAAGCTCTCCACGCCGGACAGCTACCGATCCATCGGGAACCAGTACGGCGTGGGGAGATCCACCGTCGGAGCGGTGCTCATGCAGGTATGGCACTCGTCGGCCACTGCGCCGGGGCAGAGGGGGGCTGCGAGGAGGGGATGGGCCGCCCCAGGGACAAAGGGGGAGCGGGAGGAAGCGAAAGCGCCCCACACCAGAGGGGTCGGTCTGTCCCGGCCGTAATACACGCCGCCAGGGGGGTTGCTTCCGGGAGTGGGGCGCGGGGAACTGCCAGGGCACGAACGCTCCCAGCCACCTGGGCACCCCACTGATTGGCGCTTTGCTGTGTCTCTCTCCGCAGGTGGTCAAGGCCATCAACCGGGTGCTGCTCCGCAGGGTGGTATGCCTCGCCGACCCGGACGCCGTCATCCGGGGATTCGGCGCCCTTGTCTTCCCCAACTGCGGGGGGGCCATCGACGGGACGCACATCCCCATCCGTGCCACCAGAACACCAGGCGTCCCGTTACGTGAACCGCAAGGGGTACTTCTCCATCCTCCTGCAGGCCGTGTGTGACCACCGGGGCCAGTTCACGGACATTAATGTGGGCTGGTCCGGCAAAGCACACGACGCCCGGGTGTACCGCAACTCCTCCGTGTGCCAGAGGCTGCAGGACGGGACCTTCTTCCCTGACCGCCACATCAGGGTCGGGGACGTGGACATGCCCCTGTGCCTAGTGGGGGATGCCACCTACCCACTGCAGCCGTGGCTGATGAAGTCCTACATGGGGCACCTCAATCCCTCCCGCCAGGCCTTCAATGCCAGGCTCACCAGGGCCCGCATCGTGGTGGAGGGGGCCTTCGGGCGACTGAAAGCCCGCTTTCGATGCCCCCTCACCCATCTGGACCTGGCCGAGCACAACATCCCTCCCGTGGTGGCAGCATGTTGTGTGCTCCACAATTTATGTGAGCGAAAGGGGAAGGCTTTCCTGCCAGCCTGGATGGCTGAGGCTGACCGCATGGCTGGCCACTACGGTCAGCCCCGCACCGCTGCCATCCGGGAAGCCCAGTGTGGGGCCGTCCGGATCCGGGAAGCCCTGCGGGAGAGCTTCCTGGTGGAGGAGGAGGACTGACCTCTCCCTGCATGCCCCACTGGGGCCTTCTTCCACCCTATCCCTATCCCCTTCCCCTTTTCCCTCCCTACCTACTGTCAAATAAAGACACCTGTTTTTCAAACAAAAATGTCTTTTTATTTAACATATAGGTGGGGGTGTGGGAGGAAGAAGGGTGGGAGAGGGGAGGGGGAAACCTGGGATGAGGGAGCAGGAAGGGGAGGGAAGGGAGGAAGGGAAAGGAAAGCTCAGGGGTGGGAGTCCGGCTGCCTCTCCCGTCTCGCCACACTGCGGGTCCGGGGGCGTTGGTGGGGAATGGTTGTGGAGGGTGGGGCAGGAGGGACGGGGGGGTGTGGAGGAAGCAGGAGCGAGAGCAGGAGGGGGAGCTGGGGGAGCAGGGGGAGCTGGGGGAGCAGGGCGACCGGGGGAGCCGGAGGAATTGGGAAGCGGTCCAGCAGGCTCTGGAGGTGGCCTCGCAGGGCACGGCCCTGCTCCTCCAGGGCCTCCAAGCTCCTCCGGCGCAGCCTCAGGTCCTCCTGGTCCCAGTGGTCCTGGAGACGGAGCTGTTGCTCCAGGAACCGGAGGTGCCACCTCTGGTACTCCTCCTGGTTCCTGGCTCTCCTGCTTGCCCGGCATGGGCAGCTGCTGCAGGTGGTGTGGTGCGCCCTGCAGTCCCAGGTGCTACAGCTGTGGTGAAACAAGACCAGTGGTCAATTACCCCGGGGGCCCAGGTGTGTGAAACCCAGCTCCCCTCTGCAAGGCCAGGGCCCCAGCAGGATCCCCAGCTGCTGCTCTGTGATGGGCAAGGCCCAGGCACACGGTCCCTGGGCTCCCTCTCACCCCAGCCCCCCATACACATAAGGGGAGCAAGATGGTACTCACAGGTGGACGCCTCCCCGGCCTCGGACGACACAGGTGAGTGGCTCTGTGGGGTGCCTCTGGGGTCCCGGGTAGGCTGCCGGCAAGCTCCTGGCTCTCGGAGCCCTCCTCCTCCTCCTCCTCCTCCTCCTCCTCCGTCTCCTGGAGCGGTCCCTCTGCTCCGGGGTCTATCACGTCCCAGGGGGCAGGGACGGCATGAGCCCCCAGGAGGCGGTCCAGAGCCAAAAACTGGGGGCACACCTCCGGGTCAGCCCCTGGCTGGCAGGCCCGGGAGTAGGACTGCCACAGGTCCTTGATTTTCGAGCGCACCTGCTCCCGGCTGCGCTGGTGGCCCCTGGCGGCCAGGCTGGCAGCCATGCGGCCATAGACTTCCGCGTTCCTGTGGCTAGTGCGGAGATCGTGGACATTGGAGGCTTCCCCCCAAACCTCGATGAGGTCCACGATCTCCGCACTAGACCACACGGGCGCCCGCCTCTTGCGGCCCCGGGCAGGCTCCTGGGAGCCGCCAGGCTGGTCCCGGGAAGAGGGGGAGGGCTGGGTGTCCTTGGGTGGCTGGCTCATGGGTGTCAGGTGCAGGGTCTGCTGGCACGGGTGCTGGCAGCCTTGCAACTGGGACAAACTGTGTAGCCAGCCCGTGGCCCTTTAAGGGCTCCGGGGCCGGGAGGGGGGCAGACAAGTTTGCCTGGTGTTGGCCAGAGTGGCCACCAGGGCAAGCTGGGAAGGGCTAGCCTCCCACTAGTTCAAATTAAGGGGCTACACAGCCCTTAATTCGAACTAGTAAATTCGAACTAGGCTTAATCCTCGTGGAATGAGGATTACCTAGTTCGAACTAAGCGCTCCGTTAGTTCGAATTAAATTCGAACTAACGGAACTCTAGTGTAGTGCCTATGAAAGTTAGTTCGAACTAACGTCTGTTAGTTCGAACTAACTTTGTAGTGTAGACATACCCTGAGTTCCCCAGAAACAGCCCTATGCAATTTCCCATCCCGCTGAATGAATACTCAGAAGTTAAATTCACTGCCTCTAAAGAGAAAGACCACACACTAGCCTGTTAGTTTAACTGAAGAGCTATACTTTAATCCACAGCAAATTACAATCTTTGTCTAAACAAGTTTCTCAAATACAGTTAGTTTCCAGCTACTTTTGCCTCACAGGTGAAGAGCAAATACTTTCCATAAACTCAAAGGGTGATGCTCCCCTTTATGCCCCATGTGATGAATGCCTCTTTTGGGGGTGGGAAGGCCTCCCTTATATCATGCAAAAGTTCATTGTCTTTAAGAGCTAGGGAGGCTTACTAAGCATCTACTCCTCTGTAGAATCTTTAACTGGTCACCTGTCCCACTTGCTAGCTTATTAGCTTTATTTACCTGATATATAAATGAACTTTTCATTGTCTTTTGCCTGCAAGCTGGTTAGACAAGTAAATGCACATTACTTTGTCTGGGCAGCCTGAATTTATGTGCTGCCTACCAAACAAATTTTCAACACTTATTATAACTCTCTTTACAAAACTTATGCCTCCGTTACATAATGACTTTTGAGACTTTTGAATTATGACAACAATACGTTGGGTCACTGAGAGTGTCAAGTCTTATATGAGTTATAGTATGGTATGCCTTCCTTCAGTGGGCAATGAGGGGCTTCCAGGCTCACAACCCAGTTGGGCATCTCATAGGCTGTGTCTAGACTACATCCCTCTTTTAAAAGAGGGATGTAAATTAGACATATCAAAATTGCAAATGAAGCCAGGATTTGAATTTCATTGAATCATAGAGCTGGAAGAGACTTCAGGAGGTCATCAAGTCCAGCCCCCTGTCCAAGGCAGGACCAATTCCAACTAAATCAACCCAGCCAGGACTTTGTCAAGCTGAGACTTAAAAAAGATTCTACCACCTCCCTAGGTAACCCATTCCAGTACTTCACCATCCTCCTAGTGAAACGTTTTTCCTAATATCTAACCTAGACCTCCCGCACTGTAACTTGAGACCATTGCTCCTTGTTCTGTCATCAGTCACTACAACATTTCCCATTCTTCATTTGCATACTCACATCATGGTGTTCTATCAAAAACCGCTATTTTGAAAGTAAAACCATGGTCTAGATGCGATTCTTTCTAAAAGGAAAGCCTTTTTTGAAAGATCCTGTACTCCCAAAAGAACGCCGTGATGTGAGTATGCAAATGAAGCACGGGAAATTCAAATCCTGGCTTCATTTGCAATATTGATATGTCTAATTTACATACCTCTTTCGAAAGGGATGTAGTTTAGACGTACCTTTAGTGTTATTCCAATTGCTTGTTTGAATGGGATACAATTGTGGTTTGGCAATCTCCAGAGCTATAGAAGTATAAGTAAATACCTATTTTTTAAGTTCTAATATCCTGTAATTATTCATTTCATTCTCTTTAATGAATATGAATATGAAATGGCAGTTTTTCCACTGACTGTCTACTCTGGAAGCAGTTATAGTTTGAATGTTGTTTGGAAGTGGAAAATTAAAAATAAATATTTTCACTAGCAACATTTTCAAAGTCATTTTGAAGTTCGCATCTTTGTTTTCAAAAGCAAGAAGCAGACTAGAGGAACAGTTATGTGAAATGCCTTAAAAGCAATTTCTGACTATTATTATAAGGACTGAATTTAGAGCAGGTATACAGCAGGGTATGTCTGGTATAGAATTTTGTTTTCAGAATCTCAGGGACTGTATTTCATAACAGCATTTTATGCTGCATTACCAGTGTTTTATAGCATAACTGAAAACAAACAAGTCAGTACAAAACACAAGTAATATGTTTGTACGCTGTACATGGGCAATATTTACACAAGAATGACAATGTCTTTTAAACTATACTCCATTTCAATTTCATTGAAATTAGTGGTTACTATACTATATATTTTCATCTAATCAGAAATGGGCTGAGTTTGGATCTTGAGTACATATCTTGTTGCATTATCTAAGAATTCAAAAACTCTACTGACCTCATCTAAGAAGTAGGGGGAAAAAACAGTTGATAATAATTTCAAGTACCATAGAGAAGAACAGAAGGAAAGTAGGGTGGTCTAGATAGGTCATGCAGATGGAAGCCGAGGTCTTCTTTCCCACTTTGTCACATGGTGTAACCTCCAGTAATGCAGTTTGCCTATTTATACATTTATACATTAGACCCATTAATATTTGTTGATGTCAAATGGTCCTTGCAATACTTAATTAATGTTTATAAAGTGTATTGAGATCCTGAAACAAAAATCACTATGTAGGTATTAAAGCTAGTCAGAATATTCTGAAGAAAAACACCAGAACCAGAGTTTAGTTTTTCCTCACAAAAGGTTATATGTTGATGAAAATGTTTAGACTTAGGAATTTTTCCATTTAAAAAAAAGCTTTTCACTGATATTTTCAGTGAACAAATGCATCCTCTCATAGTTGTGAGATAATCTTTTGGTTTCCGTGAATTGTATGCATGTAATTTTTAACTGATGGGAGTATTATTTTTTGAATCACAACAATCCATTTTCAAAATCTTCCATTGTTAATAGAGAAATATTCCAATTTCAAAAATAATTTCCCAAAAAACAGAATCCAATTCAACATAATCTAGAAAGTGTATTTAAATTTTCTGAATATGCCATTAATACTTTTCATTTAGGTTTTGATCAGCTTTTGAAAATAAAAAGCTTTTTTAAAATCCCTACCAAGTTTCTCACTTTGCCTTCCACATTGCTTTACAGATTGCATAAAAATATGCATTTGTGAAAGCACTTTCATTTTGCCACTAAACTGGTAATAATTTAAATGTTTAGCGAGTCTTAATGCTTTTGAAAAGTTAATGGTGAATTTGACAATCGTTATATAGGCTTTGTCTCAGGATATGTCTACACTAAAGAGTTTTTTTTCCGGCAAAATGGCCATTTTTCAAAGAAAATGTCAATTGGGTCCACACTGCTATCATATTCTTCTGAAAGAAAATCAAAATAACAGAAGGGTTTTTCTGACATTGATAATCCTCATCCTATGAGGAAGAAGCCTTTTTGCGAAAGAGCTCTTTCAGAAAAAGGCGTGTGTGGACAGGGAAGAGGGAGTTCTTTTGAAAGAGGAAAAATCACAGGTGCCCTGGTGGCTTCTCTGACCATAGTAATCACAGCTGAAATGCGAGATAGTGTCCACATTGAATGGACACTATCTTTCAAAAAAGCAGATCGCTTTTTCGATGCGCTTTGGCAGCATGGACGCTCTCTTTCGGAAGAAGTTTTTCCAGAAGATCTCTTCTGGAAAAGCTTCTTTCGAAAGAAGCCTGTAGTCTAGCCATAGCCTCAGATGGATACCAGCTATCAGGCTGACCAATGATGCCTATTTATTTCCTTGTCCTCCCCAATATCTGTCTGTTTCCAGCAGTTGTCTTCTGCCTTATATGTAGATTGCAAGCTGGTTTTATTGTGCATTTGAATATTGTCTTATTCAGTAAGGTCAAGGGTTCTAAGCATTACCATAATACAAATAATAATGGAAACAAAAACAACCCCATTATAAATGAATAAAGTATACATTTAGGCCTCAATCCTGTACCAGTAACATGAAAACAAACTTTCGCATGCAACAAAGTCATGCTGACTTCACTGGCATTCCGTGTGGGTGCGGCAGTAGGTCTGTATGTTGCAAGGTTAGAGCCTGGCAGAATTATGTTAAGTTGATGAAACTAAAAGCTGTTTCATGGATTCGTATAAAGAGCTTGAGCAATAAATTCAGGGGCTGTATGTATAGAATATTGGCTCACTGTAATCATCTATTGAGAGCTTATTAGTACATAGAACAGTGTCCAGAGAAGCCAGGCCTCTGTAAAGAACAATGGTTTTGCAGATAAAAATAATGAGATTTACCCATGACAGTGGATAAGAAATAGAAAAGAGTTGTGACCTTTCATAGTAATTGTTTCTGCAGCTTTTACTAAATAAAGTGCTTCAGTCCAAAGGCTAATTATGTGATTCCAGTTCAACCAATCCCCTTTGATTGATTTCAGTCATTTTCATTAACAATAATATAAGCAGAAAACAAACTACTTTTGCTTTTGTTCATGACACTAGAAACTAATCACAGCTTCTATTTCCTAATGGATTTCTCAACTGAACTGATGAAAATAGGATATGAGGAGAAATTATTTTGTGCAATTCATTGTAGGGTTTGTGTTAAAAGCTTTGCTGTACAGGTCGGACTTCTGTTGTCCGGCACCCTCAGCCCTTGAGTGGTCCTGAACAATGGAGTTTGCTGGAGAAGGGGAGGTAAAGGGTCCCTACCCAGCAGTAGGCTCAGCTTCCAGGTGGGGCTGTGATCCCTGCCACCTGCTGCTGCCTCTAGCCCCGCCAGTGGCAGCACCCCCTCCCCCCCCAACAGCGCCATTTCAGCTTGTGTGTCTGTCTGACTCCATCCCCATCTGGGGCGCTAAGGTCCCTACCACTAGCCCCAGCTGGGACTGCGCTTCTATACCATGCCTGCCCCGACTAAGTCTATACTTCTCACAGCATCAGCCCTGGCCAGAGCTGTGCTCTCCTCCACACTGGGCTCGCTGGGCTCCCCACTGCCAGTCCAGCAGAGGCTATGATTCTGAACCTAGCCATCTGGGGCTCTCTGGTCCAGAAATAGCTGTGGTCCTACTGGACCACAGATGTTGCAAGACCAGAGAGTCCCATATTTTAGAGTTTCAACCTGTAGTTGAATCCTAGTGCCTAAATACAGTCTTTTCTTGTTTTAAATATCCGTTTAAATATCAGAATTCCCCCATCATATTATAAATTTTGCTTTGGGTTTGGAATTCAGAAAATGTGCACCCAGATCATTCAGTTAACAATGGAACTATTTGGTGCCAAGTTTACTTCACCTTTCAAGAATACTTCAGTGTTAGAGTTGGACAAATAATGGATTTGTTCATTCAGTTGTAGCTCTGTGAAAACCAAAACTGAAACCCACACCATGGGTTTGGGTCAACCCAAATCTGATTATTACTGGTCAATTGAAAAAAAGTCTGTTTTATGACTGCTCCGGAGCAGAAATTTGAACAGGGATCTCCTATATCCTTTATACCGGCCTTGACCACTGGGCCAAAAAGGTAAGTAGATATGTGAAACAGCCTCTCCACCTCAGTATCCTCGTCCAGTTCTGTCCATTTTCTGAATGAGAATTTTACACCTAGATATTTCTAGTCAATAGGCTCAGGTCAATCAAAATTGCATTTTTTGTCAAATATAATAGTTATTGGGAAAATTTCACCCAATTCTGTTCAGTTCACTCTGATTATATCCAAGCCTTCTAAAGTATTCATAACTGTTCCCTCAACATTCCACAACAATTTTTACTTCATAGCAGTCTCCAGTTATTCTTTTTCCACGGCCTTATCCAGAACATTTTCATCCTTATGCCACTTTCTCTCATGCTATATCAACATTCTTAATGGTCCTACTATCTTCTTCCTGTTACATTCCTAACTATCTTCTTAGTTTCCTCAGTCTTGGAGTCTATTCCTGAGACCTTATCTCTTTCTTCTTGCCTGAATTTTTCCTGGACTTCTTTCATCTCACTCTGTGATCTTGAGTACATCTTGTATGTCTTGGGAACTGTGGGAATTTTCCCACGGACTTAGAGTTTATATCAGGCTCTTAGCCATCTCCCCAAGATGTGAAATGCCAGAGTTGTATTTGAAGAGGAACAGATTTCTCAGTGAATTGGCTATATATACCAGTTTGGAATTCCCTGAATGATGGTGAAAGCATGTTGGTATCTGCACATACCAGTAAAGTAATGACAGTTAATCTATACCTGCAACTATTATTCATATTATAAGACAGGTGATAATAGCAGATGATAAGTCAAAAAACTATGAATACACCCTCAGGAAGTTGTATTGAGAACTCATATGAAGAGGTAGCAAAAATATGAAGGTATTTTGAATTTGACTAAGACTTTTTTCTTTCTAATTTCAGGTTTGTGGTAAGAATAGCATTTTGAAAGAATTCCAGGAGAAAGGAATGGCTGAACAAGTTCTCTGATATCTCAAAATTCAGCACAGATAATCTTTGGAAATAGCAATATGAAGTGTGTCTCACTAATATGCTGCCTAATAATAATTTTGCTTCTTATGGAATTCTTAAAAACGTATTTTCTTCTGACAAAAAAAAAAAGATATAACAGAAATGGGGTGGGGAAGTGTTTCAGAGTCAGATGATAAGACTGAATGGAAAGATTCATTGAAAAGACTTTTATCCAAACAGAAACTGAAAAAAAAATTCAGACTGTACTTTGAGGAGGAGACATGAGTTTCACAAAATAATTCACAGTACAGTAAAAATAAATTTGACATTTTTATTTATCCATTTCTATATGCATAATCAAGGGAATGTTCGATACAAATGAAAGGCAGTAACATTAAAACTAACAAAAGAAAATGTTTATTTTAATACACCACACAATTAACCAGTAGAAAATCATTGTCACAAGAGCTAAAAGGCCAAAATAAGCAGAGTTTTGAAAAAAAAAATTGGTTATATACCTATACAGTGGATCTAGAGTTAAAATATCAAAAGATAATTTACAGCCCTACAGTGGTCATTGTACATTGGGTTCATAGTTACTGTTATCAACCACTCTATTAGATTTCCTCCTCCCCTCCCAGTTTTTCTTTTCTTATCAGTATACCCGAGGAGAACTGCATTTCCTAATGCACAGAATCTTTGATTTGATTTGGAGGAACTGGAACTATGTGGCTCAGATTTGTTATGTCACTGTAATTAAGGATCAAAGGTGAAACTCATCTGCCACAGGGTGAGCCTCGCTAGCAGGCTCCCTTGTGGCACTGCAGGTGCATCAAACTCCTTTCAGATACCAAAATCAGATTAGTTCAATGCTCCCTTTGTGGGGTCTGGTCTAATCACTCATTGAACAGTGGTAATTCATTTATTCAGCTGCTGAAGCTCACACTCATTCCAGGTCCCTATAAAGTTCTGGTCAGCTTTCTTCCCCTCTTCAGAAGGCCCCAGCCCTACTTCCTGAGCTGGGTTGTTCTTCCAAGAATCCCTTCGTCGTCCTCCTTAAGACAGGAACCTCTAGCTCTCCTCTCTGGAGTTGTACTGTAAGGTCAACCATTGAGCTTCAAGAAGTTTCTCCTCCACCTGCACATTTCCTTCCACCCTCAGGCTAGCAGGCTCAGATGGCAAACAGCTCCCTGCTGTCTTCTCCTTGCTCACTCAGAACCTTGCAACAGGAGCCTTCTTACTCTCTTCAGTGTCTACACACAACTGCTCAGCTATGAGGGAAGAGACAGCATTTTGCCACTCCCTAATATCCCAGATCATTTCTACTCATTTGATGGGAGAAGGCAGCTCTGCCCAAGCTCTGAAAACATCTGCTCAGTCAACAGTGGCAGAGATAAAAGGCTGACAATATTGCCCACCATTAGAAAAGGGATAGATAAAAAGACAGAAAAATCTCACAATGCCACTGTGTAAATTCATGGTACTGCCCCTGCCCCACATGAATATTGTGGGTACTGTCTTTTAGCGATATAACCCACGGGTTATATTCGTTTTTACAAAACCCGCACCCCCCTGCAGGCTATACTCATGCGCACGGTATATAGGGTATTTTTTACTGGATGGAAGAGGATCTCCTCCCCCCCCACCACCACCCTTTCACTACCTTTACTGGGCTGGGGTTAGACTCCCAGCCCAGACCGAACAACGCAGGGAAACTTACAAAGGGCGCAGCAGCCGGGAACGCTCCAGAGCCGGGGCAGACGCATCCCCAGCAGAGGCGCAAGGCAGGAGGCTCTCAGCCCGGGCTGACAAAGGGAAGGAGCCCAGAGCAAGTTGCGGCACAGGACTTTACAGCCAGCAGCAGTGGCGGGAGTCTACAGGCAGCCACGGCTCACAGGAGCAGGGCCGGGGCAGGGTGCTTGTTGCTATATCCCATGGGTTATACTCGTGTGCGGGGTATACAAGATTTTTTTTTACTGAAACAGCAAAAACCGCGGGGTATATTTGGGTGCGGGTTATATTTGGGTGTGGGGTATATTCACTAAAATACGGTAATTCTGTTCCCTGCCATCTTTAAAAAAAATACACTGGAGTTAGAAAAAAATACAGAAAAAGGTAGAGTATGGAAAAGCTTCTACACGAGGAAAGATTAAAAAGACTACAACTGTTGAGGTTTGAAAAGAGATGATTTAATTGGGGTTATGTCAGAGATCTATAAAAATAAAAAATGGCACAGAGAAAGCAAATAGAGAATGCTATTTATTCATTCACATAACAAAAGAACCAGTGGTCACCCAATGAAATTACTAAGCAGCAGGTTTAAAACAAACAAATGAAGTGTTTCTTTATATAACACATAGTTATTAGCCTGTGGAACTCATTCCCATGGAATATTGTTAAGGGTTCCATCAATAGCTATTTGCCAAGATGGTCAGGATTGTAATCCCATATTCTTTCTGTGAGGAAAGTTCTGACTGCCACATTCTTGTATGGGATGACAAGGGACAGATCACAAGAGAATTACCCTGTTTCTGTATATTCTTTCTGAAGTATCTGGCACCAGCCACTTGTCATAACTGTGATGTGGGCAGCAGTAACTTAACTGAATATGAGTAAGGAGTCCGGTTCTCTACTACCAGGAAGAAAGTGTCTGAGACTGGCCAGAGGGCAAACTGAGACTCAAATGCCAGGAAGCAGGCAGGGACAGGTTACCAGGAGCATAGCTGCAGACAATGGGAGCAAGTATTACAGGGGAAGAAGTCAGAAGCAGGGAGAACTACATTGCATGGACAACTTCTTGTCCCTGTGCTTGATTTGTACATAAGTGTATGTTTACACTGCAACACAATTTTGAAATGACTAGCGCTATTCTGAAATAACTTAGTCTGTGTCCACACAGCAGGCAGTTATTTCAAAATAGTGTCAAAATACTGTCAAGCTGGAGGATTTCTTACTCCAACTCCTGTAACCCTCATTGAACGAGGAGTAAGGGAAGTCGGAGGAAGAGTGCTCTATTTCAAAATAAGTGCTGTGTAGATGCTCCCTATTTCTAAATAAGCTATTTTGAAATAAGATACACAATTAACACCCTAAATTGTAAACTAGTCAGGCACCCACAGCATTCTGCCAGTCCACAACTGAAATCGGCTGTCACAGTTCATCTCTTATTCTGACAAAAGAGTAGATCACTTGGTAGCACATTAGAGCTTACTAGTGCAGATGAGGTCTATAGCACAATGTTTGAGTCTTGCAGTCCCTGACACCACAATAGGAAGATGGGATATGGGACTAGCTGGACCTAGTATGGCCTCACTCATGTAACTGAAATTGCAGGACTGTTAAAGATCAACTTAAGTACAAATTCAATGCTGGCCAAAGGCATAATCCTCAAAATAACTCTCACATTAGTTCATACACTGGTGATCTGACAGATGACAAACATATTCCATGATAAGGTCACAGTTCTGCAATGAACTGTCTGCCTAAAATACCTCCACCCAGAGTCCTAATAAAGCCCATATCTACACGATAGCTAGGAGTGAGCCTTGCTCACTGAATAAAGTTACTCCACTAACTGAGATCAAGCTAGTGTGCTACAAATAATGTGGACTTTCAAGTCCACCCAAGTCCCTCAGGTCTCCACTAGCCAGAGCTGCAACATCCACACAGCTGTTTTTAGTGTGCTTGCTCAAATAAAACTAATTTGTATAACCAGTCTCGAAGACTACCTCCAGGATACAGTGTAGGCTCCATTTGCATGCAAGGGCCTGTTGAAACTGAGTCCCTTGCAGGACTGGAATGCAAGCTGGGTAAATGTTTTTATTAATTATTATATCCCTTAATTCAATAAAAGAAATAACCAATCTATCAGATAAGAAAGATCTGTAAACTATTCAGAAAACAATAACAAAAAGGGCAGAACTCTTTTCAGGATCCAGGCAACCTCTATTAAAATCCTGGAAACAGCTGTTTGAGTACTGCTGTAATACCATTAATAACTAACAATAATTAGTGCACAAATATTGCTCTGCAGTATGAAAGCATCCCCAGGTGTATACAACAATGTGTTGATATTTCATTATTTTTAACCACCACCTGGCTCTTATATAGTACATTTTAATCAGTGGATATCAAAGCACTATTAGAGATGGCCAAATGATTTGTAAGAATATATCTAATAAATGCTGCCTCGTTTGGGGTTTGTGAATTGTACACAACTATGGCTATTTGACTGAAATTATTCTCTTTTTTCCCCAAAAATAGGCCCTTTAATAATTTCTGTGTACATTTCTTAGTCCCTGGATTACCTTCAGAAATTACATGGTAAGCCACATTTGCATTGCTCTGCTTTTTCTACAGATAGTAGGCCATGTGGTAAACATCTGTTCTCAGGATGAACATAATTCTTAGAATCCACTTCCTGAGTTATATTTATAAATATAAATGCACACTTTGTTTCTATGAATACACTGAAAAGTTTGCATATAATATTTCATCAAACATGAGGAAATTCATTTACTCAAATATTTGTAGAAGGCAAACATATTTGAAAGCAAATTCAATTAAAAATACAAGTGAATATTAGTGGGCTTGATATTTTTGTAGCGTTCACCTATCTCTTGTCATGTTTCAGGGATAACTTTGTATTTATGGCACAGCTCCAGCAATCTGCTTGTCTGGGAAAGAGGGATCAGTTTTTCTGTCAGATCTCTGTTTACCACATTTTTCGTCTTGTCCGTGTATTTTATATACAGAGCACCCTTTCAGTTAGTATTTTCTCAACAAGACAGTACCGACAGCTAATTCTGGACTATACCAGAGGCAAATGATGTCTGTGAGAGAAGATCGTGTGGGGAAGCCCACCAGAGATAAGGGAAAGCCCTATTTAGCAATTAAAATTTGGCGGGAGCATATAAGAATGTTACATCTCCCAATTTTACCATGAGTCTGTAGCCAGACAGGAACCCCCCTGTAACATCCATCTTTGCTTGCCTGGAGCATACAGGGCACACAGAGCAGTAAGCCTTGAACAGAAGGCCCGGATATGGCAGGCTGCAGTAACCCTGAATGGCTGTAAACAGAGATATGCCAATTGCTGACCAAGAGGCTGCAGAGAAGTGCCCTTGACTGAAACCCATATTGATATGAACACACACTGTCTGTGGGGGGGGAGGAATATCCCGCCAAGTAAAAAAATGTCTAATACTATTTAGTTATCTCTCTTGCAAGTTAAATTGACTTGAAACTTGCTTGTAAGAACTGGCGTCACAAAAACAGACCAGTACAATTTGGCAACTTAGATAAGAAAGAGGATACGGGCCCCTATGGGTATAAAGATGGGTCCAGCAGCACATTTACTCTGAGTGTCAATCTACCATCTATCTGCTGGTCGGGTTAGGTGATTGACCTCCAAGGTTCCACGGGGATGCCCACCTCATATTCGTCTTTCCTAGGAATTGAGGGACTGGCCCTGGCTTGACTCGCTGGAGTTGAGAGGCACAGAAGAGGGTAAAAACTGTACCTGGATGTGGTCCTTTGTCTTAAGTGTACACATAGATTTAGAACTCTTTAAAGACTAAGCTGTCACTTGGTACCACTATTTCTATTTTCTATCTTTATTTTCTTTGTAACCATTTTTAAGATCTATATTTGCTAACAGTTAAGAAATAGAGCAATAGCCATTGTAACCATATGATTTATAAGCTTCTTTAATAAACCTGTAACTGTTTAAGTTTTAGCCTGACTCCTTCAGTTGCTGTAACAGAACCAAGCACAATTTAAAAGAACTTCAGCCAGTCATAAGGGACAGGTATAGGAAGAGCTTGGGCGTTTTGGATCGTGTCACTCCCAGGTGACAGATCCGTTGGTGCATCTCTCAGTCTTCCCTAGACTGCCCGCTGTGAAGGGATCCTGTATCCTAGCATCTGAAATCTGAGATGTAATAAGCTCTTCCTATAAACTCTGGGGTGTCTGTCAGCCTGTTGGCTGCCCTCCGTGATGGGACCCTGGTCCTAGTGGTAAAGTCACAGACATTAAACCTTTTCTCAGTAACACACACACGCCCCCACACACTGCCCTGAACGTCGGCTGACAGAGTCACTAATGACTACAATGCTGACTATTACACAGTGGTTCAAATTAGAATTGATAACAGTTCTAAAGGCCCTTAGTTCATACAGATTTATTGATCTGGTTTACTGACTACAGCAAGAATATTGTTTTGGCTATTATATGATGAAAAATAAATATATTTTCTCATTGTTGAAGACATCTGTTTCTGTAGTCAGCCTAAGAATATCACAGGTATCATTGATCTAACTTGACTTATGGTCTGCCAGATCATACACAGTACCGATATTGATGAAAATACACAATGTACATTTAAATGTTTTTAATTTGGTGAAATAGGGAACATCAAGGATGGTATGTTATTTTATGTTGGCATAATACCGTTTTCACAGATTACATAAAACATCAAATTAAGGGTAACCAGCAGTAAAGTCTCCCAATGTGAAGGAGAGACAGGAATAATTATAGGCTAATATGGCTGCTGTTTATTGACCTCAAAATCAAAAAGGCATCTCCCAAAAACTGAAAATTGGAGAATAAAAGAACAACATAAGTATGTAGGCCTAGTCTATACTAGATCAGGAGGCTCAGCTTAAGGTATGCAACTCCAGCTACGCAAATACTCCTGTTGGATTCCCTCACTCCTTGCAGAAGGAAGAGTACCAGACACTGGTAGGAGCTGCCCTCAGCGTTTGATTTACGGGTCTTTACCACAGCTCTGACCTCCAGAGCGTCAATCTTCTAGTAAGTGTAGCTATGCCCTATAGGAACAAAATCAGAAAAGCTAAGGCACAAAACGAGTTACATATAGCAAGAGACACGCAAGCAATAAGATGAGATTCTATAAATATATTAGAAGCAAGTGTAAGGCTAAGGAAATTGTAAGTCCACTACTTAACTGGAAAAAGAGAGCAAATAATGGAGAACACCAAGAAGGCTTTACTGTTTAATGCCTATTGTACTGTAGTCTTCATTAAAAAGTTTGTGTGTGACCAGATACACAACATTATTAATAATAACAATAAGGGGAAAGGAAAAGAAGCCAAAATAGTAAAGAATAGGCTAGAGAATATTTAGGGAAGTTAGATGTATTTGAGTTTTCAAGGCCTAATGAAATTCACTCTTGAGTACTTTTGGGTATGTCTATACTAGCCCCCTAGTTTGAACTAGGGATGGCTAATGCAGGCATTTGAAGTTGCAAACGAAGCCCGGGATTTAAATATCTTGGGCTTTATTTACATGTTCCCGTCCGGTCGCCATTTTTAAATTCCACTAGTCCGAAATAACTGCCTGCAGCTACACGTGGCAGAGAAATGGTAATTCGAACTAAGTCCTTAGTTCAAATTAATTGTTACTCCTCATTCCATGAACTAAGGACTTAGTTCGAATTACCATTTCTCTGCCGTGTGTAGCCGCGGGCAGTTACTTCGGACTAGTGGAATTTTAAAATGGCGACTGGACGGGATCATGCAAATAAAGCCAAGGATATTTAAATCCCGGGCTTCATTTGCAACTTCGAATGCCTACATTAGTCTCCCTAGTTTGAACTAGGGGGATAATGTAGACATACCCTTAGGGACTAACCGAAGCACCTTTAGAATCTTTAGAGAATATCTTCAAGAACAGGTAAGGTCACAGAGAACTAAAGAATGTCAAACATAGTACTCATCTTTGAAACAACAAGGAACCAGGGAATTATAGAATGGTTAATTTCAATATCTAGAAAGATACTGGAACAAATTATGAAACAATTTTTAAAGAAACTAGAGGACAATAGATTATAAAGAATAGCCATCATCATTTCCTAAGAACAAATCATACAAACCAACCTCATTTCCTTCTTGGACAGTTTTTCTGGGTTACTGGATGTGGGGGGAGGGAGAGAGGGAGGAATAGGCTTGATTTTACTAAGGATTTTACAGAGTCTCACATGGTATTGGATTCACAAGTGGTTGGGAAAAAAACATAGTCACAGAGTAGTTATTGTCATTGTCAACCTGGGTTAATTGTTAACCTGGGAGGACATATCTACTTGGGTTCCCACAGAGGTCTGTTCTGGATCTGGTATTTTCATTATTGATTTAGATAATGGAGTAGAAAATATGCTTATATACTTTGTGGGCCATACCAAGTCAGGGGGACATGAATACAATTGAAAGGGACCTTAACAATTTAGAGAATTAGCCTGAAATCAACAAGTTACCATTCAATAAATACAATATTATACTTACAGAGAAACAATCAAATGTGCAAATACAGTAATATAACAGAAAAAAAGATCTGGAGATTAATGTGGATCACAAATTTAATATGAGCCAACAGTGTGATTCTGTTGCAAAAAAAGTCTAATATTCTGGGTTAAAACAAGTCTACTTAGAATCGGTGAAGCCTTAACTGGACTAATATCTTCAGTTTTGGATGACACACTTTCAGATCGACATGGAAAAATTAAAGACCCCAAAGGAGAGTTTAAAAAATGATAAAATATGTAGAAATGCTGAGTGACAATGACATGTCAAAAAATCTGTCCATGTTTAGTCCTGAGACAAGGAGACTAAAAAGGAGCTGCTAACAGTTTTCAAATATGGTAGTGGCTGTTTATAAAGAGGATGGTGATTGATTGGTCTCCATGTCCCCTGAGATGTGACAGAAAAATGGCTGAGATGTCTTTAATGCACATAGCAAAGAGAATCTTGGCTTTGAAAATGTAATCTGAATGACCTCTCACACATAGAAATGCATAGCTGCTAGCCAGTCTAACTTACTAGGATAAAGGGCTGAGCCAGTCCTAGTTGTATAGGCCAATAAGCTAACAGGAGCGAGACCAAAGTGCACAGAATACAGCATGTGTGAAAGATTTCCATTCTTCAAATTACTGCCAATGCTTTCTTTTCTGTGTCTGAATGTTATTCTCCTTACATATGTTAACAACCTTCTGGCATAAGAAACTGGCTTTTATTCACACTCTAGCAGCTGAGCTAAAATGACTCCAAGGTCAACTAGACAAGCATGAACTCTCAGCTGTTGTTGCCAGCAAGCTTTGAACATGCGAGCACCTTGAGACTTGAAATTCTTTTTTTGCAGTTGGAACAATTCTTGTGGTCATGCTTCACTCTGTGTATGAGTCCCATGTATGACATTGTGAACAACCAATAGATTCTGCCACTATGGTAGAATCTGGTATGAACTGGCTAGCTGCAATGGGGGTCCACAAACAGAGGGTGGAGGTGAGTCTCTCCTGTTTACAAAGGAGCATCTTGTTCACAACCTTACATGGGTGCCAGAGCAGCCAACCATGGATGCAGGCACCCACAGCTGCAACCAATAGAATATTGCTGAAACATGTTCCAAGTTTAGAAAACTGGGCACAAATTGGATCCTCAGATGCAAAAGGAAAAGTATGTTCTGGTGGGTTCAGACTCTTCTGCCCCTTTCCCTTAAACTTTTGGCCCATTGCCTCCAACCTGCCCTTGCCCTGTCTCTTCCCCATCCCTGGCTTCTTGTCCCAGTCCTGTTGCCTTCATGTTAGACAGCCCCAGACTCCACTCCTGAGACTATTCTTCCCAGTCTCCACTTCCTTGCACAGCCAGATCTAGTGCCTTCTTGCCCAGCCATTTTCAGTTGCCCCACATCCCCAGTTACATGCCCTCTCGTCTTATTCAGTTCATCCCGTTTCTCCCCTAATTTCTCATCTTATCTGTCTCTATCTAGTTCCCTACCTTACAGTTATCCTCCCACTCCACATTCCCCATCTTCACTGGGTCCAGTCTCACTCTTTCTACTTGCACTCCTTATCCATTTTCAGTGTCTCCTACCTTTAATTTATTTGCCCACTGCATTTTATTTCTTCCCACACAGCCAGGGCCCTTGTCACAGCACAGTCTATCCCCACCACCAGGTTCCAGTCCCAGTATCCTTACTCAAACAGTTCCATTCATCTCCTTTAGCTCCTGACTCTACTTCAGAATTTTCCCTTGTGTAGGGGTTCCCATTCTATTGCCCTCTTTCTGTCCCTACCTCCCAATCCTAGTATCTTCATCCAGCTAATCCTAGTCTCTAACCTAGGGGTGGGCAAATACTGACCTGTAGGCCAGATCCAGTCTGTCAGGATTAGCCTCTGGCAGGTCTCCACCACCAGATTTACCTGAACCTCCACAGGTACGGGCAATTGCGACTCCCATTGGCCATGGATCACAGTTCTGGGCCAATGAGAACTGTGGGAAGTGGAGTCCTAGTCCGTGCTGCTTCCTGCCACTCCCACTGATCAGGAACAGTGATCTGCAGCCAATGAATGCTGCAATTGCCAGTACCTGTGGAGGTGCAGGAAAATATATATAAAATAAATATAGTGGTGAGCCACCGGAGCTAACCCTGGTGAATTGCTGCTGTTTTATTACCCCACCCTGCTCTAATCTCTAATTCCCAAGTCCTGCTGGCCCTGGGCTGCACATGGAGTTCTGCATTCCTCCTTTGAAATGTACAAGAGCCCTCTCGTAAATTACTCACTATTTAACGTCCTTAGACACAATAGCCATAGAAAAGTCCCAGAGTAGATAATTCTGTCCTCAGAGCAGCATTTTCATAGTGTGTTGCAAATAAGGCCAGGGCCATAAATTGAATAGTGAAAAGAGAACAAAACATTCAAGAGCAGTTTACTAAGGATGCATCTACATGGCAGCATTATTTCAGAATAACTGCTGTTATTCTGAATTAATGTGAATGTCTACAAAGCAATTTCATTATTTCAAAATAAATTCAAAAAATGGGCGGCTTATTTCGACTTCTGTAAACTTCATTCCACAAGAAATAACACCTCTTCTGAAACTGCTATTTTGAAATAGCTGTAGTGTGGACACTCCACTGATGCTATTTCTAAATAGCTACTTCCCAAGACCATTCAAAGTAACTACTTCCTAGTGCTTCCTAAGGCTCTAAATCGAGGTAGCACATCCACATTAGGGGAGCCTGTCTTGGACTAATTTCAAAGCTTCCCTGTAGCATACATGGTCTATTTCAAAATAAGCCATTTGGGGGTATTTCTTCCAGAATAGCTTATTCTGATATAAGTGTGCAGTGTAGACGTACCCTGTGAGAACTATTCGCCTTATACATTGTATGAGGCAAAGATTCTGTGGAAAAAATAGTATGTGATCACTCGTAAGTATGTGAGTGAGTTTGCTCGTCTGTTTGAATTTTGTTTGTTTGTTAAATTCTGAATCTGATTTCAGGTGACTGCAGTTTTAGTTTCAGCTGCTGTGGCAGTTGGGACTGAGTGCCTGACCCTTTGTTCCCTCAATTGCTCTCTTGATTGCATCTGGTCAGCCTTCCCCTGTGTGACTCACAAGGGGGCAGGCCTGGCCTAGGCAAGCAGGCTTTAAAAGCCAGAGGCAGAGCAACCAGGGAGCGAAGCGGACAGGAGCTGCAGACAGGGGAGTTTGAGAGTTTGAGATTGAGGGGGGATATGTTAGCAGTTTTCAGATATCTAAAGGGTATCGTAAGGAGAAGGAAGAAAACTTGTTCATCTTGGCCTCTGAGGATAGAACAAGAAGCAATGGGCTTAAACTGCAGCAAGGGAGGTTTAGGTTGGACATTAGGAAAAAGTTCCTAACTGTCAGGGTAGTCAAACACTGGAATAAATTGCCCAGGGAGGTTGTGGAATCCCCATCTCTGGAGATATTTAAGAGTAGGTTAGATAAATGTCTATCAGGGATAGTCTAGACAATATTTGATCCTGCCATGAGGGCAAGGGACTCTTCAGGTCCCTTCCAGTCCTAGTATTCTATGATTTCTATGATTATAGATTGCTTATGAGAGCCAAATTAAGATTGCACAGACAGTATTGATTCTGGTATTTCATAACTTTTGAGTCCTTGATTTGCAATCCTAATGAACATGTTTTATTGTATGCTTGTGTGTGTGTGTGTAACCACCACCAAGGTGGATTTGAACCTGGGGATTTGACTATAGGAGCCTCTACCCTCTGAGCTAAAAGCCAGCTGGTTCCCAGCCTGTGCTGTAGAGGTCTCTTGATCTTAAGTGTTGCAGAGGTCTAAGTGCCACTTGCAGTACTCAGTAATCCCACTAGGTGTGTAGGTTACATACTTCCCTTAGGTGAGGAAGCACATCCCGAGCTTCCAAGACCAGTTGAGATCCCGGACGAGCCCCCACTTGTAACCATCACCAAGGTGAATTTGAATCTGGGACCTCGGGAGCTGACTGTAGGAGCCTCTACCCTCTGAGCTAAAAGCCAGCTGGCTCCCAAACCATGCTGTAGAGGTCTCTTGATCTTAACTGTTGCAGTGGTCTAAGTGCCACTTGTGGTACTCAGTAAACACACTAGGTGTGTGGGTTACATGTACACATCTAACTATTGTTGGCCATTTATTTATAGCCATAGAGATTTGCATGATTTGAGGCCTTAAAAAGTATTTAACTTATAGTGATATAGGAGCAAATATAGTAAGTCTCATATCAAGGATGGGGAAATTAAGTCCCAGGGGCTGGATGCAGCCTCCCCACATGGCTGGAACACATAAAATCTACCAGCCTGGGTCCCACTGGGCTCTGATGTGTGATGACAATGTGGGAAGCATCTTTCTGCATCTTAGTTGGGGGCCACATCAGTGGGATTTGGTTTTTTTTGTTTTGTTTTGTTTTTTGCTTCTCGCTTGTGTGTAGCTTCTGTGGCTCAGCAGCCCCCAACCCAGAAAAGGTTCCACATCCCTATCTTCAATCTTTTATTAGGCTCACGTATAGGGTAGAACATCATATAAAATTATTTGTCAATGATACAGTGGTTCCAGATTGCAGTGCCAAATCTCAGTATGTTACTTTTCAGTGTTTTATCTGTTTGGTTAGCCATCAATACTTGTTTATTTGATTGTGGGTGATAGGAAACCTTTAGGGCTTAATTCTAATTTCAGATATGTAGTCATGTATTACTGAGTATCATGGAAAATCAGTTGCTGTGAAAGAGTGAGTCAAAGATTTTTCAAAGGTGTTTATATTCAGCATTGAGTTTCTGCTACTGGATTTAACAGTTCTGCAGAGCCCCAGCTAATGCCTCCTAATGGTCCTAAAATAACATTTTGTATCTAAACCGTGAGGAAGAGGCATATTCATTTATTTTGTTTCAAATGCTACAGTGAAAACCAGCCTTCCTTATGACTCCTTACTTCTACACGGGGACAGGCTAAATGCCCTTGTATAAACCCAAACTCATATGTGAAGAGGGCTCCCCATAATTTAGTCAACCACATGCACTGAATAAAAGATAAAGATCTAGGTTATTTCCACTTCTTACATTGGCTGTTATCTTAGAATCATAGAGGGCGAGGGCATAAAAAGAGCCCAGAGATACCCACTTTTAATCTCTGAAAAGAAAAATTATCTGTGCTGTTACTTTCAATGTCCTTTAATGATGTTACCTACCCTGTTCTCAGAAAAATAGCTGCCTTGGTGCCATGGCATATACAAGAAGGTTTGATTTTCCAAATAAAGAAATTAGTTTCACTTATTCACATTGCCTCTCTCTTCCTCTCTCACTTTTTAAATATACCAGTGAAAATAAGAATTATTAGAAGTAAATAGCACCAAATCCCTAAGTGCACGTCTGCTACACTAGTGGGTTTGGTAGGGATGAGAAAAACATGTCTCAGATAGAAATCTTTTAGTACTTATGGAGTTCCTTCTTTACTTGAATCATAAATTGTCTCTGAAATATCAAATGCCTTTGAGGGGAAGTATAACAGAAAAATGAAAAAGGGAATTACTCAGGTTTTTTGTCCTGGGAAAGGTGAAATACAAGTTTTATCACAAAAATATTTGTTTGCTTTCTTTCTGTCTGGAAAATCTTTTGTAATGGAAGTTTCTCAGCTGGTGTAAATTGTCTTAATTCCTGGCATTATGATAATTCACACTGGCTACAGATCTGCCCCTTTGTTTCCAAGTACCGTGCTTTCCAAAACTGAAATAAAAAGATAAAGATATTTAGGGATAGAAGGGATTTGAAAGTTCATTAGAGTGTGTCTGGTGTGACATTTGGCATGCTGCTACATTAAATTTGCAATGGAAATAAAGCAAAATAACAGCTCTTTCTACCTTAGGCTGTATGCACACTAAATGATATGCACTCCCTGCAAGCTCTAGAGACAGATTTCTCTGTCAAAATGATTCGAAGTGGGGAAAATAACAAGTCAGCCATCCTTGCAGAGGCTTGTTTTGGCCCATTCTACAAGAGCCTCCCACTGAGAACCAAAAGGGCTAAGAGACTATACTATTAAATATGGTCTTCCATTCCCTTTGCACATCCTTTTCAGAACACAGGTTTGGGAGGTACCTCTCCCAGGCTGCACTCTGGTGGTTAACAGAAGCAAAGGTCATAGTGTTAAGGTAAGTCCATAAGAAGTATTTTAGAGGAACCCCAGGTGACCTGAGATATTGGAATGCAAACCAACAGCTTTTTACATCTAGCAGCACTGCTCAGAAAATTCAGATCAAGTCGGAGGGAAACAGCAACTATTTCTATGATTTTTTTCTCCCATTTTTGCAACTATGTTTTACATCTAGTCTGTCATTTCAAATCCAAAATGGGTCAGTAGTGGCTAAAAGATTACTGGGGGAAGGCTGTTTGATGGCCAATGTGAACTAATTTTGATAGTTTCATACCAGTTCCCAGTGAATAGGGGTCTACATTAAAAAAAACATAATTGGTAAGAATTGGAAACTTTTTTTGTCCTCACTAAATAAGCTTAGTTTACAATCTAGTGCTTGCAGCAGTGCTTATACCCAGCTCTGAAAAACGATGACATTTCAGATAATTTACCCTCAGCTTTTACTCAATGCAAGATGGTAAGGATACAATACTGACCTGACTTTGAATATGTAATTTTGTGGTCAAGCTTTAGTTATACAAATACTTCGGGGGTTTTCCCCCTCATTCTGTAGATAACTAATTTTGAGGACTTAACATTGCAAAGGACTTGTTCCCCATTTCAATCATAAAACCTTAGTCATGCATTGAGTAAGGGTTTGCAGGATCAAGCTAGATACTGTGTTAAAATTGCATAATTATGCATTGAGAGCATGTTACTTCATATTCAGTCATATTCAGACATATCCAAAAAGTGGCATCCTTGGAGGCAAGATGCCCAGATAGAAAAGCTTTCTTCTGTACCCAGATGGCAGGAGGGCCACTGTGTCTTTTAATTACCGGGCTGCCATGATTGCCACTTCCACAGCAACACCCAGAAAAAAAAGAAACAATACTGCCTGTATTTGAGGGCATGAAATCAAATGTGGCCGTGAAATCTAAAGCACTGCCTTTGGGTTATGGGTCTGACTGATACTTTTACAATGCTCAATGAAATATTGACTTTGTGGGTAATGGCTCCAATTTATTCCTGTTTGAATTCTCAACTTGCACTAATGATGTTTATCTGATACTAAAGAAAAAATGGCAGACTAATTTGCCACAGTAATGCATTGTATCCCATGATACTGTTTTTAAGCTTGACTGTACACTGGGAATTCCCCAGTGCAAACATAGACTGCTGGCAAATAATGAGTATTTGACTACTTTTATCCCTTGCTTTCTCCTCAGAATCTATAATAAAGATATAACCAATTACAAAATATGAAATGCTGTGGATAGCTGAAAAACTAAATATTTTTGGGAATGTTTTGTATATGTTATTGATCCATATGTCTACAAACTCTTGACATTTGAAAGACAATGCATGTAATGTATAATGCCCCCAAATGCTAAAAGTCGTCCACTATATGGAAAAAAAAAAAAAAAAAGCAAACAACAACCAAACATGATTTCTCTTTCTTGGGAATTCCAAGCTTTTATCATGGTCTATGCAAATCAACTAAGAGACACAGAAATATGATCCAAATTTAGAGAATGATCTATTAACATTACCATTTCAATGCTCACCATACCAGCAAACCATAAGGCTTAATAAAAATAATAATGGAGATTAATTTATTAATTTTAACTCTGTATTATTCATGTGAAAATCCTGGATAGTCAAGAAGATTCATGGTGCTTTACTGAATTTTGTAAATCAACTGGCAAGTAAACACATACAGTTACAGAAACAAGGATAATGCATCAAAATGTACTTTGTTGATTAATTTGACATATGTAGTTTAATTTGAATTATCTATGCAAATATTCCAAAGTATATTAGTTAAGTGTTTTGAACCACAATTTGTAAAAACAAACAAACAGAAATACAGTTTACATAATAAGAGATCTCATTACAGTTTACATAATAAGAGATCTCATTACAGCACAACAATAAGCACTGACTAGAAAATGGAACAACATTACCTTTTGTGTCTGAATTTTGGAGTGTGCTGAGTAGCAAGTTTGTATTTGTAGAAGGTTCTTTCTTTCCAAGAGACATAGTGTTATCTACTGTAAACCCATGAGGCTAAATTCTAATGTCAGTTACACAAATATAAATCTAGAATAACTCCACCCATTTAAATGATGTGCCTAGAACATGGACTCTCTGTTACTGAGGGGGGGAAAAATCTATAAAAGTCACCTATAATCCCTCTTACAACTCCTTTTCATATGTATTCCCTTCCTGTTTTCCAGGCCTGAATTCTGATGTAATATTAAACTTGTTTCTTCTCAGAAGTTAAGAGCTACTGCTTATTAAATATGTTTGCCTATTGTTCACTATCCTATTTTGCTAGAATCCTTATTTCACTGATCATCTCTCCACTTGGTTACTATAATTTTGTTTATATATTACTCCCTGTCCCCTAACCTCTTTATCCTTCACTGAAGTCTGTTAAAATAATGCCATTTTTTCCTCTTGGTCCATTCCAAATGCCTCACTCCTCCTTTGGATCCTTCCATTTAGTTCTCCATCTCTGAACACATTAAGATGAATGTTTTCATTCTCATCGACAAGTTTTAATTAATGATTGAGCCCATAATCTACCTAACTTTATCAACTGTATATGTGTTTCCTTTCCACTCTTCTCATGTTCTTTCTGTGTGAAGGTTCTAGTTCTGTTTTACGCAAGTGAGCAGATATATTGTTTGTAGTCTTGTAACCCATGCACCTTCTGGGTGTGAGACCACCTACAGACAGAATAATGAGTCTGCTTTCTAGCCTTAACAGCTGGTTTTTAGCTCATGCAGCAGAGGCTCGTGAATTAAGCTTCAGAAGTCTCAATTCTTTGTGCACTAAAATAAAGTCTGCCTTCTTCCACTTTTATGAGATTCAGAAGTTGCCTGTAAAACCAGTGCAAATTGGTTCCAACATGCTCTCCTTCTATCCCCAATCTATGTTTGATACGGTTCCCTTTACTAATAACCTTTGGGTATGTCTACACAGCCACCCTAGTTCAAAGTAGGATGGCAAATGTAGGCATTTGAACTTGCAAATTAAGCCCGGGCTTCATTTGCATGTTCCCGGACGGGTGCCATTTTTAAATGCCCGTAGTTCGAACTACCTGCCCGCAGCTACACGCGACACGGACTAGGTAGTTTGAATTAAAGCTCCTTATTCGAACTACCATTAAACCTCCTTGCAGGAGGAATAACAGTAGTTCGAATTAGGAGCTTTAATTAAAACTACCTAGTCTGTGCCGCGTGTAGCCGTAGGCAGGTAGTTCAAACTACGGGCATTTAAAAATGGTGCCCGCCCAGGAACATTCAAATGAAGCCCGGGATATTTAAAGAAGAATAGGCCAATCTTTCTGAGGATACATTACTGTGGGTAAAAGTAGATCAGAGTCCCTTCCCAGGAAACATAGGCTTTGTATACACTATGAGTTTTGCTGCAAGAGGCAATGGAAATGAACACAGATTAGCATTTTCCCATGCTTCATTTGCATACTCTCTTGCATTCTGTTTTTGTGATATGGGTTTTTGCACAAAAACAGGCAGTGTGGCTGTGGCCATTTTGCGCAAACACCGCTTTTTTCGCAAGATCCTTCCACGCTGACTGTTTTTGTACAAAAACCCCTAGCGCAAAAACGGAATGAAAGAGAGTATGCAAATGAAGTGTGGGAAAAGTCTGTATGTAAGTCTGTATGTAAGTCGGAACTGGCGTCAGCCACTGCTGAAACTGATCAGTTTCAACCGCGGCTGAATCTGGACGCCAGTTCTGACTTACATACAGATTCAACTTAAGAAACCCAGGCATCCCCAAGTCAGCTGCTGCTGAAACTGATCAGTGGCTGATTCCAGGAAGCCTGGGGCAGAGCAGCTCTGCCTTGGGCTTCCTGTAGTCAGCAGCTGGTAAGTTTCAGCAGCGGCTGACTTGGGGACGCCTGGGGCAGAGCAGCTGGGGTGCTGCTGGGTTGCTCCAGTAGCGTGGCTCCTAGGCGCTACTGGAGCAACCCAGCAGCACCCCAGCTGCTCTGCCCCAGGCGTCCTGATTCAGCCGCTGCTGAAACTGACCAGCAGCGGCTGAATCAGGACGCCTGGGGCAGAGCAGCTGGGGTGCTGCCAGGTTGGTCTGGAGCGGCGCTGCGGGACCAACCCGGCAGCCCCCAGCTGTTCTACCCCAGGGGTAGGCAAGAAAAGCCTGGTCTGCTGGGGGGGGCACTAGCTGTACTCCCCCCCCCCCAGCAGACCAGGGAGACGGGGGTGGCGGGACCGCCCAAGTGCTCCACAGCTTTGCTCCGTCTCCCTGGTCTGCTGACCTGGGAGATGCGGAGCAAAGCCGCAGAGCACGCGGGCAGCGGGACAGCCCAAGCGCGCCTGGGCTGTCCCGCTGCGGGTGTGCTCCAAGGCTTTGCTCCCTGTCTCCCGACCAGCAGACCAGGGAGAAGGGGAGCAAAGCCTCGGAGCACACCAGCAGTGGGACAGCCGCGGCGCGGCTGGACTGTCCCGCTGCCCGTGTGCTCTGCGGCTTTGCTCCGCATCTCCCGACCAGCAGACCAGGGAGACGGGGAGCAAAGCCACGGAGCACGCCCGCAGGGGGACAGCTCAAGCGCGCCATTGCTGCTATTCCAAAATAGCTATTTTGGAATAAGTGTTATTCCTCATGGAATGAGGTTTACAGATTTCAAAATAAGCCATCCATTATTTTGAAATAATTTTGAAATAATGGAACTGCTGTGTATATGCTCTCATTTGTTATTCTAAAATAATGGTCATTATTTCAAAATAACTGTGATGTGTAGATGCACCCTAAATGATCATTTATCACATGTAAGTAGAGAGAGTTATTTTTCCAATTAAACTTCAGGATTTGTTTTAGAAAAGTGCCTGCTTTCTGCAGAAAATTGTGTTTTGTAGAAAAATGTAAATTGATATGTTTTCAGATTTATGACCGATGCTGAAATATATGATTAAAAAATGCTGCCATGGCATTTCATGGGAATTATATGTTGGTTGCCTCTATTGTCCCATCACCTCCATGAGCAGGGCTTCACAGTCAGACTTCATCTTACACTATGTACAGATTCCCTCATTCAGATCAGTCCAGCCAGGAAGTCCAATGTACAGACAAAAATGAGAGCATGAGGCAACATTGCAGCATTTTCCACTATTTCTGGTTTTGGCCCAAATATTTCATTTTTGATCCTCTCAAATGGACATTATCTGCAAGAAAAATCTCATTTTCTATTCAGCTACAATGTCAAGCTCCTTGCATGTTTGTGCCAGCTGATGGTCTGTCCTTCTCTAGCCATATACTTTTATTAGATGTTATAAACTCAAGTCAGAGATTAATTTCAAACATCAGTCTCAAATCTATGCAGAGCAAACCTTTTTGGTATAATGCTTCTTTCATTTAACACTCTCTCCTATGATCTCATAGGGAAATACTGAAATAGTACTTTGCACAGCACCAGAAAACATACTTCGGCCATCATAGGATTACAACCTAGTGCATGAGTTGTAGTAATTATATTAGATTACTTACTGGCTCCGTCTTGAGTTTTTAATAGCAGCTAATTTTCCCACCATTTACAATATGCCCCAGTTCCTGATTTTGCAGCCATATTGATTTTATTGATTTTTACTGCAAGGAACCTTACAATGCTGGCATGATAAAGCATCCTATAAATGATGTTGCATTAGATCAGCCATAGGGTATCTTTGACATTTGTGTTACTTCCTAATAAGGTTACATAGGTCATTTTAACCAACCCAAGGTCCCTGTAGAAGTATTTATACTGTACAATCTATTCATGATACTTTATAATTGGTCTCAAGATGTTATTTTTCCCCCCTTTTAAAACATTCTGCTGCACAACAAAACAATGCATACACATAGTATAAGCATTAGTACCAGAAGAATTCTTTCAGAATAATTCCTTTATATCCTGGCTGCCACCACAAAAGTATCCTATTTTTCCTACATTCATTTTTGTTTTTTATCTCTTAAATATATTACAATTATTATTCAGGTAAAATTTACCCAGTACAAGCCCTTTGTGCTACATAAGACCCTCTTAAACTTGCAATGTAAGAATATGTAAGAATGAATTTCATTCTAATTATATGAAGGCATAAGCATATGGAATAACTTGTAGAAAATGCTGCAAATATTTTTTTAAAATATATCCCAGAAAAGGTAGTTAAGATATAAATGTTGGACAATGGCCAGTTACTTTAAAAATGATAAAAGCCTAAATGTCACGAAACATCTGATTTAACACAAATATGCTCCCACTGAAATCAACGTCGACTACATTGATTTCAGTCACAGCAGGAAGAGGCCCTTACATATTTGCTTTATATTCTGATTTCAATAAATTATGTATTTATGCTAAAAGCCCACACGGTATTAGTTTTTGTGAATAGGATACATACATTCATAAATATAATATCTAGTTCATATATAGTGCTTTTCATCGGTGATCTCCCAAGTGATTTATAAAGAAAGTCATTGGTCATAGCAAGTAAGTTATTCAAATATAGAATTTTCTTTTATTTTGTTATTCAGGAACAGACTGATTTTTAAAAGTATGTTCATCATTCAGAATTAATCTCTGCTTCCTTCCACTGACTTTGTTTTCTAATTCTTGCACACCCATCTTTACTATGTTACATGTACAATGAACAATAAGGTCACTGCCCTTTCCTCCTTCAAATATACCCTCAAGATCCCCTTTTACCACAATGCCTAAAAGAAGCTGGACAAATTAATAGATTGTCAGGTATCAATGATATAAAAAAATAAGTAAGATGCATAAAAAATGAATACAACTTGCACATAAAAGTTGCTCATATTTTGACTGTATTTTCCCTCTCCATTATAGAGACACGGCATATCTTCTTACATTGTAAGGTGTCTGGAGCAAGGACAGTAGGTAAAATTTTAAAAGCAGGCAAATGAGTTGCAGAAATCTCATTTGTAAAAGTGAATTAGGCATTCATTGAAAGTCCACATCTTCACAGGTATTCAGACACCTCACTCACATTGAAATCAGTCCTTAAGGTCCAGGTATTTACAGGTGTTTAGGTTTTGCATCATCTACATGGTTTAGGAACCTAATATCAATGTTAAAAATAATTTAGCAATTAAGCCTAAATCTCACTGATTCTTCCTTCATTATCTTTCAGGTTCTTCTATAGAAACAGTGTTACTTTTTCTTTCTGTCAGGAGGTTTGGCAGAATTTTCTAATACAGACATCTATAGCACTTCCATGTTAGGGCAAACAGAGAGAAGACTAAGCAGGCCATTCAGCTGTAAACTGGACAGTTCCTTTTTTTAGATTGTTTGTCCCCTATCTGACATCAAGAGAAACCAAACATAGCTGCGTCCGTTAATAGCTGGAAGAGGGCATTTTGAAGAGTGCACAGCTCCATACTTGCCAGTATAGCCTCATCCTCACCATCCAAACAAACTCATGTTGCCCGGGGTGGTGGTTCTGCTAGTCAGTGTGGGTCCACACCATTCCGGAAGTGCCAGGATCTCTGGTACTCTGGGAATACATGAGCAGCCACCCTAGTGCAGATGACCAAGCATTTAGGAATACTACCAGCCTCCATTGGCCCACAGGCCAGACTGACTAAGGGGGGAACCATAAAATTGGTGTGTACCTTTCAATTGCCCTTGGCTGACACTTGCAAATTGGTTACAGGAGTCTTGATTAAAGGAAAGGTTCTGCCTTTCATTCACTCTCTGCTAGGGACAGCAAACACTGGATCCAGGCTCCACATGCCTGCAGTGCCCTGGATATATAATGGTACCCAATTGCCAGGAAATCACTTCTTCTCCCGGTCCAATCCTCCAGATCAGGCCAAGACAGTGAGCCAAGAGCTGGAATTTCAAATTGCCCTGATTAGAGCTTTTAAAGTTTTCATGTTTTCATGCTCCAGTCACTTAAGATCTCAGCAAACACAGAACATATTAGTGAACCTGTCCAACCAAGAAAGCTAAAGGCAGAAACATGTGTATTCTTGATTAATGTCCTGGAAGAGACTTGTCTGATCTGGTGTGATCTGCCTTTGAGATGAACAGGCTCAAGAGAACACTGCAAATGTTTGATCAAGTCTCCAACAGTCTGCAGTCAATCAGGGTATGTCTACACTAGCCCGCTAGTTCGAACTAACGGGATAATGTATGCATACCGCACTTGCAAATGAAGCCTGGGATTTGAATTTCCCGGGCTTCATTTGCATAAGCGGGGAGCCACCATTTTTAAAACCCCGCTGGTTCGAACCCCGTGCAGCGCGGCTACACGGGGCATGAACTAGGTAGTTCGGACTAGGCTTCCTATTCCACGAGGTGTACCAGTAGTTCAGAATAGGAAGCCTAGTCCAAACTACCTAGTTCGAGCCCCGTGTAGCCGCGCTGCACGGGGTTCGAACCAGCGGGGTTTTAAAAATGGCGCCTCCCCGCTTATGCAAATAAAGCCCGGGAAATTCAAATCCCGGGCTTCATTTGCAAGTGCGGTATGCCTACATTACCCTCCTAGTTCGAACTAGGAGGGTAGTGTAGACATACCCTCAGTGATTCTATATCAATGAAACTTCTATTCCTTTTGCAGCAGGACATCATAGCCAAACTCCTGAATACATTCCATTTATATATATATATAAATTTTAGAACCCACATTGCCAGAAAAATCCCAGCATCCGCCAAGCTACCAACAACACCTTTTCATCTCCCAGCCATGAGTCCACTCTTCATTTCTTCCTTGCTAGGGGATTTTCCTGAGTAGGTTTCCCTTTTCACACCTTGATCCCTCAAACATGTGCACTTACTAACACAAAGCTCCTTCTATTGTCCTAAGTGTTTCTCTAGGTTCCTCTTCTTCCCCTCCTTTCTCGCTCCCTTCCCCTCCAACCCGATACCTGTTAAGTCTCTTCTCTTTATATTCTCTCTCTGGCTTTCCTTTGGGTGTTTATGGCCATGGTACCTGCATACCAAATCACTCTGCTTCCACCTGCCTAAGCTCCTGAGTCCACTCTGGAAGGACAGCCCTGTGTTTACCCACTCAGGTACTGTGCTGACATCACAGTGCCAGGCTTGTACTAACAGGTTGCCATTACAGTACAAAGCTAAGATGCTCTCTCTGTCATCACTTTCACAGTTAAGGCACCCAAAAAATCTTAATTCCGCTCTCGTGCGATACCATGATTTTATTGTATGATTATTAGGCAGCAGGTTTTAAACAAACAAAAGGAGGTATTTGTCACACAACAAACAATCAGTCTGTGGATCACTGCCAAAGGATGTTGTGAAGACCAAGACTATGACAGGGTTCAAAAAAGGACTAGATAAATTCATGGAGGATAAGTATATCAATGGCTATTATCCTAGAAAGGAAGGAATGGGGTCCTCCGCTGTTTGCCAGAAGCTGGGAATGGGCAACGGGGGATGGATCACTTGATGATTCCCAGTTCTGTTCATTCCCTCTGGGGCACCTGGCATTGGCCATTGTCATAAGACAGAATAGTGGGCTACCTGGACCTTTGGTCTAACTCTGTATGGCAGTTCTTTTGGGGTATGTCTACACTACAAAGTTAGTTCGAACTAACTTTCATAGGCGCTACACTAGCGCTCCATTAGTTCGAATTTAATTCGAATTAACGGAGCGCTTAGTTCGAACTAGGAAAACCTCATTTTACGAGGATTAAGCCTAGTTCGAACTAGCCAGTTCGAATTAAGGGGTGTGTAGCCCCTTAATTCAAACTAGTGGGAGGCTAGCCCTCCCCAGGTTTCCCTGGTGGCCACTCTGGCCAACACCAAGGAAACTCTTCTGCCCCCCTTCCGGCCCCGGAGCCCTTAAAGGGGCACGGGCTGGCTACGGTACCCGTGCCAGGTGCAAGCCTGCCAACACCCAGCCAGCAGACCCTGCACCTGGCACGGCACAGAGCCACCCACCTGATGCCCCCCAACCCTCCCCCTCTTCCCGGGACCAGGCTGGCGGCTCCCGGGAGGTTGCCCAGGACCGCAAGAGGTGGGCACCCGCCTGGGCTAGTGCAGACATCGTGGACCTCGTCCACGATCTCCGCACTAGGCACAGGAAAGTGGCCGTCTAGGGCAGGAGAGCTGCCAGCCTGGCCACCCAGGAGCAGGTGTGCAAGAGAATCAAGGGGGTCCAGTGAGACCCCCAACCCTGAGCCCTGAGCTTACAATGGCCGTACTCGGTCAGACCAAAGGTCCATCTAGCCCAGTAGCCTGTCTGCCGACAGCGGCCAACCCTAGGGACCCTGGAGGGGATGGACTGAAGACAGTGACCAAGCCATTTGTCTCGTGCCATCCCTCTCCAGCCTTCCACAAACCTTGGGCAGGGACACCACTCCTACCCCCTGGCTAATACCACTCCATGGACCCAGCCTCCATGATTTGATCTCACTTCCCTTTAAACTCTGTTCTAGTTCTAGCCTTCACAGCCTCCTGCAGCAAGGAGTTCCACAGGTTGACTCTTTGCTTTGTGAAGAACAACTTTCTGTTACTAGTTTGAAGCCTGCTACTCATTCTTTCCTTTGGTGTCCTCTAGTTCTTCTTTATGGGAACTGAGACGGGCCGTCCCCTGCCCAGGGGCGGGGTGAGCGGAGCCCCCGCCGGCGGGGATCCGCCTGCCAGCCCCAGCCCCAGACCCCCCAGCAACCCCGCAACTCCAGCCGCCGGGGGCGGCAGGCGGGGGCGCTTCCCCCGCGCCTGTGCCGGCAGCTGACGGGCGGCTCACCCCCCACCGGCCCACTCAGGGAAGGCGGGGCCAGGGCGCATGGCCACTGGCCAGGGCCGACGGCAGAGATGTGCCAGTTTAAAAGTGCCCGCCGCCGAAGAAGCAGGGTGCAGGCTTCTCGCAGCAGCGGAGGAGCAGCCCCCGCCGCAGGACGGAGCGTGAGCGCCACACAGCCCGGCTGCCGGCCCGGCGCTGGTCCCGGGGCCTCCGGGACAGCCACTGCCCCTGGCGAGCGCTCAGCCCCTTGCCGGACGGCGGGCAGACCCCGCCGTGCCGAGCCAGAAGGGACTGGGATGGCCAGGAGCGCGCCAGGGCTGGAGAGCTCACCCCCGATACTCCGCCGGAACGTCGGACGCCGCGGACCGCCGAGTCGAGTTAGGCGCCAGGGCGACGGGGACCAGCCGGCAGACCCAACGGGAGGGAGGAAGGAGCCTGGGGCAGGGCACTTCTGGCGACCGTGGGTGGACGAGCCAAAGGGGGGAGAATCCTCACCCCCTCGTCCACCGTGCCGGGGCGCCAGTAACCCCGGCGCTCAGGGCCCCAGGCTGGGACCCGGAGAGAGGGCGGGACCGGGTCCCCCTCCCTCCACAGAGGGAGCGTCCAGCACCCGACAGCCCACTAGACGGAAAGGACCAAACTAGAACCCCAGACTGGGGAGGACCTAAAGCCGGGGGGCTTCGGCCCCACCCCGCTCGGCGGGTACACACTGCCAGGGTCCGCTGACCCCCCCTTCCAGCCGGGAGGGGGTGATCGCACCCAAGGGGCCCGGGCCCCATATCAGGGGTCCAGGAACAGCACAGGACGAAAGGAGGACAAAAGGGGTCTGTAGACCCCCCCCTCGGACCGGGAGGGGGTGATCGCACCCCAAAACCCTCACAGGAACTAATGAAGAACTTTTCTGTATGCACCCTCTCCACCCAACTCCCGCTTTTAGAGACCTCTATCCTGTCCCCCCTCCGTCTCCTCTTTTCTAAGCTGAAAAGTCCCAGTATCTTTAGCCTCTCTTCATATGGGACCTGTTCCCAACCCCTGATCATTGTAGTTGCCTTCCCCTCTCCCAGCCTCTCTCTTCCCCTCTCCCACTTACTTTTCCCAGTCTCCCCCAGTTTTGTTCAATAAAGACAGATTCCATTTTGGAAGACACGTTATCTTTATTTTGTACATCAAGAAGAGGGGCTAGGGAAGGGTAAGTGGAAGGAGGTGAGGGAGGAATGGGGTACGAGCCCCCGATGGGGAGGACTGGGCTGGCTCTGCGGGCTTCTGGGGGTGGAAGCTCTCCTGCAGCCCCCCAATTGTCCCCTCTCCCCAGATGGCAGCCTGCGGCAAGTGCAGCCAGGCTGATGGCCGAGTGGTGTGATGTGCCCAGTGTGGGTACTCCGGGCAATCCAAGCCAGGACTGCTTTGCAAGCGGGGCACCCCTGAGAACTGTCTGTCTGGGGTGGGGGTCGGAACCCTTTAAGCACAGCCCTCGGCTAGCTTGAGAAAGCATCTCCACGCTCTAAGTCCTCCTCTGATGCCCTGCCGGCACTACTTCCGGCCATCCTTAAGCCCGGTTCAGGGTCCACTTAATGTGGACATGCTGGTTCGAATTAGCAAAACGCTAATTCGAACTAGTTTTTTAGTCTGGATCCGTTAGTTCGAATTAGCTTAGTTCGAATTAACTAATTCAAACTCAGTTCGAATTAACGTTGTAGTGTAGACATACCCTTGTTCTTTGAATAATTTAAAAGGCATTAGATGATACTGACTTCTGAAGACAAAATCAGTTTCTTTCCCACTATATATATTCCTCCCGGTATCAAAACAGGAAAAATGAAAGTTTTTGGGGCACCTAAATTGTGAATTTCTTATCCTTAATTTTTTTTTTTTTGATGGGATATGCTTCCATGGAATCTTAACTCTAAATTTCTTAAGTGTAAACCTCTGACATTTTAGTTTATATATCTTCATTATGTTCTTTTTGTTCTCAAGTTACAGTTACACACTCACCACCTTTTCTCTATTTTAAAATAGTTTGGGAATTTTGTTAGGTATTAATTTAAAAAAATGTTAAAAATGAACATCAAACCAACCTATGCAATTTTACTAATGTTTGAAGATACAACAGTACACCAGAGCAGTGAAAAGCAGATAGAGTATACTGGCCAGGTATGCAGGATTTATAACTGATTTTGCATTTTCAGAGCTGTCCAAAGCAGCTGAAGCCAATTTATGTATCTGGCCTTTAATTCACAAGTAAAGTAGTGGTTTTGAAGGCTGTGTTAGTGAGACTGGTATGACATGAAGCAATGTCAGAAGCACCTTTCCTCGGGTCTCAATTTCTATGTTTCAGGACACCCCATGTCCTCTTGACTCAGTTCCTTAAAAAGGTGCTGTTCCAATGCTGTGGAAGCAATTCTATGGGCAGTCTCTTAAGCACTTGTGCCCACACTGGTGCACAGCTGTGGAGATTGTAAAGAGCGATAGCAGTGGAGCCAGTGAACCTACCAGCGAAGACCCTTAACACATGTTCAGCCTCCATCACACCACTGACTCACTACAATCAATAACAATGTTCTGTGCAAATTACCTGCAGACAAAGATGGGTGAATTACTACATTACTTCTGATACCACAATTATCCAACTTACAAGTAACTTATATTGTTAATTTGTTACTGTATATAACTTACATAATATCAGAGAGAAAAAAGTAAATAACTGAAATTTAGTGCTTAGCCTTTAAAAAAGGATAATTCGGCTAAATTTAACTATATAATTCATTCTAGCATTGACAGAATTTGTAAATAAATTGTCTCTTCAGTTTCTTCTGAACTCACATATGCTGGAGAAAAAACTACAGGACAATTAATACACAAATATGTACATGACTGTTAAAACTTTTACAGTAAGAAAATGTACTATCAAGAATAGCATGTATAAATCCAGTTCAGTGAAATAATTCAAATCCATTGATATTCAAAGCCTCACAAACTGTGTTTGAATCCTAAGGCTACCTGTCAGATATGAATCCAGAGAGTACAAAGGAAACTGTTTTTTGGTTTTGTTTAAGAAACAATCTGTCAAACTGAGCCCTCAGCTCCTAGGTCAGGCAAATACTCAAGCCCCACCTGAATGCCAAAATAGAATGCACACAAAGTAATTGGAAGTAGTCATGAAAGAGAAAAATGGGAACAAAAACAAGGTAAAGCCTAAAATCAGTTTAATACATTGAAAGCATTGACATAAAGGCCCTAATTCTTCTATATGCGGAGGCAGAGTTTTAAGTAATGTTAATAGGATTGCTGCCGGTCTATTTGAGGACTGAGACTCCTACCAGTAAAGTCTTTGTGTATGGCTTTTTTCTACTCGCTGTCATGTATATCATAACCTCGATGTGATAGTTCAACATGTTATAGCATAATAATGAGTCATGAAAAAAAAAATGCTCTGGTAGCACTTTATAGACTAACAAAACATGTAGATGGTATCATGAGCTTTCGTGGGCACAGTCCGCTTCTTTAGATGACTGTTTTATGCTTAAAAGGAGAAGCTTAAAACAAAGCCATTTTAGAGTGATCTAGGAACAGAAAAAGAATGTGAACAAATTTAACAGATTTCCCCCAAAAAATCTGGAAAGAAAGGAGCAGAATTTCATAAAATTTCATCCCGTCAAATTTGCTTTTGGGATAAGGGCAAGCTCAGAAACTGCAACCCCAGAAAGCAATCTTTGGTGATGTTTTGAGCTGCATAAATTGGGGTTAAAAATCAAATTCCACTATGGATTTATATCTCCAAAAATACTTCAGTTCTACAAGTGTCAGATATAGAAAATGATCCCACTCTGTGTGTGATATTGTTCATCAGGCAGTGTTAAATACATGGATGCCGAGGGCTCAAAGCTGTGAAGTGCTGATCAGTTAGCACTCCCAGGTGGTGGATGGGCATTCAGATGCCTGGACTACATATTCAGTGTGAAGTACTCAGAATATAGCAGCAATTTTACCTTCTGTCTTTATGTAAGTACAGTTTTAATGGCATATCTATTGAGAGGGAGAGGGAGAGAGAGAGGCTATGTTTTCAGCATAATACGCCTTGTATCTGAATGTTAAGTATAGGCAGCACACCTGGAGTGGATTACTTTAATTTCACAAAGTGACAACAAAGTGTTGTCACACTCTGCAAAGTTCAACGTTACAAAATGAAGCATTTGTGCTTAGCACAATTTTCAAGCTATCCTGCAGATTCTCCTTCCATGGAGTAAGTGGGGAGTCTGAGCCCAGGGAAGGGGGAACACTACACATCACAAAAACACTAGCACATTTGGCACTAACCAGCACAGTGGTTGGCCATCTGCTTAGGTAGGCTAAGGAATGAATAGACAACCTGAACTAGTTATACTACTTGAGGTATCCACTACAAGGAAGAGTTGAGACATGGATGGGGCTATGAGCACAAGCTTGCATTGCTACTGGCAATGCTGGAACTATCCCATGCATAGAGCAATATTTTGTCCTTGAGTTACCGTTCCAGTATCATTTTCTTTAGGAGACTATAATCTTTCTTCCTCAGTATCTCTACCAGCATAATCTTTTTGAATGATAGCCAGTCCTGCAAGCAGAGAGGCACAATCCTCTAGTTTTGGAAGGGCGTAGCCTCTCTTGTGGAAACCGACAAGGGGTGCATTGAATATTACTGTCACGGTATCCAAGTGTGTTTTGACAGGAGTCTGCCTATGAAGAGCAAGCAATATCAGGGCCTTACATTGAAAGTTTATTGAGGACAGGGATAGGCATTTACCTTATGTTTATACAATACCCTGTACAAAGCCGTAATCCTAATGGAGGATACTAAATCAACAGCATCTAGGAGAAGGAAAAACTGATTTCAGACTAGAGCACACAGTTCTCACTTAATCTCTTCAGACATGTCTGTTGAAGATAAGTAAAACACTGATTTCAGGTCCAGTAGCCCATACTTGTTAGTCTTGGCATGCAAGTATACTTGGGTAGAATTGCTGAACTTGTTCTAGCAGGGCAACAGGAAATGACATGGTATTCGTCTGAGCTGAATAGGACAGATTGACCTGGAGAGCTGTCATATCTGAAATTTACTTGTTATAGAAATAACAAGCAGTACATTCAGACTGATATTGCTGGACTTTATAATGGGTGTTTCAACTGACTGGGAAATCTTCAAAGATTTTATCCTCCTGGACTTTCTCCCAGCAGTTAAAAACCAGACTCTGTGTTCTTTATTACTGTCTCTGGGGGAAAAAAACGTATCTCAGAAGTTATTGATCAGTGAGAGGCCACAGGTACCTACTCATTAAAAAAAAAACCAAAAAATTGTCAGCAGACAGTTAAGCTACAGCCTCCTCTGAAGTATTGTAAATGCATTTCCAAACAATGATGTCTGTCTTTAAAAAGCTACTGTACCAAAGAGGAAAATGCAGCTTTCGTCCCTCCTCCCCCACAATAGCCTCATGTTCTACAGTGAGACCAGATTGAACAGAATCCTCTTTTAACCTACAAATGCATGTGAATTAAGGTTAGGCAGTCATAAAGCAAAAGCAAACCAGGCAGATTCCCCAAAACTTTTAGATTAACATATAGAAAAACTAAGATCCAAGTTGGGCTTGGCAGGTGCAAGAGGGAGTAGGATGAGAGAGGGAAAGAAACCTTCTCCTTGGCCTTGTGATACTAGGCAGAAACAAAACGCCATGGCAGCTCTTACTTTTTGAATGTACTGAAGCACAGATTTAAAGCTGATTAAAGTTAATGGGAGTTAAGTATGTACTTAACATTAAGCATAAAGTAGGTGTTGTGCTGAATCAGGGCTACAAAATTGAAGTGAACAAAAATAGCATCTGCAGCTCCACAAAGAACAGGATGCAGGTGGGATCACAGCTCCACTCCTTTCTCATGGGTTGTTGGATGTGGCCAAGCACAGAGAAAAACCATATACTCCTGTAACAACAGTTATCCTCCCTCAGAGCTTTTGTTTTGGTGGATAATGTCCCTTATCCAAATCCCAACTCTACTGAATTCCTGTCTGCACTGGTTCCTCCTGCCCCCACCCCTCAATTCACTAGAGCTGACATACTGGCTAGTCCTGTGGTAAAGGCACGGAACAGGCACACAAGTGATCTGGCACAGCTCCAAGTTCTTTCCAGACTTCTAGTCTGTCCTTGGATCAATCATGTAATCTTGTTGTGCCTCAGTTTTGTAAACTGGAGATACTATTTAATCCATTTCAGTCTTTGTCTGGCTTATCTACTTAGGTTGTACGGCCCTGTCTTAAAGAGCGGTCTCTTGTATTGTCTTTTAACAATGTCTAGCAGGAGCTGAGTTGGGATGTTTATGTGCTATTATAATACAAATAAAATAATACTTAATAAATATATAATAATACCATTATTTTATATAGCACTTTCCATCGGGAGAGCTCAAGGCACTTGCAAAGACCAAGTGCCATCTCCATCTTATGCATGTAGAAACTGAGGCAATAACAAAACTAAATTAGACTTTTAGCATTTTTGGTTTTACCTTTTTTGTGTAAATTAGGTACAAATATACTGGCAAAAGAGTAGCTATAACCTTTTCATGCATTCACAAAATTGTCATTAAATAGCCTAACTGCTTTCAGTGAAGTCAATGGCAACTAACGTACTCGGCACCTTTGAAAATTAGGCCACTTGTTTAGATGATAAAACTATAGATGTAAGTGTCTATATTTATGCTTCTCAAGGGCTAAAAATGATGAAAGTGAGATATGGGTATATATCAGGAGATACACTGTGATATTTTATTTTGTTTAGTGATATTTCATGGTGATAGGATTTATTATATCCTTGGAGACTATAGTCTTATACCCATAGGTGAACCGCAAAATTTCTTGTTTGCGCCAACAGCATGCTTCAGTTTTGCTTGGCAGATCCACCTCTAGGAGTTAGTTAGCTTCCTGTGCTTATTCAGTCTTGGCCTTGCTGCTCAGAAACTACTGTAAAGGGTGCCAGTTAGAACTGGCTGTGATGTTAATGTCTCAGCTGGACCCTTGTCTAATAAGAATGTGGCTGAGGCCACCAACACATCTATGCTATGAAGCTGTGCATTTCACAGTAGTTAGAAAGCTGCTTTCAAAGCACCAACTTGATATACCTGAACCTTTGACCTAAAATGTACAAAACATTATCAGTCACCTGAATCATTCAATCCATTTCACAAATTTGTTTCCAATAAACATAAGGCCAGGTGACATCTAATGTACTAGTAACAGGACTGGAGTTTAATGACAATGTGATGAAAGAGTAAATAGCCTGTTGGTATAGCAATAAAAATGATTTATGTTTTATCAAGCCATGATGGGATAGAAGAAAGCAACACACTAGAAGCCAGTGTGTAATTCTGTGTGCAGTGAAACCTGTTAAAAATGTAAAAGGTATTTGAATATTTTAATTTGGACTCCTGAGACCAGGTACTGTCATCCAATTATGAATTAAATTTCTAAATTTTTATTGACTTATCAGTTTGCCACTGTAGTACTTGCCTTCCAAAATCTTATTTCTTGTTTTGCCTGATTATGTTACTACGCTGCTTGAACCCCTCTACCAGCTTCACTTGCATCTTGATTATTAAACTCTGCCCATCACCAAATTATGTGAGTGCCTCCTTTGTTTTCAAGTTCAAATTTCTCATCCTTCTCAGAAAAGTCTTGCACAGTGCCTATGCTACATACATCTTATCTTGTATCTATTAGTTATGAATACATGTTACATTTATATTACATAGTAATTAAACTTGAAACTCTCTCTCAAAAGCACCACAAGCCTTGAAATAGCTTAGTCACAAGGTTAAAAGAAAATAAAAGATAGCTAGAGAATATAAGATGTACAGAGACGAGGGAAGGAAACTGTTGCAGATAGGAGATGAGAAGTTAATGAGGCACAAGACAGACATAACTAGTTTGGAAGATACAGCAGAATCTCTTTCCCTACATTCAAAAGACCAACAAGAAGTTTCATCCAGTAAGTAAACATAGTGACTTTTTGAAGATTTTTGCACTTCTCCACTGTCAGCAAAGCCAAATTTCTATCTTAATTAGGGTGACCAGAGATAAAATTTCTCAATGGCTTAAATGACAGCTTCTTGAAGCAGCTGGTGCAGGAACCCACAGGGGAAGAGGCAATTCTCGATTTAGTCCTGAGTGGAGTGCAGGACCACTTGGGAATAGTGACCATAATATAATAACATTCAACATTCCTGTGGTGGGAAGAACACCTCAGCAGTCCAGCACCCTGGCATTTAATTTCAAAAAGGGGAATTACACAAAAATGAGGAGGTTAGTTAAACAGAAATTAAAAGGCACAGTGACTAGAGCAAAATCCCTGAAAGCTGCATGGAAACTTTTTAAAGACACCATAATAGAGGCCCAACTTAAATATATACCCCAAATTAAAAAACATAGCAAAAGACCTAAAAAAGAGTCACCGTGGCTTAACCACCATGTAAAAGAAGCAGCGAGGGACAAAAAGGTATCTTTTAAGAAGTGGAAGTCCAATCCTAGTGAGATAAATAGAAAAGAACATAAACACTGTCAAATCAAGTGTAAAAATGTAATAAGAAAAGCAAAAAAAGATTTTGAGGAACAGCTAGCCAAAAACTCAAAAAGAAATAACAAAATGTTTTTTAAGTACATTAGAAGCAGGAAGCCTGCTAAAAAACCTGTGGGTCCCCTAGATGATCGAGCTATAAAAGGAGCAATCAAAGACGATAAAGCCATTGCGGAGAAACTAAATGATTTCTTTGCTTCAGTCTTCATGGCTGAGGACGTTGGGGAGATTCTTGAATCTGCACCATCCTTTGTGGGTGATAAACCTGAGGAACTGTCCCGGATTGAAGTGTCATTAGAGGAGGTTTTGGAACAAATAGAAAAACTTAATGTTAACAAATCTCCGGGACCGGATGGCATTCATCCAAGGGTTCTAAAAGAACTCAAATGGGAAATTGCTGAGCTATTATCTGTGGTTTGTAATCTATCCTTTAAATTGGCTTCCGTACCTAATGACTGGAAGGTAGCCAATGTGACACCAATATTCAAAAGGGCTGTAGAGGCGATCTTGGCAATTACAGACCGGTATGTTTAACTTCAGTACCGGGCAAATTAGTCGAAACAATAGTAAAGAATAAAATTGTGAAGCATGTAGAAGAACATCATTTGTTGGACAAAAGTCAACATGGTTTCTGTAAAGGGAAATCTAATCTAAGTCTTACTAATCTGTTAGGGTACGTCTACACTACAACGTTAATTCGAACTAACTTAGTTCGAATTAGTTAATTCAAACTAAGCTAATTCGAACTAACGGATCTAGACTAAAAAACTAGTTCGAATTAGTGTTTTGCTAATTCGAACTAGCATGTCCACACAGAGTGGACCCTGAACTGGGCTTAAGGATGGCCAGAAGCAGTGCCGGCAGGGCATCAGAGGAGGACTTAGAGTGTGGAGATGCTGTCTCAGGCTAGCCCAGGGCTGCGCTTAAAGGGTCCCAACCCCCACCCCGGACAGACAGTTCTCAGGGGTGCCCCGCTTGCAAAGCAGTCCTGGCTTGGAGTGCCCGGACTACCCACACTGGGCACATCACACCATTCGGCCATCAGACCGGATGCACGTGCCACAGGCTGCCATCTGGGGAGAGGGGGCAATTGGGGGACTGCAGGAGAGCTTCCACCCTCAGAAGCCCACAGAGCCAGCCCAGTCCTCCCCATCGGGGGCTCGTGCCCCATTCCTCCCTCACCTCCTTCCACTTACCCTTCCTTAGCCCCTCTTCTTGATGTACAAAATAAAGGACACGTGTGTTCAAAAATAGAAACTCTGTTTATTTAACAAAATTCGGGGAAACTGGGAAAAGGAGGTAGGAGAGGGGAAGAGAGAGGCTGGGAGAGGGGAGGGGGAAAACTGGGAGGAGGGAGCTGAAAGGGGGAAGCAAGGGAAAGGAGGGGGTGGGGAAACTGAAGGATCAGGGGTGGGGGTCTCGCCGGGCCAACCGCCTCCCAGCACGGCGAGGGAGAGGGGGCCTCGGCGTCCCCGGGGGGATGGGGTGGAGGGTGCGGAGGTTGAGGTGGGGGGTGTGGACATTGAGGAAGAGGTTGTGGGGGTTGAGGAGGGAGAGGTGGGAGGGGGAGCAGGAGTGGGAGGAGGGACAGCAGTTGGGGGGGCAGCAGGTGCAGCACCAGCACGGGGCACCATGCTCTGCAGCAGGAGCTGCAGGTTGGTGCTCAGCCCTCGGAGTTCAGCCAACAGTTCGTGGCGGACCTGCAGGTCTTTCCTCATCCACGCCTGTAGTGTGCGGTGCACAGCTCGCAGGGCCCCAAGGTGCTGGTCCCTGTACTCCTGCTCCGTGCTGGCGGTCCGGAGCAGGCTGCAGGTGCGGGAGCATGTCCCGGGCGGGGTGGTGCGCCCTGCACGAGCAGCTGGTGCAGCTGTAGAGACAGAAGAGAAGTGGTCAGTTCTCCCTGGGGATGCAGAGGATGATGCCCAGCCCTTCCCCAACTCCGCAACGTGAGGGTGACCATATCCTGCACCGTCACAGCTGCTGTGCTTGTACAGAGGCCATGGTCAGGATGTCTGGCTCTCCCCGGGACTGGGAGCTGCCCCAAGACCGCACCCATGTCCCTGTGCCATGTGTAGTGTGGCCGGGGCGGTGGGGGGGAAGGAGAGATGTCCCCTGCCTCCATGTAGAGGGGACATGTGAAGGGAAATCATCCTGCTGGGTCCTGCCCCAGGGTCGGGAGCATGTCACGTCTCTTTGCACAAGCATGTGCCTATTGGGCAATGGCCCCTGGGTGTCACGCAGCTGGAGCCACCTGCCCAAGGGTGGCATGGCACGTGCTCGCACGTGCACAGGTGTCTGCATGATCCGTGAAAGGCATGGCCCACACGCGCGGTCCCTGGTCTCCCTCCCACCTCCCCCCCCCCCCCCCCCCGAACTACTTACCCGGTACGGTCTCCCTGGACGACACTGCTGGCGGTGACCCTTCTGGTGCGCCCAGGTCAGGGCCCTCTGGTCCCGGCTCGATGTCCCCCGGGCTGGCACGGACCGCCCTGCCCCCCAATAGTTGGTGGAGGGCAGTGAAGTAGGGGCAGGTGGCAGTCCCTGCAGCGGCGCCGCCCCTTGTGGCCCTGGCGTACGCCTGCCGCAGCTGTTTAACTTTAATGCGCACCTGCTCCTGGGTGCGCCTGTGTCCCCTGCTGGCCATGGCGGCTGCTATGCGCCCATAGACGGCCGCATTCCTCCTCCTAGTGCGGAGATCATGGACGTTGGGGGCCTGCCCCCAAACCTCAATGAGGTCCATGACCTCCGCACTAGACCAGGAGGCCGCGCGCTGTATACGGCCCCTGGCTGGCCCCTGGGTGCTGGGGGACTGGGCAGGGGACGTCTCACTGGCACTGGCTGCCTGGCTCATCCTGCAGCCACTGGTTCAGGGCAGAGACTCCTGGCAGGGCTGGCTGACTCTAGTGCCGTCTGGCCAGAGTCTACCCCTTTAAGGACCCGGGGCTGGGGGAGAGGAGAAGAGTTTTCCTGGTTGTGCCCAGAGAGGCCACCAGGGGGAACCTGGGAAGGGCTAGCCTCCCACTAGTTCGAACTAAAGGGCTACACAGCCCTTAGTTCGAACTAGCTAGTTCGAACTAGGCTTAATCCTCGTAAAATGAGGTTTACCTAGTTCGAACTAAGCGCTCCGTTAGTTCGAATTAAGTTCGAACTAACGGAGCGCCAGTGTAGCGCCTAGGAAAGTTAGTTCGAACTAACGTGCGTTAGTTCGAACTAACTTTGTAGTGTAGACATACCCCTAGCGTTCTTTGAAGGGGTTAACAAACATACGGGCAAGGGGGATCCAGTGGATATAGTATACTTAGATTTTTAGAAAGCCTTTGACAAGGTCCCTCACCAAAGGCTCTTGTGTAAATTACATGGCCATGGGATAAGAGGGAAGGTCCTTTCTTGGTCTGAGAACTGGTTAAAAGACAGGAAACAAAGGATAGGAATAAATGGTAAATTTTCAGATTGGAGAGGGGTAACTAGTGGTGTACCCCAAGGGTCAGTCCTGGGACCAATCCTGTTCAACTTATTCATAAATGATCTGGAGAAAGGGGTAAGCAGTGAGGTAGTAAAGTTCGAACTAACGGAGCGCTAGTGTAGCGCCTATGAAAGTTAATTCGAACTAACGTCCGTTAGTTCGAACTAACTTTGTAGTGTAGACATACCCGGAGGTGGGGAGAGAATGCAAGCCTTACCACCCCTATACTTCACACATACAGAGTTGTTCCACAATTGACCCCTACACCATAAGAATGCACTGAGTACCAGGGCCCAGGGGACCAGACAGCAGGGGCTTCTGGGAACCCTGGCTTAAGAGGGGGAGGACCTAGAGCAGGGGTACCATATGAAGAGGGCACTGAGCACTCCTGCTTGGGGACCTGCAGGATTGGGGCACAAACAGGTGGGAAATAGCTTTCTTCCTGCCATTCTAGAGTTTAGCAGAGGGGCAGAGAAGCTTCCCCATGACAGCATGATGTGGGGTAGGTGCAGATCTCGGCTGCTCCTGGCCAGTGTTCTAGACTAGAAGGCTTGAGCCTCCCCTGAGTACCAACCCACTAGGATTCATGGGAAGGGAGAGACAGAAAATATGGGACAATTTGTCTATTTTTTTAAAACAGCAGGGATACTAGCAGGAGGGCTTAAATATGGAACTGTCTCTTTAAAAATGGGACATCTGGGCACTCTAATCTTAAGGCAGGGTGAGAAATAAAAGAAAAAAGGTCAATTCTGAAGTTGCAACATCTTTCATTATTTAGTGCTTGTGTTTCTGCAGGATCTACTGGATAGTGTCACAAGTCGTGCCCCTTCAGCCTGCCTCTCTCTTTTAATACACTCCTTGCATGCTCTCATGGGAGTTCAACACAGTGTGTTTTATTTATAACATCTTATGAAGCTGCCTGCCAGAAGACTTTCCCCAAGTTTCAAAGTACTTCCTAAGCACAAAGTAGGAGGGTGGGAAAGAGGTCTCACCTCTCTAAGGGTATGTCTACACTACAGCACTAATTTGAACTAACTAAGCTAATTCGAATTAGCGCATCTAGACTTAAAAAGTAGTTCGAATTAGCGTTTTCCTAATTCGATCTAGCATGTCCAAACTGAGTGGACCCTGAACCGAGGTTAAGGCTGGCCGGAAGCAGTGGCAGCAGGGCATCAGATTAGAACTTAGAGTGTGGAGCTGCTGTCTCAGGCTAGCCGAGGGCTGTGCTTAAAGGGACCCGACCTCCACCCCGGACAGACAGTTCTCAGGGGTTTCCCACTTGCAAAGCAGTCCTGGCTTGGAGTGCCCTGAGTGCCCACACTCGGCACATCACAGCACTCGGCCATCAGCCCGGCTGCACTTGCCGCAGGCTACCATCCGGAGGGGGGGGCAATAAAGGGCCTTCAGGAGAGCTTCCACCCCGAGGAGCCCGCAGAGCCAGCCCAGTCTTCCCCATCGGGGGCTCGTACCCCATTCCTCCCTCACCTCCTTCCACTTACCCCTCCCTAGCCCCCCTTCCTGATGTACAAAATAAAGGACACGTGTGTTCAAAAATAGAAACTCTCTTTATTGAACAGAACTCGGGGAGACTGGGAAAAGGAAGTGGGAGAGGGGAAGAGAGAGGGTGGGAGAGGGGAGGGCAACTAAAATGATCAGCAAAAGCGACGAGGAGTCCTGTGGCACCTTATAGACTAACTGAAGTGTAGGAGCATAAGCTTTCGTGGGCAATGACCTACTTCGTCAGATGCATGTCAGACATGCATCTGATGAAGTGGGTCTTTGCCCACGAAAGCTTATGCTCCTACACTTCAGTTAGTCTATAAGGTGCCACAGGACTCCTCGTCGCTTTAGCAGATTCAGACTAACACGGCTACCCCTCTGATATATAAAATGATCAGGGGTTTGGAACAGGTCCCATATGAAGAGAGGCTACAGAGACTAGGACTTTTCACCTTAGAAAAGAAGAGACTGAGGGGGGATATGATAGAGGTCTATAAAAGCATGAGTGGTGTGGAGAGGGAGCATAAAGAAAAGTTCTTCATTAGTTCCCATAATATAAGGACTAAAGGACACCAAATGAAATGAATGGGTAGCAGGCTTCAAACTAACAACAGAAAGTTCTTCTTCACAAAGCAAATAGTCAACCTGTGGAACCCCTTGCTGCAGGAGGCTGTGAAGGCTAGAACTATAACAGAGTTTAAAGAGAAGTGAGATAAAGTCATGGAGGTTGGGTCCATGGAGTGCTATTAGCCAGGGGGTAGAAATGGTGTCCCTGGCCTCTGTTCGTGGAAGGCTGGAGATGGATGGCATGAGACAAATGGCTTGGTTATTGTCTTCGATCCATCCCTTCCAGGGTACCTAGTGTTGGCCGCTGTCAACAGACAGGCTACTGGGCTAGATGGACCTTTGGTCTGACCCAGTACGGCTATTCTAAGCTCAGGGCTCAGGGTCGAGGGTCTCAGTGGACCACCTTGATTTTCATGCAAACCTGTTCCTGGGTGGCCAGGCTGGCAGCTCTCCTGCCCTAGACGGCCACTTTCCTGTGCCTAGTGCGGAGGTCGTGGATGAGGTCCACGATGTCTGCACTAGACCAGGCGGGCGCCTACCTCTTGCGGACCTTGGCAGGCTCCCAGGAGCCGCCAGCCTGGTCCCGGGAAGAGGGGGAGGGCTGGGTGGCAGCGGGTGGCTGGCTCACGCCGTGCCAGGTGCAGGGTCTGCTGGCTGGGTGCTGGCAAGCTTGCACCTGGCACGGGCACCGTAGCCTGCCCGTACCCCTTTAAGGGCTCCGGGGCCAGGAGGGGGGCAGAAGAGTTTCCCTGGTGGTGCCCAGAGTGGCCACCAGGGCAAGCTGGGGAGGGCTAGCCTCCCACTAGTTCGAATTAAGTGGCTACACAGCCCTTAATTCGAACTAATTAATTCGAACTAGGTGTTAGTCCTCGTGGAATGAGGTTTACCTAGTTCGAATTAAGCGCTCCGCTAGTTCAAATTAAGTTCAAACTAGCGGTTTGCCTGTGTAGTGCCTATCAAAGTTAATTCGAACTAATGGCAGTCAGCCCAGACTGAGCTTCTTTCCAGGCTTTTATACCTGGGCTACAAACTGTGCATGCCCAGCAGGGATCCTTTAGCCAGGGTAACCTGGCTAAACCCTGTGAGTTCAGCGTGGGGCTAGCTCGCCCCTTCACAGGGAGTTCTTTTGAAAGAAGAGGAAAGAGGAAAAAGCACAGGTGCCCTGGTGGCCACTCCGTCCATAGTAATCACAGCTTACATGAGAGACAGCATCCATTCAGGCTATGGCTACATTGTAGCCTTCTTGCAGAAAAGTTTATGCAAATGAAGCTCGGCGTGAAATATCACCGTGCTTCATTTGCATAATTAATGAGCAGCTGCTTTTGCGCAAAAAGGAGCTATGTAGATGCCCAAGACCCCCCTCTTGCCCAAGAGCCATTCTTCCTCATTAGGCAAATGAAGCACGGCAATATTCCACTCCGAGCTTCATTTGCATAAACTTTTCCACAAGAAGGCCACAGTGCAGCCACAGCTTCAGTGTGGACGCTATCTTTCGAAAAAGCAGATCCCTTTTTTTATGCACCTTTGCTATGTAGACACTCTCTTTAGAAAGAAGGTTTTTTTGGAAGATCTCATCCGGAAAAGCTTCTTCCAAAAGAAGCCTGCAGTCTAGAGATAACCTTTGAGTTGAAGCTTACTCATTGTGGGGGGAAAAGTGGGAGGGGGGGAACCATTCATGGAAATAAAAACTAGGTGTGGAAGAGAGAGAAATTCATTTGTATGGTCTAATCCTCTGGAAGTCTATTTTTATTTTTCTTTCCAGTGCTTAAGGGTGCTTGCCGAGACTGTAGTTCCATTATGCTATGCAGTGTACAGAATAAGAGAGAGTTTACAGTCTAAGTAGAGAAGACAGACAAGGAGTGAGGGAAAGCAACTCAATGTGCAGCAGAATGAGCAGAGAGCACAAGTGTCATGTTAATTCCATGAGGTTATTTGGTTGGTTTTATTTCATTTTATACGTGGTATTTTGTGAGGTGAAGATTAACTCCACAGAACGACAAGAAGAAGGAAGAGGGGACAATGAGGGGAGCAAGATAAAGAGAGAGAGTGAAGGAAAGAACAGAGCATAAAGAGCAGTGGGAGGTAGACAGAGATGAAGAGACTAGTGAGGGGCAGGCCTTCTAACAAAGAGCTAGCAAGCTGTTGGGAAGAATGTTCAGAGCAGCGACTACAGAAAGCACTTAGATCATATGATTTGTATCATCAGGAGATCCCTGCTGCAGCTGCTTTGGTGTCTGCCTCTACTGGCTGAACCTCCTCCTTACAGTCAATTTGAGTGTTGCTATTGATTTAATCCCCATTCAGCTGTGCATTTGGCACATGCCTCACATTAAGTTTCTGGTCAGGTGCTTTCCTAAATCCAGGTCTTAAACAAGGTAATATTAGAACAGTGCACTGATAGCCAAGCTCCTTTGCAACCATAGAATTTTACAGGCCAGGTGTGCTAATTAGTTTACCAAGGAGAAAATGTCTTTGCACATCTGTCCAGTTTTACTCATATAACTGAGACATTACAATCAATAGAATGTTAGCATGCAAATTAGCTTTAGAACAAAGCTAGTAGATGGTTGAGTTACTTCTGCTCCAACAATAGTCCCTTTAAAGAAGTAGCCCTGAGCCGTTTAGCTGTCTATAGCCTATATAATCATAACAATTAGATATGGTAAGTAATAATTTAGTTTCAATTTAATAATTTTCTTCAAACATAGCCTAATGGACAAGGCTTCAATTAACTTTAACAATGTGGAAATTTTGCAGTGCCTGTGTTATTCTCTTAAGATTATGCAAAAAGACTGACATAGATGCCAAATTTATTAAAATCCCAGTTTACACTTAATTTGTATTTGTTATGTAATTATTATATTTACTTACAAATATTCAGAAAATGTATTCCATGGTCAGAGAGTAAGTGTTGTAAATTTGGAAAGAATACATCGAATTTTTCATATAAAATGAAGAGGTTGGATCCTTGCTTTAAGTGTAAATTTGAACTCAACATTAAAGTATGAGGAACATAACACTTTTCAGTTACTATCTTAATAACTGCATGGTTCCAAAGACCTTTGTACTGCACCAATACTGGGATTAGCAGACATGTTAGCTATTTAGTACTCTGGGTTATTGGGCACTTTTTGGAAGGAAACTGAGCACAGGACTTCTCCAGTAGATGAGAGTTTGTTGATTGGCAAACTCCTCAAAAATGCTGAAGCATTCCTGCATGTGACATGAAGGTAGCAGGACTACATATGCTGAGTACCTCTTCAATCTACTCTTTCCCTTCTTAGGATTGTGAGGAGATTTATCCTGCCTGTCTTGTTCTTGTCATCTAGGCCCAGCACGCTGACAGGACTCCATGCTGAGAGAAATTGACGGAAAAAAAAAAACCTTTTTAAGCCCTGAACCAGAAACAGCATTGTCAACAAGCATGAGAAAATACTTTTGTTTGCTTTAATATCAAAGAAGGGGTTCACTCCTGGCTACTTGCATTAAGAACAAAGGTTTTCCAAAGACAACAGATAACAGCAAAAGCCCATAGAGGACAAAAGAGTGAAGGTGAGTTCCTCAGGGCTCTTCTTTTAAGTCACAGGAAGAACTTCTGAAGTAGCAGTTTCTTTGTGACGTTCCTACCTTGACTGACTGCTTTGTTTCAGCCACTTTGGTATCATGACCAAGGATTCAGTCTATCAGATGAAGATCTGCTTTTAATCGAAGAATGACCAATAGCTGTTAACATCTCAAAGCTGCTTATGTGGAATGAATTTATGATGGTCTAGCTTAGTGTTTAGCAGTTAAATTGCCACAAAACCCAGAATATTAGCACTAGAGAAACCAAGGGACTGAATAAACAAAAATTAAGGTGCTTTCTTGCCCATCATAGCTGATTTAATTCAGTTATAGAGCACTTGTGGGCAGTACAGGGGAAAAGCTTTGCTTTTGCCCATGCTATACCTGCTCTGTGGTAAGAAGGTTTCAGTCTCCAATGCAGATTATGTGTCACATCATACTACTCCTTACAAATCAGGACTCTTCCAAGTGAATAAATTAGAAACTTCATATTTCTTGTGCCAATAAGAATTATACACACATGATCAACACATTTAAATATAATTTATGTATGTGATTTAAAAAAATGTATTTTTTATACCTACTAATAATGAATATTACACATTGCCTCTTACTCTTATCTCAGTATCTGTTCTTAAGAGCCTGTGCTCTTCCCAACATATACCAAATATCAAAGGCTATTACACTGCCAGGCCAAGATTTACAAAGTCCAAGACCATTTATAAGTGCATAATAATATGCCTTCAACTTTAATGCATTATACACAGCAGTAAACATTAAGAAATCAACAGTTACCACCAACTGCCATCAGTATCTGAGACCTTAAATGCATTATATATCCCAAACAATGTTCTTTGTAAGCTGAGTGCTAGGGTAACCACCCAAGAGAGATATGCACATAACAAAATGTATTCTATACTTGAATGGGAAAAATTAGAGGGAACACTGACCCATGCATACTGTAAATCTGTCGTGTCTCAAATGTAAGTTATTATTGGCAAATTTTGTCTTTTTCATGACAAGTACCACACTTATAAAGTTATTTGGCATGAACAGGCTATGTCTAGACTACACTGATCTATCGAGAAAAGGTATACAAATTGCTCTCTGTTTTTTTGGAAGAGGCTTTTCTGAAATTTGGCCTGTCTACACTGGGCCAAACTTTGGAAAAGCCTCCTCTTCTGTAAGAGCCCTTCTTCTTCGTGGGAGGAGGAAGTTAAGGCTTCTGAAAGAGCATGTCTGCTCTTCCACAAAAAAAAGGTGGACGAGCAGATGCATTCCCTGGACATAGGGGGCTTTTCCGGGATACTTCTGTAGTGTAGACATAGTCCCATTGTCACACTGCTTTTTAATTTTGTATTTCTCACGGTTCCCCTTCTAATTAGAGGTGTTTTTGTATCGGTGTCTGTCTGTGTCCCTATACATACATATACACATCCATTTTGAATAGTAAAGTTATTCATTGTAGCATAGGTATTTTGCCATAGGTTTGTATTTAACTGTAATATGTCTCTATTATAAAAAGTACACATGCCACTGACCTTTCCATTCCTCTTTCATAAGCAATGGCTCTTCAATAGCATTAAGGAATACTTATTGCTCAGAATTGCTTACATATTTTAGAAAAATCACATTCTGTGCATAATTGATGCCTAGAGAATTGACTTTCACCATGACAACAAAAATTGATGCTTATTTGCTGAAATTTAGCCCTTATGAAATAATTTAGGAATAAAGGTCATGTATTAATAGGGCATTTTATTTTGTGAAGAAAACAAACATGTGGCACAGAGGAGAAACAGTTGGCAATGATGTTGGCTCTACTGTATATATCTGAAGTTAAAGAATCACACATGCAAAACATGCTTTTATCTTCAAACTACTGATTGCTATTACATTTAGGTGACCATTTTTTATAGTTAATGAAACATGGAAAGTCGCAGTACAATCTATTGGAAAAATGAGAAATTCAATGGCCACAGAACTTTGTCCCTTCTGCCATCTTTTTATATAAGAAAATTACATAGTTGTTGTTCAAAATATATATAATAAATTTTAGACCTGCTGCATATTTAAATAATATTGGTTCTTTGCTTTAAATCCCACTTCAACCTTAAACCATAAAAGTGCACAAAGGTGGAATGATACAGTTTGACTTCTGATTTTGAAAATCTTGGTCTAAATAAATGTCTGTGATTCCTGTACAGAAAAAGTGATAAACATACATGGATTGAATACAGCCTACATTCTATATTTATGTGGTAGGAATGGAATGTTTAGAATATGCAGAACCCATCAAGAGCAACACAGTAGCTATTTTGTTGAGAGGGAGCATTGATTCATGGTTTAAAATAACAGGCGATGAAGCGGCTAATGGGTCGAGTGGGGCATCAACATGGAAACTGAAGTCATCAAAGTGGTGGATGGGAGATTGAGAAGAGAGGAAAAGGAAGACGCAGGCACATAAGAAAGCCACAAATTATATTGGACCACCATGCTTATTATACAGGAGAAGGTGAGGGGAGGTTTCACTTGCCTTTTCTAGTTCTTATCGTTCAGCTATGTTGATTTCATAAAGCTTATAAAATCATGGAATTCTAGAACTGGGAGGGATCTGGGGAGTATCTACCCCTGCCCTGAAGGCAATGCTAAGCACCATTTAGATCATCCCTGATATCTATCAAACCTGTTCCAAGGTTTCTCCAGTGATGGAGATTCCACACCCTCCTGAGGCAATTTATTCCACAGTTTAACCACCCTGACAGTTAGGAAGCTTTTCCCCTAATGTCCAACCTAAACCTCCCTTGCTGCAATTTCAGTCCCTTCCTTACATTGTTTCACCCTGGCTGTGTGAGAGAGTGTTGAAGCCAAACAGTGGCCCAGCTCACTTAAATATTAATTAGTTCTCCCAGAAAAGGCTTGATGTGGAGAGGGGAGTACTTATTTACCTAATCAGACTGGAGGAGGTGGGGCTGATAAGATAAGGAACTAATTATCCAATTAGCTGAGAAGCTAGTTAAATAGCACTGGAAAGTACAAAATAGGAAGATGCTAGAAGAGTCTAAAGGAAGTAAGATCTCAGGGTGGTGCGATCTCTTACTCTTCCTGGAGAAAGGGCAGAAGACTAGGGAAAATGGTAGGTAGAGATGGTGCTTGGGATCATGATGTTGGTTAGTGGAGGTAACATAAAAATACCTCAGAGCTACTGATAAAAAAAGCACCCTAGACAGTTTCTATGGGATCTTAGAACAGGGCAAAGTCAGCCCTGTTGTGAGAAGCCACAAACCTAGCCATGTGGTCACAGAGGGTATGTCTACACTACATGGCTCCGTCGATGGAGCCACGTAGATGAGCTTTTGTAGACATGGCAGAGATACATTAAAATGGTTGCCGTGCTGTGCCAATCAGCTGTTTGTAGGGACAGCACGGTAGTCTGGATGCTCAGCGGTCGACATCAAAAGCCTTTGTCGACCGCCCGGTTATGCCTCGTGATCGGCACAGCGCGGCAGCTATTTTGATGTAAATGATGCGGCAATTATTTAAATCACAGCTTCATTTTGCTATGTCTACAAAGCTCATCTACATGGCTCCGTTGATGGAGCCATGTAGTGTAGACATACCCAGAATGTTCAAGAGAGAGATGTTTGAGGTCAATTCAATATACTTGGCTTCTGTATCAATGATCAAATCATCTATGAGTAAAAGTAAATGCCAAATATGAACAGTCACCCTCAACTCCACTGTCTCACTTCAGCCAGTAGCACTGCATCACACAAATAAGAAAGAATAAACGATCAGCAAAGTTCCAGTGTCACAATAACACACATAAAAATGGAGGTGAGCTGTTGACTTGTTCTTGATATCCTACTAAAAATTGGAGACAACAGTAATTCGCAATTTTGCTTCATTGCCATGTAATGTCTTCAATATAGCTGATAGAGAAGCTTTCAATGACATTTAAGGATTTGGCATTTTAGAGGAGCCTGTGTCATTCCATTACTGAGATCATTCAAACCAAAAATGGTGAGGTAACAGGTGCAAAGTCTGTGAAAATTTTAAATGATTAATTGAAAAGATCAGTGTTTCATCTAAAGAGTTACCCAGACAATTCAGTAGTCCTCAGAATTGTGTTAAATGTGACATTCAATTCATGAAACTATCTGTAAAACAGAGGGATTTTAGTTCTCTTATAAATTGCCAACCGTGCCTACATAGAGAGTCCTGCAAACTCACGGATATTCGCTTTATATCCGGTTATATAGATGCGGATATCTGCAGCTCATTTTTGCAGAACTGGATGTGATGCAGATACGAATTTTCTACCTAGAACTGTGCCAATTTGTAGATATCCACTTTATATCCATGGATATCCTTATCTGCAGATGTCAATACAGATAATTATCACTCTTTTTTCACAGCTACAGATGAGGACACAGATACAAATGTTATATCTGCACAGGGCTCTACATACAAAACACTCAGACTATACTACAATTTTCCTATAATATTTAGTAAAAGTCAGACAGTAAATCACTGGTGTTCATTAGTCTGAGCAATGAGTTTCCCAGTATTTTCTTTTTTTCCAAGCATTTCTTTGAATCAGATTCTTCCACAAAATGTAACAGTGTTATTTTTCTGCAAATATATGTTAAAGATTCATATTCATTTTTCACTTAAATGAAAGCTATTTTTTTCTGATCCAATAGTGGAGCAAATCCACTGTAATTATAGTTCCACCATTCTAGTTAAACAGATATGAAACACCTACAGGTATAGCACCTGGTAATTTCACTGACAGCACGGAGACTCTGTAGCAGCTTGTCACACATACTTAAATGATATCAAAACCACTGGAAGTGTTTTGATAGTGCAACTTAGTAATGGTAGAGTGCACAGTAGCCTTGGAGTACCTGGATCTGAACAATACTCCAAAAATCTGATTAACGCTTCTTAGTACTGTGACTTGAAATCTTTCCATCATTACTTTCAGCAGTCAATTGATCTATAATTATTTAAAGGCTTTGATTTCAATAGCAGATTCAATCTGTATAGGCTTTTGCAACTTTGTATGCCAAAACAATAGCACTAAGAGCAGTCTGGTCCAGCAATTTTTTAAGGTATGCAAAGAAACCGCAAGGGAAGGATGCATCAATCCCTTGCCTATCCACCCTAAGATCCGAGAGGCCTATTCATACTTCCAAGGAAAACCTCTCTCAGTTTCTGATAAAGATGCTAGCAGGTATGGCAATGTATGGCAGACACAGAAAAGAACAGTACACATACCACCTAGCAGTGCCTGTCAAGGGACTCGGTTCCCAAAGTTTCCAGTTCAGCCTACTGATCAGTTATTGTTAGTGGATACACCGGAGGATTGTGGTCTGACCTGAGGTGCAAGCCTCTACAGTAGGGTCTGTTAGGAAGATCACAGTTCCTGTTAGAAATGTATCTGCTCACAAAGTGATCATTCGGTGTGGGACAGTAATTTCCCAGTTGATGTAGAACCTCAGATGCATGCTGCAGCTGCCAAGAGCAACACTGAAGATTTGATAACAGATTATTTTGATTTTGGAGATTCCCCTATCCCTGAGGAATGGAAAATGTCAGAGCATGCTGATGTCTTCTCCCAACATGAGTGGGACATGGGCTGTGCAAAAAGTACTCAGCAGGAGATCCAGCTAAATGACTCTCAACCTTTTTGAGAATGATCTCGTCGCCTAGCCCCAGCTGATAAGGAAGATGGTCGGTGACACATACATGACTTGATGGCTGCTGGAATAATTTCTGAGTCATGAAGCCCATATGCCTCCACAATTGTTGTGGTGAGGAAGAAGAATGGATCTGTCAGGATGTTTGTAGATTATAGAACTCTAAATAAGCTCACTGTGCCAGACCAACATACAATGCCAAGGATTGAAGATGTCCTTAACTGCTCACATGCAAGCTGGAATTACAGTGGGCTTCCTAAAGAGAGAATTTAGACAAGGATTGGAACAATGACTTGGATCCAAAAAGACCTTCAGCAAACATCATGCAGAATCTACACTGACCCACTAGATGTGCAAGTGATTCACAATTAAATGGAGTGGAAATAGAGAGAAGCTGAATTTGCTGGAAAATTTGAATTCCAAACCCAAAATTTGTGTGAGCTGGTCTAGCCAATTAAGAATAAAATCTGAAATATTTTGGACAAATACATCCCTTCCCTTTTCATTTTCTTCCATCTTTATTTTAGTAAAATTTTGGTGTTTTATTTTTTATTCCTTTTATTGAGCAATCCAGTATCAAATAATACCCTGCCTACTTCATATTGCTTGGGTCAGCTCTTCTGGAAGCAGCAGCTTCAATCCAGGAAATTCAGAGTGTGGTAAGTAAGGTGAATTTTTTCTTCCTTGTCTACCTTTCCTTCTATATCTGCCATTCTTTTCTTCTACAACTTACCGTGTTTCTTTTCTCTGTTTCTCTCTGAAGCTTAAGTCATCTCTATCCTTAAAAAATATCAACAGGAACTGTTTGAATACACACACTCCTAGCATTTCATTGTATTTATTTCAATGTAAACATTTTTTTCAAAATGCCTAACTCAGGATCTCAGCACTGTGATAAATAATTAAGAAAACAAGCATTTTAGATGGAGTCTTCCTTTCACAGAGTATAATTGAAGAAACCACAAAGAAACAACCTGGAGAGTGGATAAATACAATTATTCCTTTTTGTTATAATGCTGCATTCTCCACTTTGTATATAATGAATATACCTACCATAAAAAATGTTTTTGAATGCTTCTCCTTTGATTACTTATTTTATTATACTCCATATGTTACATTCTCCCCCCCGCACACACACAATGTCCTATTGTGTATTTCTTGAATAGGGCTAAAAAAAATTTCGGGAAAAGAAGAATTAGCTCAGTTGTGGTTATAAGATTATTTTACATCAATTTTTCACCTTACAGCTAGAGCTGTCTTAGGGTTTTTGTTTGTTTGTTTGTTTTTAATGATCTTGGGTTCTAACTTCCCAAGCTGATGTAAATATTTTTCCTTATTGCAGCAGATCGGCTATGTAGGTAGATTTCTTTACCATAAAAGATCTATGAACAGTATAGGGAATATCTGGATATATGAACAAAACTGAGCAATATTTAAATAGTATGTTTCTATACCTTATTCCAATATTTTCTACATTTTTAAGTTTTTATTTTAATGTTTAACATTGTGAAGTGCTAAATATAGAATGAGAGAACTGTGTCGTAAAACTTTGCTTCGTCATAGTCTGATCTTGCAAACAGGTCTTCCCTCCTCTGTATTTCTTAGGCCTGATCTACACTAAAGGGGAAGATCAGCTTAAGTTACGCAACTCCAGCTATGTTAATTACATTACTGGAGTTGATGTATCTTAAACTGTGATTTCAAACCATTCACACAGCAGGAGTTCGATGGGAGCACACATTCCCATGGGCTTCCCTTACTCCTTGTGAGGAGCAGGACTACTGATGCCGACAGGAGAGCCTTCCCAATTCAATCAGTAGGTCTTCAATAGACCTGTTAATTTGAATCCTGGAAGATCATCTGCGGCAGCATCGATCTTCCACATAGTGTAGACATGGCCTTAGTGATGTTGGATCCAAAGGATTTTTGTTGACTTGAATAGGAGGAAAGGATTCTGAGCACCTTGCAGCATTATGCTCACAGAGTTCCTTGGAGCACGGGGCCCATATTTTCTTCCACCGAAAGAGCTCCTACTCTGTGGCTTTGAAACTGACTATCCCTGGCAAATTGGGCCAGGTATTCTATGTGCATCATTTTCCCTATCTGTGAAATGTTTTCTGCCATACATGACACAGTTTTATTATGGTTCACTAGATAATATTTATAAAGCGTTCTGAATATGAAAGCCACAACATTGAAGTATCATGCAAATTACAACCGTGATTCATTTGTAAATAATTTACCAGAAAAAAATTAGCCTCTTTTATTGCTTTCAAAATAGTTCAAAATAGATGACTATTTTCTCACCTTTATGCATGATCTGAAATCATCTCATGTTTTACAATCTCTGTGGACTGAACTGTAAACCATTTTCTGATAAGCGTTCAATGTTTCCTACATAAGGCTTGATTGGTCAGGTTAATCACAGCCTTGCCTCTGTTCCTTGACTGAATGAGTACACAAGCTCTTCTGGCATGAATGCTTAAGTGCACAAATTTATAAATCAACTTCTATAAATACTTGTGCTCATAACATTGAAATTACCTTCCCTGCCAGCAAAATCTGATCACTTTAATGTTGGCAACAAGCAAATGCAAAAGATTTGTGAACATGACCAAGGTGAAATCTTTTGCAAAGAAGAGTGAATATTGATTGAAATATTTGGCAGTATTCACCTATTATTTGTATTTACTTTGATAATGAGCTTGATCATCCATCTCCTAAGATCTAAAAGGGGCAGTGTGCTTCTTTACATAGATGATTGCAGTAGACATTAAAACTTCTAAATGTACATGTTCTGGATGGAAATCACGTACCAAAAAAATGTTTTCTTGTAAATATATGGAAAATATATTTCAATCAAAGAAAATTTAGCTCAGTGGTGGGCAATCTGTGGCTCATCAGGGTAATCCACTGGCAGGTCGCAAGACATTTTTCTGATGTCTGCAGGTATGTCCTCTCCCACAGCTCCCAGTGCTCGTGGCTCACTGTTCCTGGCCAATGGGATCTGTGTGAAGCAGCAGCCAACATGGTCTCTGTGACTTGTTGCTTTCTGCTGGTCCTATTGGCTAGGATTGGTGAACCTCAGCCAATGGGAGTTTCCAAGGGGGGCAGGCCAGTGGATAGTCAACCTCAACAAAACATCTTGTGGCCCACTAGTGGATTATCCTGATGTGCTACATGTTGCTCATGGACCGCAGGTTGCCCACCACTGGCTATGATCCATTCACATGTTTGTGTCTTTATTTTATCACCAGAGAGTGCTTGGCTCTCACACTAAAACATTTTCAAAAGGCATTGTAGCATGTTGTACTTGAGTAGTACTACTATTGTGCTGAGTAGTAATCTGCTCCCTTGTCCACTCTGAAGACTGTTGCAGTCTCTGGTAGCAGTGCTACTTGATTTTCCTCAAGTCTCTCTCAATAATAGGGGGATCTAGTACTATTGCCTAGGTGGATGAAAAAGAGAAGTTTACCATTTGAAGTCAAGACTCATGACAATTTTCTGTATCCTCTTTCTAGGACCGCATTTCTTTTTTATACTTACTCTATTGAGCAATCCTAAGCTATGTTTACACTGGTGGGTTCTTGCACAGCTGTTCTTCTGCAAGAACCCGCAGCGTGTCCACACAGCCTGCCCGCTCTTGTGCAAGGAGATTTACGGTAAAGCGTGGGAAGAGAAGGCTTCTTGCGCAAGAGTTACACTCTTTTCTAACAAGTGTAAGCCCTCTTGCGCAAAAGCTCTTGCACAAGAGGGAAGTGTGAATGAATGGCAGGGGTTTCTTGCACAAGAAAGCCCTATGGCTAAAATGGCTATCAGAGCTTTCTTGCGCAAGACAGCGTCCACACTGCCATGGATGCTCTTGCGCAAAAGCACATGGTGTGTGGACATATTCTTGTGCAAGAGCTCTTGTGCAGGAACTCTTGTGCAAGGTGTTCTTGCGCAAGAATCCGCCAGTTTAGACATAGCCGTAGGGTGCATCTACACTGCATTGTAACTTGAAATAAGATACACAATTTGAGCTACATAAATTACGTATCTTATTTTGATGCTATTTCAAAATAGCTTATTTCTTTATTTGGTGCTGTCTACACAGCACCAAATTTCAAAATAAAGTGCTATTCTGAAACATCTTTTACTCCTCATAGAATGAGGTTTACAGGGATGTTGGAATAGCGAGCCCAAAATAATGGTCCTACTGTGAAGATGAGGGATAACTATTTTGGGATACTCCAATATCCTGAAATAGTGTTGCCACTAGAGAACCACCATTGACAATTAATCTGGGGTACCTCTTTTGTGCACTGAAGAAAGCTGTACAACATCCAAAAGGTTCCTCTTGGAATAAAGTTAGAGCCTTTTAAAGTCTGAAGAGTTATCAGTGGGCTACCCCATCCTAAGGGAAGCCTTGTAAAAAAATACTTACTGATTACAGATGGTCACATAGGTTATGTCTAGACTACAAGGCTCTTTCAAAAGAGAGTGTCTAGACTACAAGCAGATTTTTTGGAAAAGCGAACCACTTTTTTGAAAAAGAGTCTAGACTCTTTCGAAAAAAGCACAATTTACATTCAATAGCACCTTTTTTTAAAAGAGTACTTTTGAAAAAAGGCATTATTCCCTGTAGAATGAGGTTTACCATGATCGAAAGAACTGCCACAATCTTTCGATTTACTTTCAAAACAACACAGCTGCAGTCAATACGCAGGTGAAGTTTTTTCAAAAAAAGGCTACTTTTTTCGAACAAAACCCTGTAGTCTAGGCACAGCCATAGTGCTTAACATGACCACACACACTAGAGAACCATGCCAGAGTGAGTATAGGAGCTGAGTGAGAGCTAGGGGAAATCACATGTAATCACGTTTGATGTGAGCAATTCCTATTACAGCTAATAAGAGCTAGGTGAGTAATTCCCTATTCAGTGCTGGACAATGGAATAGATCCCTTAAGATTTATTTCAGCTTCTGATCTTCTGTGAAACAAGCAACATTCATTTTTACAAAGCTGGTTCTCTAATGAATAGCTCATCAGATTATTGGGAAATCCGAGTCTTGTATGAATTCTTTTGTGATAGTGCTGCCCACAGTATGGAACACTGTGATTAAAAATTACAACTACATGCTCATGGCCTCACATACTCAGCTTGTGTCAACCAACAAATATGTGGATTCTGTGCATTTAATGCCATTAAACTTTTGCAAATTAGATTATCAATGGTAAATCTACTGGAAAAACTAAGAATCATCCTTAGGCTTTGTTTACACTATGGCTTTTGCCGGAAGAGGCAATGCAAATGAAGCGTTGATTAGCACATTGCCGCACTTCATTTGCATAATCTATTCCAAGCCATTTTGCGCAAAGGGTTTTTGCGCAAAAACAGGCAGTGTGGACATTTCCTTTTTGTGCAAACCCCCCTTTTTTCACAATACCCTTATCATATAAGGCATTGGAAAAAGTTCAGAGAAGGGCAACTAAAATGATCAGGGGTTTGGAACAGGTCCCATATGAGGAGAAATTAAAGAAAGTAGGACTTTTCAGCTTGTAAAAGAGGAGACTAAGGTGGGATATGATAGAGGTCTATAAAATCATGAGTAGTGTGCAGAAAGTGAATAAGGAAAAATTATTTATTTGTTCCTGTAATATAGGAAGTTCCTATAATAAAGGAAGTTCTTCTACACATAGTGCACAGTCAACCTGTGGAACTCTTTGCCTGAGGAGGTTGTGAAGGCTAGGACTATAACAAGGTTTAAAAGAGAACTAGATAAATACCTGGAGGTTAAGTCCATTAATGGCTATTAGCCAGGATGGGTAATATGGTGCCCTTAGCCTCTGTTTGTCAGGGTGGAGATGGATGGTGGGAGAGAGATGGCTTGATCAGTACCTATTTGGTTCACTCCCTCTGGGGCACCTGGCATTGGCCACTGTTGGCAGACAGGATACTGGGATGGGTGGACCTTTAGTCTGACCCAGTATAGCCGGGGAAGAGCTTTAACAGGAGGGAATGAGAAAGCCTTATCCTATAATCATAGTATGTAGACAGCACCAGAGCAGGGATTTTGTGCTAAATGCTGAATGAAGGTGCCTAAAGTGACTTGGTTGGCTTTTTGAAGCCCACTAGGATAGGTATCAATCCTAAACTCAATTCTAGGATCAATTTCTAATCCCAACTGTCTCAAAATAATTAAACCAAGCATATGGTGTATTGATACACATGTGACATTGATTTCCTAGAATTTTAAGCCAATTGTAGCCCACATTTAAAATGACACTTTTTATGTGGCTAAATATCTCTCAAAGGACACTGGCATAAGAATGTAATTTTTTTTCATTATTATTAAACCTGGTGTTGAGCTCTCAGCAGTGTATGCATGCACCACAAGGAAAGTGGTACTAATTAAGACATACCTCCTAGAAGTGTGATTTGTTTTTATTTCTGGTGATATAAGCAGGCACTAAAACTAAAACATCATATTATTGTTATTTGTATTGTAGACAAAAATATTCAGTGGTAATTATTCAGAGATGTGTGCATGTGTGTATGTGGAGGTGGAAGAGGAATAGTTTCTCAGTTTTCATGTACACAGAGTGAGGCAGAATATTGATTTTGCAGCACTGAATAGAGGTTGATTATGTTTTGCAACCTAATTGTAGCTTTGAGTAATTGAAAAATCAATCAGTCTTTATTATTTGTTTTCCAATATATTGTACAGTTGAGAACTCATTCTCTAAACTGCAAACAACTTACAGACATCTGAAAAAAATAAAATATCAGAATGATAAAAAATTGTATCATTTTTCTGATATTATGGATTTTCTTCTTTGATATAGTGTTCTGTTTACAATCGTGAAGTAGGGAAAAGAGAAACTAAGGTCCTTAGGACCATGAATATTTTTGCTACACTTGCTAATGTGTGAAACTCACACAGTTTTATGCACAGATTTCAGATTAATCACAAAAAGACTCATTTACATATAAAAAGAGGTTTTTAGATCAGTGTGTGCACAGAAATGCCTATTATGTGAGTGTAATTGCTTACACAGAAGCCTGATCTAAAGCCCATTGTGTGAAAGAATCCTATAGAGATCAACTCTGGAACAGGTCCTAAAGTAACTGCTCATGCAAACCCTTATGAATGTGCATATCTTTACTCATAGGTAATGAAATTCAATAGTCACATTCCCATTTGCCTTATGTAGAGAAGGATCAGACTCTGCAGCCCCAATCCTGCAAACCCTTAAGCATATGTGTTCGCTTTCTATCTCACATTGATTAAAATTATATTTAAACAGAGTAAAATCTGAGTGAACAGTGAATGTTAACTAACCATCTGTAGGCAAACCATCTGATCTTGCAAACCCTTAATCATGGCTACCAATTCTGGGGCTACTTGCAGGAGAAAGGAATACCTGTAAGTATAGATTTAAAGAATTAGACCAAGCTTGGTAATCTAATAATCACATGAATAGCACTATCCTGCATTCTTTACTCAGGAACAATTCATACTCACCTCACTAGAAGATTTTCCTGCACAAAGATGAATGTCTCTAGCAGCTAGTGTGATCAGTCTTCTGAAGCATAGAAAGTTCTAGCTGCTAGCTTGGCCCTTTTCCAGTCTGTAGAATTCCATTATTACGTAAGCACAATAAGCACCAAATCAGCCTGAGATCAGGACTAGCAGCAATCAGTAGAACAACACTAGGCCTCTAAGAGTAAACATTTATTTGTTTTATTAAAGCAATGTAGGTCTGGAAAAGATCTTGAGGTGTTTGTCCGACTTGTTTTTAAAAGCTTTCAATGAATGGGATTCTATGACTCCTTCCCTTAGAAGCAACAAGTAATCCTGTGGCACCATAGGGCATGTCCACACTAGGAAATTATTTCAAAATAATTTGATTCCAAATAATAACTCCCAAAATAATAATTTTGAAATAGTGTGTTCACACTACAGGGAAGCCTCTAAATTAATCCAAGGCAGGCTCCCTTAACGTGGACGTGCTACCTCAACTTAGATCCCCAGGAAGCACTGGGAGTAATTATTTTGAAATAGCAGTGGAGCATCTACCCTACCACTGTTCCGAAATAACTATTTTGAAAGAAGTGTTATTCCTTGTGGAAAGCAGGAGTTATTATTTCAAAATAGCTAGCCCCTTATTTTGAAATAAGGGGCATGGTAGTGTGGACACTCTGCTTGCTATTTCAAACTAAAGGGAGTTATTTCTGGAAAAGCCGAGGTGAAAGTAAGCAGGTGCACCCTGGTGCACAACTCTGGGAAGATCTGGCTGAGCTGTGGCAAAAGCCTGCTGGGAGCTATTTAAAGAGCTGGCAGGGTCCTGGGTTGCAATAGGACAGTACCTGTGAGAAACATTAAGTTACTTTCATTTCTGGCTGGCAGCCAGGACTACTCATTGTTTTTAAAGTTACAGACTAACATGGCTAACCCTCTGAGATTTCCTAAGAAGTCTATGTCAGAGCTTCACTCTACTTAAAATAAAAAAGCTCCTCCTAACATCTAACTAAAATTCCCTTGCTGTAGATTAAACCCTTCCCTTCAATTGTTCTCCATCCTCCTTTTAACAGTCATTAACATATTGGCAGACTGTTATAAAGTACCCCTTTCAATCCTCTTTTCTAAAGGCTAAAATGTGCCTGGTTTTTTAACCTTTTCTCATCGGTCAGGATTTTTAAATCTTTTATCATTTTTGTTGGTCTCTTCTGCTAAGAGGAAGCTATCTGCCAAATTTGGTGGTCCCAGCTCTTACCATTTAGGAGGAGTTCTTGAAGAAATGGACAGACAGACTCACTCACTCACAAACTCTCTGGGTATGTCTACACTACAAAGTTAATTCGAACTAACAGCCGTTAGTTCGAATTAACTTTAATAGCGGCTACACATACAAACCGCTTGTTCGAATTTAAATCGAACTAGTGGAGCGCTTAATTCCAACTAGGTAAACCTCATTCTATGAAGACTAATGCCTAGTTAGAATTAAGTAGTTTGAATTAAGGGCTGTGTAGCCACTTAATTCGAACTAGTTGGAGGCTAGGCCTTCCCAGGTTGCCATGGTGGCCACTCTGAGCCAAACCAGGGAAACTTTTCTGCCCCCCCTCCCTCCTGGCCCCGGAGGCCTTAAAGGGGCACGGTCTGGCTACGGTGCTTGTGCCAGTTGCAAGCCTGCCAGCACCCAGCCAGTTGACCATGCACCTGGCATGGCATGAGCCAGCCACCCGCTGCCACCCAGCCCTCTGCCTTTTCCCAGGACCAGACTGGCAGCTCACAGGAGCCTGCCTGGGGCCACAAGTGGTGGGCACCTGCCTGATCTAGTGCGGAGATCGTGGACCTCATCGAGGTTTGGGGGGAGGCCTCCAACGTCCACGACCTCCACAGTAGACACAGGAATGCGGCCATCTAGGGCAGGATAGCTGCCAGCCTGCCACCAAAGGCCACATGCGAACCCAGGAGCAGGTTTGCATGAAAATCAAGTTGGTTCAGTAAGACCCCCGACCCTGAGCTTAGAAAATAAGAACATAAGAATGGCCGTACTGGGTCATACCAAAGATCCATCTAGCCCAGTAGCCTGTCTGCTGATAGCGGCCAACACCAGGTACCCCGGAGGGGATGGACCAAAGACAATGACCAAGCGATTTGTCTTGTGCCATCCATCTCCAGCCTTCCACAACAGAGGCCAGGGACACTGTTCCTGCCTCCTGGATAATAGCACTCCATGGACCCAACCTCCATGAATTTATCTATCTTCTCTTTAAACTCTGTTATAGATCTACCCTTCACAGCCTCCTGTGGCAAGGAGTTCCACAGGTTGACTATGTGCTGTGTGAAGAAGACCTTTCTTTCATTAGTTTTAAACCTGCTGTCCATTAATTTCATTTGGTGTCTTCAAGTCCTTCTATTATGGGAACTAATGAAGAACTTTTCTTTATTCACCCTCTCCACACCACTCATGATTTTATATACTCCCCTCAATCTCCTCTTTTCTAAGCTGAAAACTCCCAGTCTCTTTAGCCTCTCTTCATATGGGACCTGTTCCAAACCCCTAATCATTTTAGTTGCCCTTTTCTGAACCCTTTCCAAGGTCAAAATATCTTTTTTGAGGTGAGGAGACCACATTTGTACACAGTACTGAAGATATAGCGTACCATAGTTTTATACTTCCCGTCCTTCTTCCCCTGCCTTCCTCCTTCCAGCTCCCTCCTCCCAGGTTTCCCCCTCCCCTCTCCCACCCTTTCTCTTCCCCTCTCTCACCTCCTTTTCTCAGTCTTCCCAGAGGTTAATTCCTCTCCCCCCAGTTTTGTTAAATAAAGAGAGTTTCTATTTTTGAACACGTGTCCTTTATTTTTTACATCATGAAGGGGGGCTAGGGAAGGGTACGTAGAAAGAGGTCAGGGAGGAATGGGGCATTAGCCCCTGATGGGGAGGACTGGGATGGCTTTGCGGGCTCCTCAGGGTGGAAGCTCTCCTGCAGGGCCTCCTGGATCCTGACAGCCTCCCAATTGACCCCCCCGGATGGCAGCCTGTGGCAAGTGCAGCTGGGCTGATGGCCGAGTGCTGTGATGTTCCAAGTGTGGGCACTCAGGGCACTCCAAGACAGGACTGCTTTGCTGTCCCTCATCGAGTTAGACAAACAAGTGGGGAACCCTGAGAACTGTCTGTCCGGGGTGGGAGTCAGTTAAGCACAGCCCTCTGCTAGCCTGAGGCAACAGCTCCACACCCTAAGTCCTAACCTGATGCCCTGCCGGCACTGGTTCCGGCCAACCTTAACTTCGGTTCAGGGTCCACTCAATGTGGACATGCTATTTTGAATTAGCAAAATGCTAATTCGAATTAGTTTTTAGGTCTAGATGCACTAATTCGAATTAGCTTATTTCGAATTAACTAATTCGAATTAAGTTAGTTCGAATTAGTGCTGTAATGTAGTCTTACTCTTACTTACCCAATCCATCCCCCATGTATCCCAGTTGACTCCAAAAGAGGAAGGAATGAAGGTTGGCCCTTATGTGCACATACATGGCCAGTTCAATTTTATTCTGCAATACGCACTCGGTAATGTTTCTCAATGCAAATCTTTACCTGAAGCTTGCAGACAGGGTAAGCCTACAACAGCCAAATAAACAATGACTTGGGAGCTCTCTATATTGTATGTGCCTCACCCAACATCTCCTAGACAGATGGGTGGATATGAGTATCTACATTGAAAATAGATCCCCACGTCTGCATGGAGATTGAAGCAGTCCTTCAGCATGAATTGCTGCTGTGCCAGGTCTCTTCCCACTAGAAGCATGGATCCTTGTGAATCCAGGCGAGGCACCTCTGAAGCTGCTCAATAGCAGCCAAAGCAAAAAAAAAACACCCCAAAGAAAGAGAATATAGGTCCTACTTTCATTACCTCCTATGGGGATTTCTGCATAAGCCCTCACATGTCCCATTCTCTGAAGATCCCACAAATTAATGGCGGTATTATAGACTTTCACTTATTCAATCTCCATTATGCTGTGAAAGGAGACAGAACTGTAGAGAAGGGGGGGAAACATGGCTGTAAAAATGCAATAAAATGCATGACTTGAATACAATTTGTCATGGCTCTTCTTAAAATTTCAAGTGACAAAAGCACTGTTCCCTATATAGAAGGAATTTAAATTCACAAATAAAGTTATTGATTAGCAAGTATAATGTATTTCAGCAACAAGATTGCTCAACTTGATTTTAAAGTACAGTACTTAGAGCCATTTGCCTGTGTCATTTCCACCAAAACTGGATATGCTTGTTTACTTTTCCTGTTTGACATCAAAGATTTAAAAAAAGTCTCCAGCTGCTTTTTCTCCTCTGTTTTTGTTATAATGTCAGAACAAACTCAGCAGTACATTGAGTCAGAAGAGAAATGAGAGCCCAAGTTCATCCGGGGGGAGGTAGGGGAGGAGGGCTAACCAATGAAGATGAGAGATTGTTAGGGATTGCAGTGAGGAAAATATTAAATGAAGTGGGCAAGCAGGTCTCCCGGACAGATATTCTTAGGAAGGTCAATATTAAAACCAAGGAAAGGTCATTTTCTGAATGATCTACATGTAAAATCTGGATCATTTGGCAAATATGGAATGTACGGGGATCCTGAGGAACTATAAATATTGCAAAGGTCACTCTCATCACCACCGTGTGTGTGTGTGTGTGTGTGTGTGTGTGTGTGTGTGTAAGTGCTGAGATGAATATCTTTCACTGGAGACTTGGCTAGTTTAAAATGAAGGCATAAATAGAGGGGAGCTGACATTTTCTCAATAATAATATCAAAACTAAGCAATTAAATAAAATTTAGTTTTATTCCTTTACTAATTAAATTCAAGCATTCAGATCATCATAAATGAAGCTAGTTCTTTTTTTCTAAATCTTGAAAACAAAAGTGGTTATATAACTAATTAGATTTCTAAAATGTGCTGATTGCATTTCTCCATAATACATGAACAAACACAAATAACAGCAAGATAGAAACCTATCATAGGCTAAAGACCTCCACAATAGAAACATAATGGCTATGTCTAGACTACAGGCTTCTTTCAGAAGAGATCTTCCGAAAAAACTTCTCCTGAAAGAGCATCCACACTGCAAAAGTGCATCAAAAACTGTTTTTTTGGGGTTTTTTTTGGGGGGGGGGGGGGGGAGAGCGTCCAGACTGAATGGACGCTCTCTCGCATGTAAGCTGTGATTGCTATGGACGGAATGGACACCAGGGCAACTGTGCTTTTTCCTTTTTCCTCTTCTTTCAAAAGAACTCCCTCTTCCCCATCCACACATGCCTTTTTTCAAAAGAGCTCTTTCAGAAAAAGGCTTCTTCCTCTTAGAATGAGGATTACCAATGCCAGAAAAACCCCTCTGATCTTTCGATTTTCTTAAGGAAGAATGCAATTGCAGTGTGGACGTTCCTCAAGTTTTGTTGGAAAAATGGCCCTTTTTCCGTCGAAACTCTATAGGGTAGACATACCCATAGTGAATGAAACGCTTTGTCTCTCAAAGCTTGTAGCTGACACAAAAAATGATTTAAGGGCTCAATAAAATCTATTCTCACCCAGCCAGCAGCCACCAAACATTACTATGATTGTTCATTGTAGTTATCAGTAATAATCAATAACGCAGTTATGTGCAGTATGTGCCATGAGCTTTTCAGAGGAAGACACCATCCCTCACTTGAATCTCCTCTGTAGATAGGTTTTTCTTTGCCGAGCCTGTATGCTATTAGTAGGCACTATAAATTCAGAGCATCATGTTAATGCTTTACATTGATTTTAAAACCCTTAGTACTTACAATAGAGTACTCTTCATCAAAACTTGTCCATCTCCTGATTTTCATCCCAAAATTTCATATGAACAGACATTCACATGAGAAAACACTCAGTGATATTTATTTATACTACAAGGCTGTGTCTACACTGGCATGAATTTCCGGAAATGCTTAAAACAGAATAGTTTTTGTTATAAGTATTTCCGGAAAAAGAGTGTCTACATTGGCAGGCTGCTTTTCCGGAAAAGCCCTTTTTCCGGAAAAGCATCTGTGGCCAATGTAGACGCACTTTTCTGGAAAAGAGCCCCAATCGTCATTTTCGTGATCGGGGCTTTTTTCCGGAAAAGGCTACTGGGCTGTCTACACTGGCCCTTTTCCGGAACAGTGTTCCAGAATAAGGACTTATGCCTGAGCGGGAGCAGTGTATCTTTTCCGGACTAGCAGCTGATTTTGTACAGTAGAGCGTCGTTGCTTTTCCGGAAATTCAAGGGCCAGTGTAGACAGCTCGCAGCTTATTCCGGAAAAGCGGCTGATTTTCCGGAATAAGTGGCCCAGTGTAGACACAGCCCAAATGTATCTGAACACCAAAAAAAGAAGTACTTAGCGTGTTAGTGATAGCATTCTGACACGTTATATATTATAGGATAACATTAAATCTCTTGAAACTTAACTTGTACATTTGAGGGCCATTAAATGAACATTGTAAATGTTCCCTTTGCTTCACAATTATATAAACACCTCTGCTAAGTGGCATTGATCTGATTAAGTGTGGAAATGCCCTGTTTCACCTTTATCAAAATGTTTTATTATTCCAGAGGCTGAGGTAGGCTACTGAATGCACAGTAGGCTTCAGCATCAAACATTTAAGGAAATTGGACCCATGTATCTCAAAGGGAATTTGAAGGAATATGGATGAGAGACAAGAGAATAAGTTCTGGCTAAACCAAACTTGAACATTGATTAGAGTTTTGGAAGGAGTTGGAAACATTTATTGTCCCTGCTCTACCTTTGTTCATGGGCTGGATCCTCATTGCTAGCCTTGCTGCTACTCACAGGAGTTAACCAGGTATGTGGTGTACTCTCAAGTGCTAATAAAAGAGGAATCCACAGAGTTCAAAAACAGTAGCAGGTAGATCCACGAGAGCCATTCATGATCTTTACCTGTGGAAGAGCTGCTGCCACCACTTTGGGAGGCTTAGAAAAAGTGGGAGGATTAAAGTAGGAAAGCTTCTGAAGACTGCTTCTAAGTAGCCTGAAAAATGTATTGATGTCACTACTGACAGCAACTTTAGCAGCTTAAAGTAGAATGGATCATTTTATGACCCACAAGCTCTTTCTGTCTGTGTTGCACCTAGCACAATGTCCATGACTAAGGTTCCTAGGCTTTACTTTACACAAATAAATAATGCTAAAGCCGGAGGACTAGGTTGTGGCCAACAGAATGGATTTGTTTTATCTCATTATTCAGTTCTTCAAAGTTCTCTTGAAACTTTAAAAACTGTCAAGCTCAAACATGTCATTAGCTCATCTGAGTTGCCTCTGGCAGAACAGTAGCAATCCTGCCATTAGAGAAGTGCAACAGATAGAAAAATGAACAAATAAATCCCAGTTCATAAATTTTCCTTCAGCCTCATTCCATTAATTTCCAGTAATGATACAGTGCTTCTCTCTTTCATACAAAAACTCCAGGGAGAAGCAGCTGTTTCAGAGCCCCATCTGTGTAGTTTGCATACTCTAGAAAGCTCAGCAGCAGCAGGTTCGGAAGCCATTGTTCAAAATGGAAACATAAAAGTTCTGGCTGGACCTGGTGGCTTTCCTCCGTCCATGATCAACCTGAAAATCCCCAACTAAGTTGAGAAAGTGGAGTCCATCACTTTGTGGCTGACTGATTTCTGCCAGAGAAATAAAGTAAAACGAATACAAGTAAACACTTGATAAAATATCATTTTACAACCCTAAAGATGTCTTGCCTCTTTCAATTTCTCTTTTTCCTTTTCCCTTGTTCTCTGTTTCCTCTTCATTGACAGTTTCTCTTTCCCTTTTTCTCCATCCCATCTACCCAAAACCTAACTTTTTTGCTGTACTTCACAGCTGAGGCTATCAAAGAATTTTACAAGTGTTCAAGAAAGAAACAGATAAATTCATGGAGGTTAGATCCATCAATTGATGGTAGGAATGATGTTTGCTGGGAATGGGTGGTGGGAGAGGGATTGCTTGAAGATCCCCTGTTCTGTTTACTCTCACTAGGCCATCTGGTAATGGCCACTGTTGGAAGACAAGATACTAAGCTACATGGACCTTTGGTCTGACCCTGTATCACCATTATTATGTTCTTATGAATTTGACCTCAGGATGTTTCAGTGAAGTGGGGGAGTATTGTTCTTCTCCTTTGTGAACATGGGGAAAGTGAGGCATGAAAATGTCAAGTGATCTTCCCAAGATCACCCCGAAGTCCATAGTTGGGCTGGAAATATAACTGGCTTCCTCTCCTGCCTTTTACCATAAGTCATTTTTTTACCCTGTTAAATAAGGTGTCCTTCAGCTCTTGATTGCCACAATTAGACACTTAATCTACTCTACTCCGACACTATAAGGAAACATCTCAGTGCATCAGCAGGTGAAACCTTTCTCTTCTGATCTCTCTCGTGTTATTGCAATATGATATAGTTGCTAGTCATTTTTTTATAACAATACTTACTATAATAGCGCCCAAAATTGTATTGAGCATTCTCTAATTCAGGGGAACTCAAACTTGTTTTGCTCGGAGCACCTTTGAAAATATTTTAGGCTGTGATAACCCTCCCCCCAGAAAGAGACGACCTCTCCTGCTATGCAACCCTTACTTCTACACTACTGCAGCTTTCAGAGGCAAGTGCCCAGCCAGCAGCTGATGCTCTTGCAATCCCACTACATTAGCCTTGGGACCCCGGTTTGGACAACCATTTTTTTAGCCAACTGATATGTCATCCACCTACAGCACAAAAGTTCAGTTCCTTACCCCTACCCAACATACAGAAGGGATTTGAAGTCGAGTAGCCCATAAGGGTATCCAAAATAGTGGGTTATGGTGTTTTTCTCAGGGTAAGTCTAGACTGCAAGCTTCTTTCGGAAGAAGCTTTTACGGATGATATCTTCCCGAAAAGCTTGTTTCGAAATACAGCGTCCACACGCAAGAAGCGCAACAAAATAGCAGTGTGCTATTTTGAAAGATAGCGTCCACACTGATTGGATGCTAGCTCACATTTAAGGCCACCCAGAACCAGTTCTGGAAGGGCATTAGGTCAGCAGTTGCTTCCGGGAGCTGCTGCCTCAGGCTATCTGACAAGAGAGCTTAAAGGAACCCCCCTGTACAGTCATTTCTCAGGTTCTTCTGCTTGCTTGCCTACCTCTCTGAGGGTATGTCTACACTACAAAGTTAGTTCGAACTAACGGACGTTAGTTCGAACTAACTTTCCTATGCGCTACACTAGCGCTCCGCTAGTTCGAATTTGAATCGAACTAGCGGAGCGCTTAGTTCGAACTAGGTAAACCTCATTTTACGAGGACTAACGCCTAGTTCGAACTAGCTAGTTCGAACTAAGGGCTGTGTAGCCCTTTAGTTCGAACTAGTGGGAGGCTAGCCCTCCCCAGGTTTCCCTGGTGGCCACTCTGGCCAACACCAGGGAAACTCTATGCCCCCCTCCCGGCCCCGGACCCCTTAAAGGGGCACGGGCTGGCTACGGTGCCCGTGCCAGGTGCAAGCCTGCCAGCACCCAGCTAGCAGACCCTGCACCTGGCACGGCACAGAGCCACCCACCCGATGCCCCCCAGCCCACCCCCTCTTGCCGGGACCAGGCTGGCGGCTCCCGGGAGCTTGCCCTGGACCGCAAGAGGCGGGCACCTTCCTGGGCTAGTGCGGACATCGTGGACCTCGTCCACGATCTCCGCACTAGGCACAGGAAAGTGGCCGTCTAGGGCAGGAGAGCTGCCAGCCTGGCCACCCAGGACCAGGTGTGCATGAAAATCAAGGGGGTCCACTGAGACCCCCGACACTGAGCCCTGAGCTTACAATGGCCGTCCTGGGTCAGACCAAAGGTCCATCTAGCCCAGTAGCCTGTCTGCCCACAGCGGCCAACCCTAGGGACCCTGGAGGGGATGGACCGAAGACAATGACCAAGCCATTTGTCTCGTGCCATCCCTCTCCAGCCTTCCACAAACTTTGGGCAGGGACACCACTCCTACCCTCTGGCTAATAGGACTCCATGGACCCAACCTCCATGACTTGATCTCACTTCCCTTTAAACTCTGTTCTAGTTGTAGCCTTCACAGCCTCCTGCAGCAAGGAGTTCCACAGGTTAACTATTTGCTTTGGGAAGAAGAACAACTTTCTCTTACTAGTTTCAAGCCTGCTACCCATTCCTTTCCTTTGGTGTCCTCTAGTCCTTCTTTATGGGAACTCAGGAAGAACTTTTCTGAATGCACCCTCTCCACCCAACCCCTGCTTTTAGAGACCTCTATCCTGTCCCCCCTCCGTCTCCTCTTTTCTAAGCTGAACAGTCCCAGTCTCTGTAGCCTCTCTTCATCTGGGACCTGTTCCCAACCCCTGATCATGTTAGTTGCCCTCCCCTCTCCCAGCCTTTCTCTTCCCCTCTCCCACCTCCTTTTCCCAGTCTCCCCCAGTTTTTTTCAATAAAGACAGAGTCAATGTTGGAAGAAACGTTATCTTTATTTTGTACATCAATAAGAAGGGGGGCTAGGGAAGGGCAAGTGGAAGGAGGTGAGGGAGGAATGGGGTACGAGCCCCCGATGGGGAGGACTGGGCTGGCTCTGTGGGCTTCTGGGGGTGGAAGCTCTCCTGCAGCCCCCCAATTACTCCCTCTCCCCAGATGGCAGCCTGCGGCAAGTGCAGCCGGGCTGATGGCCGAGTGGTGTGATGTGCCCAGTGTGGGCACTCAGGGCACTCCAAGCCAGAACTTCTTTGCAAGCGGGGCACCCCTTAGAACTGTGTGTCCGGGGTGGGGGTCGGGACCCTTTAAGCGCAGCCCTCGGCTAGCCTGAGACAGTATCTCCATGCTCTAAGTCCTCCTTTTATGCCCTGCCGGCACTGCTTCCGGCCATCCTTAAGCCCTGTTCAGAGTCCACTCAATGTGGACTTACTAGTTCGAACTAGCAAAACGCTAGTTCGAACTAGTTTTTAGTTCTAGATGCGTTAGTTCGAACTAGCTTAGTTCGAATTAACTAATTCGAACTAAGTTAGTTCGAACGAGCGCTGTAGTGTAGACGTA